>NC_081415.1:443262635-443862635 GCF_030272615.1 Cryptomeria japonica | reverse complement strand
TGTCGTTCTTGCAAAAGTAGGGGTGGAGATCCCTTGGGCGAGTGATTTATCCAAGCTTGTCCTCCCTGACCAAACAGTGTTAGTGGCCAGGCAACCGTTTCTCCTAAACTTGAATGCAGAGCAGCTGACGCGTCACAATAAATGGGCACGGATTGGCAGGGACTTCCTTCGGAAATGGTTCCTCCTGGACGACTTTCCAAACTACATGTGGCTTGAAGAATTTTTTCAGCTTATGCTGTCTGAAGAATTCTACATGGAAGCAGGGTCAGATTCTTAGGGCAAAATTGTAAACAATTCCACTACCTGTGCCCTAGCCTTGCCCTCCTGTAGTTTTTTTTTCCTATGTCCTCGAACCCTAACAGGCTCAGTGCCATTGGCTCACTCATTTTGGCTTTTAAGTTTTTGGGGGACCAAAGTCTCAGACAAAAAAATTGTAAATTTCAAAAGCATAAATATTAATGATAATTTTTCAAATTCCAGTTTGTTTCAGTTTGCCTCTTACAGTCTTATGGATATAAAAATGTTTTCTATAATTCTATTTCATTTTTATTAATTAATTTCTTTCAAATGTTTTTTGTATATGAGCTATGTTATTTCAATTATTTGTTAAACAATGGAAAAAAATTAATACTGTGATCTTTTTTATGTAATGCTATAAAATAAAAAAATTCAGTTCGTTCCATTAATTATTTGTACATTGATTATGGTTGATTATAATTCTATAAATATATACTATATAGTCATTCAAAATACAAAATTTCAAAAGTTTCAAGATACAAAAGTTTATCGGTAAAGGTTTTTTCATTCTATTAATTCAAAAGTTTCAAGATACAAAATTTGCAGTCATTCATGCATAAACGCAGACAGAGAGAAAACCATACTGCCCACAGCTTATAGAAAGCAGACAAAAAAACCAGTTCATTGCCGATAGGCTGGTCACTTAGTCTCACTATCCCCCTGGGTCGCCTCCTGCCAGTCCCTTCCCTCCTCAAAGGTCAATGCTTTGGATTTCCCTTTTGCCGCTTCAACTTTCATTTTTGGAATGCAGTTTAGGCATCCAAAGTCGAGGTCACCCTCCAAGCTTGCCTGTAGTTGTATGACCCTTCCTTCTTCAGCCCTATCTCTCAATTCCCTACCAACCTCCATCCTTGCCACCATATGCAAAGCCTTCAGGACTTCATCCACCCTAGTTAATTTCACAAAGAGTTTCATTGCTTCCCACCCCACTCGGGCATGTTCACGGCACTGGTATTTGATTTCATCGTCTAGGCCATGAATAAAAGGAAGCAATTCCTCCTGGTCATCCCCTTCCTTAATTCGAATGCGAACTCTCGGCACCACCCACTCCAAGATTGAATCCAGGTTAATCAAAAAGTCCCCATCAATCAATTTAACCAATGTGAGTTTTACCTTTTCCACCTCCGGTTCGAATTCACAAGCCCACGCCAAAATCAGAGGGTAAACCTCCATGTTAGTTCGATATCGGTTACTGATATGTGCCACCTCCTCCGCAAGCATCAGTCGAACTGTCACTCACAACTTCTCCTCCTTGAACCTGAACAGTCCTTGCATTCGTTTATCAGATACTTTGCCCAAAAAGGGCACCAACTTCTTGTCTATTCAAAGTGTGAAATTGGCCTCCATGGTCACCTACAATTTCAAAATCATTTCCTGCAAAAAATGTCTTACAGAAGATATGATTCTATGAACTACAGATTTGTTCTGCTTCAAAGCAAAAACTGATACACAGATCAAAAGGTAATAAATTATGCCTTCGTCTTATAGGTCGGGTAATGAATGTGCACGATAAGGCATTAATGCCATGAGATCAAGAAAAATATTTCCTACCATCCTCCCCTTCCTCCGTTTGTGCGACATGCCGCAAACAACTCCTTCAGCGACAATTAATCGCCACCTTGGCATTTGTACTTTCCAGATTTGTTCGCCTTAACAGGTTGAGGAGTGCACATTTTTTTAAATTAATACACTAAATTTATGTTGAACTTTTATATATATATTTTAAACTATTTTTTAAAATTATATATCATAAACATATTTTCAAAGAATTTTGTTAAACTTTAAATTAATATTTTAGATTTAATATTGAATGTTTTCTTTTTTATATTAAACTTTTACCTTTCAAATTGTATATCAAAATTTATATTTTTATTTAGTTATTTGTTTTATTCTAGAAACTAAGTTTCATGTTTTATACTATTTTTTAATTTCAAATTTTTACAAATAATAATAACATTATATTTAATAGTTATCTCAAACTATTGCACATCTTTAATTACAAATAATATTGACATTATATTTAATAGTTATCTCAAACTATTGCACATCTTTACAATTTAAATGTCTCTTATTATGGGACCGACAACATCTGACAACACTCAAGTTCTCAACACGTATCATCGTCTGTCGGATGAGCAAAGATCAATGGCTTATGGTGAATTTCGGCCCAAATGTGGGTAGTGAACACATTTGTGAGAACTTCGCCCGGAATTGAACATTTTAAATTTAATTAAATAGAATTAAGTCTATAGTCTATAGACTATAAATCTCTTTTTCAGGCAGAATTTTAAAATGATTAAATAGACTTTAAAAACAGACCCGAAAAGTGACACGAGTATGGTGACATGCCAGAAAAATGACAGAAGTCGTGGGACCCACTTCATCTGAAAAAAGGTACCATCGATCGTTGGATGAACAAAGATCAACGGCTAGGGTGGATTTTGGCCCGAATGTGGGAAGTGAACACCTTTTCTGAGAACTTCATCCGGAATTGGACATTTTAAATTTAATTAAATATAATTAAGTCTATAAAACTTTTTTTCGGACGAAGGTTTAAAATGATTAAATGGACTTAAAAATCAAACCCGAAAAGTAACACGAGTATGGTGATGTGCCAGAAAAATGGCAAAAATCGTGAGACCCACTACATCTAAAAACAGGTACCATTGACCGTTGGATGAACAAAGATCAATGACTTAGGGTGGATTTCGGGGCGAATGTGGGAAGGGAACAGATTTCTGAGAACTTTGCCTAGAAAAGTGACACGAGTATGGTGACGTGCCCGAAAACTGGCAGAAGTCATGGGACCAACGACAACTGACAACAGGTACCATCGTCCATTGGATGAGCAAAGATCAACAGCTTAGGGTGGAATTCGGCCTGAATGTGGGAAGTGAACACATTTGGGAGAACTTCGCTCGGAATTGAAACTTTTTAAATTTAATTAAATATAATTAAGTCTATAAAGAACTTTTTCGAGTGAAAGTTTAAAATTATTAAACAGACTTAAAAAATAGACCCGTAAAGTCACAACAGGTACCTTGGTCCCTCGTCCGTTGGATGAGCAAAGATCATCAACTTAGGGTGGATTTTGGCCCGAATGTGGGAAGTGAACACATTTGGGAGAACTTCGCCCGGAATTGAAACGTTTTAAATTTAATTAAATATAATTAAGTCTATTAAGCACTTTTTCGGGCGAAAGTTTAAAATTATTAAACAGACTTAAAAAATAGACCCATAAAGTCACAACATGTACCTTGGTCCCTCGTTTATTGGATGAATACAGATCAATGGCTTAGGGTGCATTTCAGCCCGAATGTAGGAAGTGAACACATTTGAGAGAACTTCGCTCGGAATTGAACGTATTACATTTAATGTCCTCAGAATTTATACTGAAGTAGTGAATGTTTTGTCCTTTGGCATCGAATAGTTATTAATAATAATTAATAAAATTACAACATGATTCTTAATGTCCTCAGAATTTATACTGAAGTAATGAATGTTTTGCCCTTCGACATTGAATAGTTATTAATAGTAATTAATAAAATTACAACATGATTCTAGATATTTTGCCCTTTAGGTTTTACTTTTCTACTTTTCAGAGTTTTCAAAATAAGAGACTCGTAAATCATAATCGTCTTTCATTTCTTGGACAAACCTATAAATCGAGGGAGATTCAGAAACAGCTACTAGATTAAGGAATGCAAGTTGCAACAGAGACTATCTGCACCAATCTAGTGAAATAGAAATTCCAATTTCTGGGTAAAATCTAGAACACCTATATCCCGCCTTTTTTGCTTTTGGTAATCTCGTGGTCCAATTTGAGGGTTAGTATTTTCAAGTTTTTATCTAGCATTATTTTGAATTATTAACAATAATAGTGATGGGAAAAACGGGAAGCAGTAGTTCAACAAGAAGCCAAGTGAAAAACAAAATGTACCTAACCGAACTGGTTAAAACACCAGGTTTCACTGATGAATACCATGATATTTATGACCCTGCTATCCATGGTGAAAAGTGTATCATAGATATTAGATATACATTATCTAGTAAGGCGGGAGATGCATCCAGGGCAAAATTTACTGTTTTCAACCCAATGTTACAACAAAAAACAAATAAAATCGCATCGTGGGATGTTGGATTGGGAAGCATGGTGTTACCTGAAGGATTCCCTTGCCCTGATTTTGTCATGGTTTGCGCCGAAAATTATGATGAAGATAAAAAAACAATTGTCAATAAAAATACAAAAGAGGAAATTCTATCCATAAACGAGGGAGAATTTTCTCGTTTGTTGAACCTAGGATTTGAAGCCCAAAACTCAAATGTCCAAATTGACCTTGAAAAGCTGGTAGAGAATTATGAGAGTCTCGATCCAAGTCGCAGAGATTCATTTGTCAAAGCTCTAATAAAGAGTGGTACTGGTATTGTGTTGGATAAGAATCATAAGCCTCCTTATGATTCTAACATTTTTGTTCCATGGGTTGGGGATACTATTTCCTTGCTGTCGTTTTGCCTGGGATTGGAAAATGATAGGGAAGTGGGTGCAAGCCTTCTTGAAATGGTTTATAATATCCATTGTGCAGGTCAGCCAGGAAGATATAATTTTATTGAGCACATTGTAAAATCCATGCAAAAACAATTACTAATGATCAAAAAAGGTTCTTGTAAGACATTTAGGTTCTCATCCTACTTGTGTTATCTCCTTCTATCCAAGTATCGTGCAATATTCAAGACCAACAAGCTTCAAATTGTGAGCTATAAGATTGATGAGAAGACTGAGAAGAGAACAGAGTGTCCAATATATGATTGGACGCCAAACATAAGGATGCATGATAACAAAAAGAACTACAACCATTTTGTAGACTTTTTTTTGGCACCAATGTATAATGAAATTACAAGCACTCCAATGCCTAGGTTGCCCGTGTCTTGTAGAGATTGCATTCAACTCGGAAGTCAAATAGAATTGGCTGACTGGTTCTTCATGGAAGAATTCACTGTGTTAAGGTTTTACGGATTGACAGTAAAACCATACAGACTTCCAATACATGTGACAGAGAGGGTATTTGCATTAGAGTATGTACGGAAATTGGAGAGCACAGATAGGCACTTCCATGGTCAACAAAAGAAGAGCATATTTCCTTCCTTGCCTTTCTCATGTGGAGGGTTCACATTTGAGAGAAAAGCATTCAATGTGGCACATGATTTTTTGACAGTTTTTAACTTTGGTGATGAGGGTCTCTGGTAGTATGATTCAATCGGTGTAGTTCAAGCAAGGCTTAAAAAAAATAGGAACTTTTCAGCGTTATGTCAACATGAAAGTAAACCATTGCTAGAAAAGTTTAGAAACATGGACTCCTGGGATGAGGTTAAAAAAGAGATGGAGAAAATTGTAGCTAACAATAACAATGCAATAGAAGAAATTTCATCACAAATTATGGCATTGCAAATGCACACAGAGAGGACAACAGAGGAGGGCCAGGGCATCCAAAGTAGGAGGTCTTACAATTTCTACCTAAAATTTGCTAATCCATCTAACAAATCTATTCCCAAATCAATTCTGCACGAATGTAAAAAGAATTATTTCACTCAAACCAAAATAAATGATTTTTGGAATATGAGGAGGAATCTCAGTGAACCAAAGACAAGTGCAGAATTTGAGAGCATCGACAAGGATGCAGAGTTTAGCAAATTGTGGGATATGGAGCATGGCAGGACTGAAGATGATGATGAGCATGAGGTTGTCATTGAGCCCCCTCCAACAACTACTACATTCCCTAAAATATTAGGTGGAGTCAGTGAGTCCATGAAAGAAAAATATAGCAAAGGGGCAAACCTTGTGGAAAAAATGGGTTTTGAAGGTGGTGGTCTAGGTCCTAGAGGAGAGGGCATTTGGTATCCACTTCAGGTACAACTTCCATCACAGTCAAGATCAAAAGGTCCTTATAAACCAGTCATTGGACTTGATTCTTCAGATTCATCAGGGATAGGTACTACTCATTACCCTCGGGGTCCACCTACATTTATTTCAGGTTCAAATCCACAACCATCACCACATCATGGTATTCCCATTGGTGGTGAATCAAGTGCCACTGCCACTGGTGGGGAATCTCGGGATAGTATTCCTATTATTGTTCAATCAAGTGCCGCTGTGATTGGTGGGGTTGGCATGGGTACTACTACTGATACTAGTTGTCTTGGTGTTGGACAAGGGCAACAACAAAATATCTCTCGCAAGAGGCCACTAGAGGTAGATACTCAATCTCATACTATTGAGAATCCTATATCAAGTGCCACTGACACTACAAATCAATCATTTGCAGCTTCAGATCACACACCTCAAAAGACTATGAAAACTACACATGAAAGTGTCAGTGGGAGTGGGACAACATCAGGAACTGTTGTTGGTAATCCTCGTCAAGCATTAGTTAAAACCACATGAATAGGTGGAACTAGAGCCTATGGTATTCCTATATCACCTTTCAAACATTCAATTGCTTCAACAAGCCCAAATTTTCAATTTCGTGATTACAATGAAAAATATAAACACACAACAAATTTCACAGGGTTTCCATGTCTGAAGTTGTAAACGAACAACCTGCAAGGAACAGGGTATTTCCAACATATGACCCACAGAAAGATATGATGGAGTTCATGGTTGTTATGCCCCCGGGCCCATCTAAAGATAAAAATCCACCACACAGTCAGATAGATCCCTCTCAATTTCAAGTTAGCACCCTCCAAATGGATTTTTCCAAAGTACAAAATGTGGACAAAATTAGTGTGTCAAAAAGGACTAACAAAGTGGTCTACACTTCACTGCTAAAGGTGGAGAGAGAAAAAAATAAACTGGAGAAACAAATAGAAAAGTTACAGGTAGACCTGGAAAATGAAAAATCAAGGAGGAAAATAGCAGATAACAAGTGCAATGATTTACAGAAAAGGATAAAAAATTCGGGCTCTGCAGTAGAAATTGCAGAGCAGGAGAAGAAGGATGCAGAATTGAAGGGCTTGATAGAAAAACTGGCTAAAAGCAGTAAAAAAATTGTTGAGGAAAATGTCAGCTTTCAAAAATTATACAAAACTTATGAGTCTGCTGCGGCTGAAATGAAAAAAATACAAGACCTATTGGATCATGGGAAGGAAAAAGAAAAACATTTGCAAGAGGAAGTAGAGGAAGAAAGAAAAAAATGTGTACAAATGAAAGAAGACCTGCACAATGCAAATGATAAAATAAAAACTTTGGAGGATAGATTGAAAGATAATATGAAAAATACAACGAAGTATATACAAGAAAACATTTGGCAGCAAATAATGCAAAGGAGTGAGAAGTTGTGTGAATAGTTTCAATTGACTAAAAGTATGAGACTAATTTTTATAAAAATCAAAGGGCACTTTGAGAAGAGCACACAATTTTATTCAAAAGAGGAAAAGGCAAAAAAGATTCTAAAAGTAGTCTACAGTTCCAGTGACAACTACTTGTCATCCAAGGGAATTAAGAGTCGCATTGATGCCACAGTTAAGACATCATCTATCATTCAAAAATGCTAGAAGCTAAGGAAAACAACAGAAGTTATGGAAAGTTGTGGAAAAAGGATATTGAAGCTGCAAGAAAAGAAAAATAATTTGATTAAACTTGGTTTGCCTAAGCCTTTTGACACATCAAATAAATTCATTGGAGAAGAAGCTTACAAAAAAAGCATGGAGATAAAAATGAAGTTTGATTTAGACTTGCTTCCAAAGGGCACAACTCCCAAAAGCTTTCTGGAATTCATCCAACCATTCACAACTCTAAATTCGGTATTGGATGAAATAGTGATGTCAAGTAAATCTTCTAAATATGGAATGTTGACGAATTTAGAGTTGACTTTCCATAGTTTACAGAATATTGACCTTCCATCAAACGAAGAGTGGAGCACCCTACAAAAAATGGCACATAATTCTTTAGAATCATAGTATGTATTGCACAATTTTTTTCTTTTATTCTTAATTTCAAGGTTATATGTTTTTTTTGTTTACTATTTTGCTAATCCAACCTATGAATCTATGATGCACTCGCTATTGCTATTTTGCTAATCCAGCCTGTGAATCTATTTTATGAATAGGAAAAAAATAACACTCGCTATTGCTATTTTGCTAATCCAGCCTATGAATCTATGATGCACAATGCAAAACTTCAGCCAGTAAATTTGTATTCTCAAATTCTCCCTTGCTTTAACATTTATGCATTTCTCTATTTCTGATTAGTAGGTTTTAGGCACTTCTATTATCTATGTTTAATTTATCATGGCGTGAATTAATATTTAATTTTGAACTTTGTTTTTTGAACAGGGGACATCAAACATGTAGCAAATGTTAAATTGCTAATACGACCTGTGATGGCCATATAAATCTGTGCTGAGTTTGTGATTTTGATGTTCAGTCTTTACATGTTGCAAACTTGAAATTCAACCTGAAGCTGTTGTTGCTCCCTTGTTTCTATAAAAGGGAATTCAGAGTCATTTGCAAAAGGTTATGAAACTTTGTATTCACTTTTGCAATTGGCATGGAGAATCACACATATTGGTGTATTACTATTGAATGAATTGTATCATATGGCCATATTTTGAAAGAATTAATGAAAATCTAAGTTCTCGACATGTGTATTACTATTGAATGATCATATCATATGGTTCTGAAATGTATCACACAGATTTGAGACTCAAACATGTATAAATAAACAATAAACATCTTTGTATCAATAAACACATTATGGTTTTTTTTATTATGCTATTTTAAATTTGGAAATAGAAAGTTGAAAAATACAATTACAAATCAATACTACATTCTAATTGCAAAAAATAATATGCTTTTGTAATATGAATGATGAGATGCAGTAATAAGATTAATAAATACCAATCTCTTACAGTTGCCATTCATCCTCATCAAATTCAGTGCTTTCTTGATTCTTGTCTATAGTTTCTTCACTCTGAGTCTGCATACCTTCAATGAACTGCATGTCAATGCTACCAGTAGGTCCAGTACATGAGTCAATAGTCTCACTTTGGTTTGAAGTGTTGCCCAAACCTCTTCTTTCACATTTGGACCTCCAGATTTGTAGTGCCCTATCGTAAGGAAAAGTGTGGACATCATACCTAGATGTATAGAGCCTCAAGCAATTTTCTAAATTTTTGTCTAGTTTGTTTCTTAGCTTTGATTTTAGGAACCCCAAAGCACTGAAAACTCTCTCATCTTCCACAGAACCTAATATCATGGTAAGACATAAATCAGCCAGCTTCACATATTCTGGCATTGAATCATGCAACATTGAGTTCTCAGCTATAGATTTCCAAAGCCTTGTTACTGATCCCTCTTCGTGAGGGTTCTCCATTTTGGCATATTGTTCTTTCATAGTGTATGCAAAACGAGATGATTGCTCTCGAAGATGATTTTCGTCTAATATTCCATTTATAGTTACTCCATTCAATTCTCTGGATATGCAAAATTGTTTTATCAAAGTTAGTAGCTTACTTCGAAAATCAGCTGCATTATTGAAGCTCCAATGATGAGGAAACACAATAGATATGGCTTCGAGTAGGTTGTCAGGAGGGAATCTGCTTCTAATTTGTGAGGAAAGATCATATTCAATTTTCTTCACAGAAGTAGTTACAGTCTCAACAATCTTGTCAAGATCTTCCCTTGTAACTCTTGCTTTTTGCTTCCTGGGGCGCTTTCCTGGTTCCTCAAGGTCGACCGTGGCATAGAAGTGCATTGGTATCTCAACTCCCTGTACATTGGCACATACCTCCCCATCTGCACTGATTTGTAAAAAGTTATCAGGATTGTTCAAATCTGTGAGTGTCCGCCACTTAACAAATTTTTCATCAGATAGTGTTGGTTGATTTCGATAGAGATTGTCGAGGGTCATGCATGTCATCTTACGCAGGGTAGCATATTCTGCAATAGACAGAGCTCTTTTTTTTGGCAGCCTTCATAATATTCCTCATTTCCTCTAGCATGGGCAGAAGAGCTGCTAAATTTAAGAGTGTCTCTAAATTACTTAACCTGCCAAGAAGTTCAGGAAATTTCAGTTGATCTGATTCATTGTGAGTTGTGTGAAATAGTCCAATCAATGATGGATATTCTGAAAACACTCGATGCGCTGGACCATCCAAAGAGATCCATCTGGTATCATTATCCTTGAGAAGCTTGTTCCCATCAGTTAATCCATCAACAAAGTGTTGAAATTCCATAAATCACTTGGGACTTTGACAGAAGTGTGAGTAGAGCTCTCTGATTAAAATTTTAATTTTTTTAACTGAAGCAAACTTGCTCACAATTCCAAAAGCTAGATTCATTCTGTGAGCCATGCAATGAATTGCAGTAATGTACAGTGCAAATGAGGTTTCAATCTTTGTACAAAGACCATTCCCGTGACCTTGCATTACTGAAGCTCCATCTACTCCAACACAAACCAATTTTTTGGCTACCATCATGTCATTCATACCTCCATATTCAATTAAACTTCTCTTTACTAGTTGAAATAAATTTTCCACTATCAAACTCTCCTTCATTTTAGCAACAGATAGTAGATGAGGTTGGTGGGTATGATTCTCTATAGTATAAACATGCATGCATACCCATGAAGTATTGTCTACTGCCGTAACTTCTTCTAAAGAAAATGCAATGAAGTTTGACTCTCTTATTTTTTCCTGTACATCTTCTTTTTCAACTTCAGCAAGACAACTTGCCCATTCCCATCCACTGTTTACTGACCAATGTCTATTAGGATAGTTAGGAACTTTCAAAAACTGTAATAAACCACTAATTGATGTGAAATCTATCATAGCACGCCCTCTGCTCAAAATATGAAAAACAACGCTTAGCTGAACAACTTTTCCCAGTTGTTCTATTTGCATTGCTTTTCCAAAAAAAACTTCAATAGAACCTTTAACTTCAGTAGGCTTCGTCTGTAATTTCTCATGAAAATAGTACTATTCGGCATTCCTCACATGTTTACATTCCTCCCTTGTTTTCCATCTTATCACTGATTTTTTAATGCCGTCTATCATTTGTTTTTCATAAACTTTACCCATATGCTTTTCTATGGTGTCAAATTTTAGCTGCAACCTAATTTCCTTGTTATGTTTCCAAGTGCAAATCTTACACCTGCATTTTATTGGAGGCTCGCCTTCAATTGGATTCTCCACTAGTTCAATGAATGGATACTTTGATGCCCAATTAATTTGAAAATTCCTCATTGACATATCCCACTCCCGATCCTTTTTTGATTGTGGTTCACCTTTTTTTGATATGGCTTTTCTTTTCCCCTTTTGTGCATTATCATCAACGACATTATCACCCAAGTCGATTATATCATTCCGGCTAACTTGGGTATCTACCAAATAATCTTCTTCAAGATCATCCTGATCTGAGATATCAGGTTCATCGTCGTCTTCAACATGCAATGCAGGTGGCGAATTTTGTACTTGTACTTGTGATGATGTACCAACCTGATTTTCACCACAATCTTTTCCAATGCCAAAGTACAAAGACAACGTTCTGCTTTTTGTTGGCCTCTCCTGACCTTCCCCACATTCAAGTTTCCTACCCCTCTTCCTGTTCAACATCTCCAACGAAATAAAGGTTGCCAAAAAAATATCAATTTGTTGAAGAAGCAATAATAGACTATAATGTATAATATACTGCTTCAAAAATATGACCGCTCACCTTTAGGCTTTAGGTCACTAGAAGTCACCAATGTAGTCAACAACAATGATTTTCCTTGGTCTGAAACTTTGTTATTGATTAGTATTCAGAGCCTAGAACCCACCAGATTGTGTTGAGATAGATCTGATCTTTGCATGTATTTATACCAATCCTTATATGGCGAATTCCACAGGAATTTTATATGGTATACAAATATTTGATGAATCCCGTGTAACTATAACACGACTTATGTAATTTTCGAGGTGATTATAGGTCGTCCAAATAATAGGCAAATACAATATAGTTGGCAAAAGTTGGGGTGAATGGAGACACGCGTCGGCAATATGTTGGGCGAATCGGGTCCCCCTGGCTAACAAATCTTCACATGCCTATAGGCGAATTAAGGTCATCTATTAAGGCAACCTCAGAGAGTG
The DNA here is from genome assembly GCF_030272615.1 of Cryptomeria japonica. NCBI lineage: Eukaryota > Viridiplantae > Streptophyta > Pinopsida > Cupressales > Cupressaceae > Cryptomeria > Cryptomeria japonica. Next base: position 443,850,219 of record NC_081415.1, on the reverse strand, counting down.
TAGGCGAAACAATTAAATTTACCGTGTGTCCACCATATATTGTATTGGCGAAATCATCGCATAGAAACATTCAATTGCATAAAACATATGACGATCGGGTCGTGACTTTGACGGAAATTGATAATGTTCTGGCGACATGGCCACCCCCAGTCGGTACAAAATATTTGTCATTTCCGACATGGCCGACGTGAAAAATTTGCCATTGGTGAATATTCGCCACTAAAGTAATCTCTGGTGTTGGCATTATACACCTAGATGAGAAAGGTAGATGTTGTCATTGATGGCAACAAGGTTCTACAGGTTCAACCGGAAATAGATTTCACCTACCAGCATCGGCAGAAACAACAAGGATTATTCACACCGACATCCAGGCTACACCGACAACATATCATACCGGCATTCCAGGCTGACTTGACAATAGTATTGTTTATGCGAAATAAATTGGAATGTAAATTATAATTGTATGGCCGATATATTGTATTGTAAAGACTCATATATTTATGAGTTCATGTAGGTCATTTGGTATGTAATAAAAATAAAAATAGGTAATATGAAAGCGATGATATGAGATAGGATAGAGATATGATAGCGAATAGTTGTATATGCATTTTGATGTGTTTATTTTGGAGCGAATAAGAAGCAGAGTAGAGCAAAGATTATTCTGTGTATGCAGAATCATTTGACAACATACTGGCTAAGGTTTTTGGCAGAGGCAGAACCGGTATCAGACAAAGCATAACAAAGAACTCATCCATCATTTTGATGCAAGTTGTAAGAGTTCAATTTTATGTTTACATCAGTATTGTAGTCAATGTGACTCCATTTTTGTTGAGCAATGAGATCTAGGCAGTTGGCCTTCCTGCATGTGCAGACTCCTTTTGTACCGAGTAATATTTATTCATATTGGCCAATGAATAAATATTGTGGGTCACAAATCCTACCGAGTTTTTTCCCTTACTGGGTTTCCTCGCCAAAATATTTGTGTTATGGTGTGCATTGATGTTGATTCTTTTGTTTCTCTTTACTACATTATTTTTTGCTTACCAATATATTAATTTCAGTTAGAAAATTGAAAATAAGTTTATCTCTTTCATCTACCGGTAAGACATTGATTCACCCCCCACCCCCCCCCCCCCTCTCAGTGTCTTTGGGATTAACCAAGTATCTAACAATTGGTATCAGAGCCTGATCCTCTATTTGCAGAAGCCTAACAACTTGAGGAAGATTCTGAAACCGGTATTGATGGAAAGTTTGAGACAACAGTTGGAAGCGGCTCTTGAATATTTTGATGCCTAAAAATTAAAGAATATCAAATTGGAAGAAGAACTGAGATATGCTCAAGAATTCATCAAAGCACTACAAGAAAACTCGATCATGGCAAAGAATAAGAGAAAAGAATTGCATGAGCAACTGCAAAAACAAGATGATGAAGAAAAAGAAACTCTCAGAGAGATTGTAGAGAAATTGAGACAAGAGAACAGTAACATGAAGAATGAGATGCAATATTTAACCATGAGACTATGTAAGGATATTGAAGACAAAAAGAAGAGTCAGGAAGATTTGGCCAAACGACTTAATGAAAGATCAGATGAATCTACAAGGCTTAGTTATGAAAATGATATGCTTAAAAAAGAGTTTATTCAGATGAAACATGACAAAGAGGAGCTTATGAGACAAGTTAGTAATCTGGAAGGTGAGTTGGCCGCTGCAAATGAATACAAGGACAAATTCAAAGAGAGTTCAGACAAGCTTGATGATATGCTGAAAAAGTCAAAAACCTGATTGAGAAACTATTGGAATTGGATTTGAACATGGAGAAAGTTCTGGAATTGCAAACAATCATGATCACAACAAACCGATAAGGCAACCCAATGCTTATAAATTCAATGGCAAATGTTTTAATTGCAACAAATTTGATCATAGAGAAAATCAGTGCAGATATAGGAACAATCAGAATACAAACTCATCCACCAGTCAATGTTTCAAATGCAATAAACATGGTCATAACTCAAAAAAATGTAGAATAAATGTAAAATGCTATGCTTGTGGTAGATTTGGACATCTATCTAATAAATGCAGAACTCAAACCAGGCAAGGTTATGGAAAAGCTATTCAAAGAAACAATGTAACCTGTTATGCATGCAATAAGATTGGGTATATTGCAAGATTTTGTAGAAGCAAGAATGTACCAACAAACAATAGAAGATGTAATGACAAAGGCAAGGAAAAGGTGAATGAAATCAAGCAAGAATTCTCTAAACAATGGGTCAAGAAGAGAGATCAGAGAAATGATGAATGTGGCTCTGCACCGACAGAATAGAGCAATCTTGCACCGGCAAGAGATTCTTCATCTAACTAAGGAATAATCCTTAGGGGTAAGGGAACTAATTGAAGATCATGAATTTTACCCTCAGATGGTGGTAAGAAGTCATAATTCTTCTTTACTGGCACATATGTTGAGTTACATAACTGTCGAAGCATTTAATGTGGTTGTTAAGTTAACTTTTTGGTTATAAAGTATTGAAATTTCTCATTTCGATTCACCAAGCATTCAAGTATTTGAAGAGTACAGAAGTAGAGCACCGACTTTCAAAAAGTGAAGCAACAAAGATTTTCAGGGCATCCAAGGTTTTCACTTAAAAGGTATTTATTTTATGACATGGCTTCTTCATCTTCGATTTCCTGAATTCATTGCAAACCCTACTTTTGTGGAGAATATCAAACGTCCTAGACCAGTCTTTAAGATAATCCCTAAGATAGCTAAGATGGATGACTCTATTGGTGCATTTTCAAAAATTCTGAAGGGAGTTGCATTTGCAGAAGACCCTAGGGCATACATTCACTGTAATATTGAAGATTTAGGGTCTGAGGATATAAAGAACATGTTCATGAATGTCATCACAAACAAACAAGTTGTAATCAAACCTGAACATAAGATTGTTGAAGATTTAGGGTTCGTAGACATCCTTCATATGCCTGAATTCAAAGATGAAACGGTCTGATATGTTCTTAGTATAGTTCACGGTGAATTCTTATGGCTAGACTCAGTTTACTAAATCACTAAGGAAGCAATTAGGGTTGTTACAGGTTTACCCTCTACCGGCACAAGGCCTGAGAAGAAGAAGAAAATTTCAAACAAAGAGGTTATGAACTTAACCGGTACCACATCTGATAATAGATCAATCAAGGTTAGCGACATAACTGATAACAATGTTAAATATGCCAGTATGGTTATTGGATATAAGGTTGCACATACAAATAGGCTGAATTCTGTTTCGAGTCTATGCATTCACAATGCTTATGAGATGGTAAAGAAAAATGAAAAATTGATCTTTGTAAATGGTTGAAAGATGAACTGATAGAAAATTTGGACAAAATCAAAGGTGACAAAAAGGGAACCTTCAGATTTGGGAATTTGATTGTATGTTTAATGCTATACTTCTCAAAGGATATTCCCGGTATAGGCCACAAAGACTTTGCCTATGATATTTCTATTTGGAAAACAGATTAAGGAGGCAATTACCGACATGGGTTCAGAAGGTAACAAGCAAGTAAAGGAATATTTCAAAAACTTTCAAGCTAAAATCCAATTTTGAGTTTTGCTGACACCATAGGGTCCTCACTAATGTACAACAACATAAGCAAGATTTTGGACATGTGGAATGAACTAAATGGAGACAAGGTTGTTCTAATGCCTATTTTTGACAAGTGGAAACCCAGAGAACAGGATATAGAACTTATTTGTGTATCCTATGATGAGGCAGGGGCTGACCCCATTATTAAATCTACTAATGATATGACAAAGGATTTAGTAAAGTTAGCAGAAGGAGTAGATAACGCAGATAGAAAGATCAACTTGTATAAGAAAGAGTACATTGATCAAGTTTTTGAATTACTCCCAGGGGGTTTTGCCAGTCCAACTCAATTAAAGGACAAACAAATATGGCTTAAGGAATTAGAAGCCAAATTGTCATTAAGAATAAGAGGAATTATTAATTCAGAGGATGCCTCCATATTTATCAAAACAATTGAGGAGATTGAGAAAATCAAATCTCATTATGGTTTTCTTTTCCCATGATTGGCTAAGTTTTAAAAAATTTGAATCAGGTATGCTATTAGTTGCTTCAAGTTTGTTCTAGGTCTTTAAGGGTTAAGGGTTTAGTTTTTAATCACTCAAATGTCTGATAAAAACCCTTTGGCTTCTATTTCTACATTACTTTATTCTCTTAAGCTATGGGTCTTTAAGTCATGTAAAGTGCCCCCCCCCCCCTTGTCATGTGCCTAGGCAGTCGCTAAATAATTATAAAATTTACGCCTATCTCTTATGTCTTTCCCTAAATGTTGTCGGGTCCCGTAAGTGTCGCGCAACTCTCAGATAAATCTACGCCTTTCATTTTTTCGTTAGGTGAAGTTGCTGGTGTGTTAAGCTATGTGAAATAGCAAAAGGCAAAAGCGGGCTTGACTGCGTGCATTGGCGGCCAGCTTAACGAGACTCCATCTTATTTTGAATCCAACGGCTCGCGTTGATTCGCAGCCGAAATAAGCAAGTAAGTTACCTTTCGCGAAATGGCGAAAAGGTTTGGCGGGACCGGGCGAGGAGTTTTATAAGAGGCATAACAGATGTGCAGGTCCCCGAGATGTAATGGCCAGCACAGTTTCGCGAGATGACGATGCTCGGAAAATATCTTTCTCGAAGTGGCGAAAATGACATGGCACTCCAAGTGAGCAGTCCAACTGTTTTAAATAGCAAGTAAGAAAGTGACATGTGGCCGAAAATCAAAGTGTTCAGCGAATTAAATTTGAGGATTAAAGGTCGGTGGGCCCAAAGAGTAGGCATGGCACGAAGATAAAAGACGATCAACTCTATTTTGATCCAATCGTTCTCATTGTTTCGTGGCTATAAACCAACTAGAGATTAGTGTTCATGAAGTAGCGAAAGACAGATGGAAGTTGCATGAGAGCATGACGTGGCATGACAGTTGCTACTCTTTGCGGGGCTCGATGATGATGTGTCGAGTGACACGTGGTTTTAAAAGGTGATTGAGGGCCCGCCTATGTGTAACTGGCGGTTATGTGGGAATAATGAAGTAAGACACGTGGTTGGCTCAGAACTAAACCTAAAGGAGCTTCCAGGGCTAATGACCGAGTGCCACTTGGCATTTGCTAACCAGTGAACAAGTGGGGTAAGTAATACCTGGATAAAGGGCCCACTTAAAAGGCATTCATTTAAACACTAATCCAACGCTTCTCATTGTTTCGTGACCCAAAGATGGAAGTGGATCAACCTCTGTGAAATAGCGAAAAAACCGTTGAGGCGCGGCTAGTTTAAAAGGTTGACGGTCCCGGTCAAAGTTAAAGGCCGAGTGGTTAGAGTTCCATCTAACGCTTGGCGCAGCTTCGCAAGAGGAACATGCAAGGATGTTATGCTCTGCGAAATGGTGAAAGAGCGGAAAAGAAAATACACAGGTGTGTTATGACACATTGGAGCGAAATGTTCAAATTCTTCTATGAATTCAATTCTGAAGGGACGACCAAAGCATGCGGTATCAATGTTGCAGTTAAGAGCTCGATTGCCGTATATGGTCTCACATCAATTGAATGTAGGCATCATTTCGAAGAGCTATTGCGAAGAAGCGGGTGCAGTGCAGATTTATTCAAGCCAAGAACAGGTTCTCTTGTACTCTTGCTTAGCAATTACTTGACAATTTGTTTGAATTGGGGTTTTGATCTGTTATAGAACTACTGTGGCTAGAAATTAATCTACTTGCATAGTATTATTGAGAAGGCACCTAAAAGGGAGTTCTTAGGGAAAATTAATTACCAAGAGAGGGCAATCAGTGATGATTTCCTGGAGCAATTAACCATGTCAACTAATGTGGCAGCTAAGGTTAAAGAGGTAGTGCCAAAGCTCCTCATTTAAGAATAGGAGACGAATTGTATGACAAAGGCAACTGGTTGAGAGATCCACATATAGGATTGTCTGGGTTGGGTCTTTTCAAGGTCGGGTTTAGCATGAGACATCCCCCAGCCCCAATGAACAACATTTGGGAGTTAGATGTAGGCAAATTGGTAGTTCCTAGAGTGTTCATGGATGTGGACCTTCTAACTTAGGTTGCACACAATTATGACCCAATTACAAAGAGTAGTAGGGACATAAATGGAAAAACCCTCATTGAGATTAATGACGAGGAGTTCAGATATGCATTTGGGCTTAGTGAAGTGTCCAACTATTTGGAACCCATCAAGTTCAAATCATTGGCTCAGTTTTACAATGCATAGAGGAATCACCTTAAGAATGGGCCTCTTAAATAATTCTTTGTTAAAATAGGTGGATTATCTGTTGTAGGACCCAACACTATCGAGCCTTTCTCTTTAAATCTATTCACTCTGAGAGCTAAGGGATTATATTGGTCACTTTGTCAAATCTTTGGAGAGGATGCTGAAGCTAATATGCCAACCCATTACATGCTAATGATTGCTCAAATTTTAAATCCTTCTCTAGCAGTGACATTTGATTATGCACCCTATATCACTGATGTCATCCATGAAGGTTTGATAGGGATTAAAAATGGAAAAGTGGACAGGCCTTTTGGATGGTACTCCCTCCTCATGCACCTATTTTTATTTAAGGGTGGAGATTACTTTGCAAATGGAATGGATCTAATAAAAGAAAAGGATGGAGAGAAGATGCTCGTTCAGTTGTGGAGCACAGTGCTGTCATGGGACAGAGAAGATGCTAGCTACTTAAGGTTTGATAAGTGCTTTGCATCCAAGATCAGGACTCTTTTATGCTCAGAAAATCCAAGAGTCCAAAAAGCTCTTTTAGAATTCCTTAGGCCAAAGGAATTTGCTGAGGATATAAAAGTTGTCCATAATTGGGGTGATATGTACTTATACCCTATTTCCACAGTTTTTAGAGTGTATGGTTTTAGAGGCACTCCATTCTTATTTCCATATCAGGTTCCATTAAAAATAGGAATTGCAGAAGTCCTCAGGCAGATTGGAAGTGTGCAAGAGGCAGAGCTAACAAGTAGAGGTAAAGGGACCATTTTCCCTACAATAACTATAGCACATCAATTTGTGATAACTAAAGGAGGTTGGAAGTGTTTTGAAGATTTCTTTCAACCCTATCATTTATCAACAACAGTTTCAAGGTGTGCTGACCTTGAAGATTTCTTCAACAACATGTTCAGGAAAAGGGCAGTATGCAAAGGCAAACCTCATCAATTTCAATTCCCTGAGGACCTAATCTAGAATGAGTTTGATTTAAATGAGCAAGAGTTGAGGAAAGAGAAATGGGTGGCCTACAAGAAGGCCTTAGATGTTGTGCACCAATTTCACACTAGCTATGATCCATTTTCCAATTTCTACCCCTTTGAAGAAAAGGCAAAATTCTTAATTCTTTGTTTTGAAGATGTGATGCAGACATTGAAAGAAAAAAGGGAGGCTGTGATTAAAAATAATCCTAAGAAGGCCAAACTAGTTTTAACTAGGTCTACATCTGCCAAAACAATCCCTCTAGGGGATTATGTGTTACATAAAAGGTCCAAATACAATGTGTTAGTACCAACAATAGGGGAGCCTTCAACTTCAAAAGGTAAGAGAAAAATACAAGAAATTATTGACATTCAGAAGAGCCCCAAGAGGCAAACAATGGGAAAGGAAGTGCAATCTGATGAACCATTGTCTTCCCCATCTCAATCCCCTATTTATATAGGAGATGAACAAGCAGCAGCTGAACAACTGCTACAATTAGGCAGCCTTGGGGAGATAGCTTACACCTATGATGAAGTAGAAGAGGGAATGCCAGAAGAGCCCCTTAATGCTGAAATGAATATAACTATTGATGAGTTCAAAGGCCAGGAGCTAGATCGTGATGTTAAACAAGCCAGTGAAGATTTCTTGGCTGATAACAACTTTGTCACATCAGGAGCTTTCATGCAATTCATGTGGAAGCAGAATATTGATCATTTCAATGCTAGATGTGAGAAGAGGAAGAGTGAGCAGCCCCATAAGGATCCAACTATGGTGGAGGAAGAAATAAAACAAGAAATGGTCACTGAGTTCAAGACCATCGCTCCTGAACAATGTAGAGACATGGTAGAAAAGGCTAGTGTACTCATTCTCCCTGACTGGGATATAACATATGCCTTGGTTTTAGAGGCAGTAAGGAAGGAGACCAAGCCTCTAGAAGGAGTCACCTTCAGCAAGGACAATGCTACCCTGGTCATGTGGTCTCTGAAAAGAGATGAAAATAGAAAGAAGAAAGACGCCCCAGGATCAAGCTACCTAGGAGAAATGATAGTGAAAAGAGTACAAAGCACTGGGGTGGTAGAAGCTGCTAGCACTATTCTAGAGACTGCAAAGTTTAGTGTTGCAGTAGCAGAAAGAGAGGCGAAGGAAAAAGCAGATCTCCAAGTTAAGTTGGAGATAGTTTTGAAAGCTTATAACAGTACTAAGGAAGAGGTAAGGGGTAAAGATAGCATCATTACCAAGCTACAAAGTCAGTTGGCAGGACAATACTATCAAGGTGAGTCCTCAACATTGATGATCTCCTCTCCTCTTGCAAGGCCTTCGCCTACCAGCCCCATAATTGAATTCCCACCATCTCCAGCACCTTCTAGTTCCCAATTGATTGAGATTACTCCCCATGAATTGGATAAGCTGAAATAGGCTCAAGCCTTGTATGCAAAGAAATACGAAGAGAGAGTAAGGGCTACAATTTTGAGTTTTGTTGACACCATAGGGTCCTCACTAATGTACAACAACATGAGTAAGATTTTGGACATGTGGAATGAACTAAATGGAGACAAGGTTGTTCTAATGCCTATTTTTGACAAGTGAAAACCTAGAGAGCAGGATATAGAACTTATTTGTGTATCCTATGATGAGGCAGGGGCTGACCCCATTATAAAATCTACTAATGATATGACAAAGGATTTAGTAAAGTTAGCAGAAGGAGTAGATAATGCAGATAGAAAGATCAACTTGTACAAGAAAGAGTACACTGATCAAGTTTTTGAATTACTCCCAAGGGGTTTTGCCAGTCCAACTCAATTAAAGGACAAACAAATATGGCTTAAGGAATTAGAAGCCAAAATGTCATTAAGAATAAGAGGAATTATTAATTTAGAGGATGCCTCCATATTTATCAAAACAATTGAGAAGATTGAGAAAATCAAATCTCATTATGGTTTTCTTAATTCAGAGGTTAACAAAATGAGGAATTCTTGGAAAAGATTAGCCAAGATAAAGGGAAAAGTGATTAACTTCTCGTGGCCAGCTGATGATGTATACCAGTAGTGGACAAGAAAATATGCAGTGCTAGATGTAGAGCAGTTAGAAGAAGTTGCAACAGAGCAACAAGTAGAAGAAGCCACGAATGTTGAAAAGGACTTGTAACCGCATTTGGAAAAGGTTTTGTAACTACTTCTTGAGAGAAGTAATGATTGTAACAATCTCCCTAGGAAAGTCTGAAGCTATGTATGCATCCATATTATTATAAATGGATACCAGGACTAGTAAAAAATGATTGCAAGGAATTGTAAGGAAACACTACAGAAATTTATCTAAGCTTTTTTTTCTAAGTCTTAATGGAGAACATTCAAATGTTTTTGTAATACTTTTTGAAATAATATCAATACACATACCATCGGTTTTGAGCTTAAACTTTGTGCTGTCTTCAAGTATGTTTTGCAAATATTTACTGTTTCATTCTGAGTAATCTAGGGTTATTCCTTTTGAATATGGGTTGTAAGGCGATTTCAAGTAGATGTGCTTCTTAGCTTTTCTCTTCAGGAGGGGAATTAAATACGCGGGAATCATTCTATCAGTAAATTCTTTGTGGGATACTTTGAATTTGATAAATGCAGTTTGGTTTGGTATGAGTGAAATTCTTACGTATGTCAGGCATATGTGGGGATCTGTAGAAGCAGAGCTGATAGGATGTGTGGGGATATTTGATTGTGAGAGTATTGTCTAAACTTAGATGACTCTGTAGCCTAGATAAGGCACTGGTATCTATTATGGTTGTCTTTTTACACAGCTTGTAGGTCAATACTGAACATGAGTACAAGTTTTATTTCTTTGTTTCAGTTGGTTTTAAGGTGATAAGATCCACTGGTTTTCAGACTGGTTTACTATGGATTTGTCTTTTTAAAAGTGTGAACTCAGTTCACAAAAAGGTATACCCACCCTAACTTTGGACAAGTTCTAAGTGTAGAAGGTTAAATAAACCTTGTCATATGTTGTTCTGGAATTTCCTTCTCCTTGTCTTCTCTCTCACACACAGAGTTGTTCTTTTATTATAAGAAGTTTGAAGGGGAATCAAATTTTGAGGACAACAAAAGTGGCGAATTTGCTAGGGAGAGTCACAATGAGAATCCAGACGCAGATTTGTGCTTAAATTTATAAGGAAAATCATTGTGTGTTTGTGGAATAGATTGTTGCTTCAGTGAATATAGCAGTGGTGTCTGGAAGTCTCTATTTGGAAGTTCCCTCTATTTCTTTCGATATATGATTTTGGTCTGAAGATTTGGAACATTTTATTCAAAGCTTGTTTTCATATTTCCCATAGTCTTGTGGGTGGCGACTCTGTTATTTTGTAACCAGTCCTTGTGAAATAAATATAATTCTAAAAGGGAGACAAGCATAATGCAAAGAGGAAAAAACACTAGATCATTCATGAAGAAGCATCCTCATGAAACCTTGCAAGAAGGTTTGCCTGAACAGTCACAAAGAGGTCAGAAGAGATTAGTACTCCATGAACCATCAAATGTTGCTTGGGTGCAGAAAAACAACAATACCGGTAAGGTACCTGATCGACCTACTTATGCAAAATCTAATTCTTCTTCCAGAGAAACTGAACATGATATATTAGGTTTCCATTCTAGATTATTTGAAAATATAGATAATGTTCATGCTTTAGATCAAGATATATCTCATGTTAGCCTTTCTGGGAGAGATAGGTCTAGTTCAAATGCAATCAGAAATTTTGTGCCTAGAATAGTTGATGGAAACATCAGCTTGATTGATATAGACCAAGTTAATGTATCTGACTCTAAGGAGAATTTCCCTGATGAAGATAAAGTGTCACAAGAAATAGAAAGGTTCATCACTTAATCTCCTTAAGAGCCCAAAAGGAAGCAAACATGGAAAAAGAAGTCAAAGCAAAACTAATGGAGAGAGATAGGCTTCTTAGACAGATAGCTGATCTTGATTTGTTGGCCCAAGACAAGGAAAAAAGTGATGATGAAGGTCCTGTGATTAGAGAAATTCTAATCCCTAAGGCCAAGCCAGCATATAGGTTAGTAATCCAACCAAACAGGGAAGTGCTTAGTGATCCACAACCTCCTAAGAATAATGTTGATAAAGGGAAGAAAAAGTGGGTGGATGATGGAACTGGATCTAGAAATACAAAGGAAATCTCTCATAGACTATCAGCACATGAGAGAGAGATGGAAATAATGAGGAAGGAAAAGGAGGATCTGCAAATGGAATTAGAGAAAGCTGAGTTGGAAGCGGCTAACCAAGAAGTTAAAAGAAAAAATAGTTATCTAAAAGCTCCCCCTATCATTTTTCCACCAAAAGATCTCAATAAGCCTGATTCTCAACAAATTTCCCTCCCCTCGGTTAAAATTCAGCCTACTGTGCCTGTCAACACAACAACAGTTAGTCAAGCCCCTGTAAACAATCAACATAACCAAATCTCTCAGACCTCGATCCCCAATGTCAGAATGAACAAGGGTAATAATAATGTTGTTAACCCTTTCCAAAGGAGACCCGTCAATTTAGAGCAGTATAGGCAATTATTTTTTGATGGGATCCCAGGATATCCCAACCATGTTCCCACTGAGTTAAGGGATAGACTCCATAAATTTGCTGGAAATAATGCAATTAGTGTTGAGGAGCATTTAAAATATTTTGGGGACTTGATAAATGATTATGAGATAGAGGATGAAGATGTTATAATGAAATTATTTGTTCAATCTAGATGATGCAAGAGATTGGTACAGAGGTCTCTCAACTAATAGCATTGGGTCTTGGCAGGACTTTAAGAATTATTTTCAAGCACAATATGGTGACAAAACTAATGTGAGCTTCATGCTCAATGAGTTTAATAACATTAGAAAATCTGATAATGAAATGGTCACTGATTTCAATGCAAGATTTCAGAAAGCCATGCATAGATTGTATCAGGTGATGAGGTTAGATGATAACATGTGTCTAAACACCTATTATAATGCATTTGATTCTAAGATGGCTTATATCTTAAGGGATAAAAATCCACATAGCTTGAGAGATGATTTAGAATTGCTATTAATGTGGAGAGCAATAACAAAGCATCTGGAAAGTTAGGAAGGAGAACTGATGGTAGGCTATGGCAGGAGACAAAACAACAACCCAACAAAGTTGCTAAGGAGGAAGACAAGATAGAAAAGTTGGTTACTGCTATGAAGGATCTAATTGCCAAGGTAAATAAAAATGATAAGCCTCATTATAATTGGCAAGATAGACCCCCTAGGCTGCATGATATGCCTTATAATACCAACTGGAAAGATGGCAAGCCGCAGAATGAGAAGCCTAAAAATGCTCAGAGTCAGGATACCCCAAATCCCTTAAAAGGGAAAAATGTCCATAATATAGAAAACACTCCTTGGTGTATTGCTTGTGATGGGCCACATTCTCCTCATCAGTGTGCAGTAGCTCAAGCCCTTGAAGAATCCATGAGACAAGATGTTGAGCCTGACATTAACATGTTTGAGACCATTGTAGAAAGTGCTAAGGAATCGACACAAAGTGAATTTAGTGATGTGTTGGATAATGAAAGGTCTTTTCAAAGACAACTAACATTGGATTGGCATCCTACTTTGAATGTGGTAATTATTGAAGATGAAGAAGTTCATCTCAGAAGGCCTAGTGAGGAAGAAGTAAAAAATCTCACTAAAGCTACTATAGCTAAAGCAAAGCACAATTACAACTTAAGAAGCAACAAGAAGGACACTGATCAAGGTGAGCCTGGTTCTATGTTTATAGAAGAGGTTTTTCAGAAAAAGGCTTCAAGTAGTGCTACTTCCCCTCAAATTGGTCAAGAAAAGAAAGAGCAAATTAAAGATGCACCCAAGAGTGCAAATGATAAAAGTACCAATAATATACAAGGAGCTACCACAACAAAAAGAGCAAGTCAGCCTAAGGCAGAAATAATTAAAACTAATGTTGAGTTGAGCGGAAATTATACATTTGATATGGCTCAGGCTCTTACACAGATGAAAGTTACTGTTCCATTAATAGAATTACTGAAAATAAAAGAACATAGGGATGTTGCCTTGTCTTTGTTTTCTAATATATCTAACAGTGACACAGTCCTACCCACCGGTTCAGTTAAAAATGGAAAGGATCAGAAGTTCCAAACCCCAGAGGTTTATGTTGGAACCACTATTACTCAAGAGCCTTCACAGGTAGATCCTTTTTATGTTACTTTGTTAGTGAATAACCGGCTGATAAAAAACTGTATGATAGACTCAGGGGCAGCTGCTAATATAATGTCTTATGTTGTTATGAAAGAATTAAGACTGTCAGTAACTATTGTATATGGAAAATGCTTTGATATGGATAACAGAGAAGTACCCGTGATAGGTACAATGAGAGATGTTGAAGTGAAGATAGTAGCATTTCCTGAGGCAACTTACAAAATGGATGTTATTGTTACTAACACTAAGCCCCATTATGGCATGTTGTTGTCCAAGCAGTGGGCAGCAGCAGTAGGAGGAAATGTCCAATTAGATTTATCTTATGCCACCATCCCAATCAATGGGAATCAGGTCAAGTTGTATAGAGAATCACGTGCTCCTAGAGTAATTGAAAAGGTGGATCCTAACATGCTCAATTGTATGATAGATGTTGATCTTGATAATTTTAGAGTGCAACCAATTTTACCCTAGTTAAAGAATACTGACTCCATTGTGATTGAATTAGAATCACAACAACATGGTTTATGGCAGATGTATTTTGATGGAGCTTGCTCCAAAGAAGGGTCTGGAGCAGGAGTCCTTTTGTATCCCCATCAGGTATAACTTTTAAATATTATTTTCTATTAGCCTTTCAGTGCACAAACAATACTTTAGAATGTGAAGCTCTGTTATTGGGGCTTGAAGTTGCAAAGAGGCATGGGATACAACTGTTGAAAGTTTTAGGAGATTCAGAACTGGTTGTCTCTCAGGTAAGATCCAAATATGCATCCAAAAATGATAGGTTAAAGAGATATAAACATGCAGTTTGGGATGTAATTGAGCATTTTAGTGCATTTTCTATTAACTAGATAGAGAGATCAAAGAATATCATGGCAGAATTTTTAGCTAATGTTGCATTGAAAAATGATGATGCAACACTAACCGACATATCCACTGTGGAAATAAAATCTAGGCCTGCCATCCCTGATAATGTGTATAATTAGCAAGTTTTTGCCGATGATAAAGATATTCTTAAGTTCATTCAATGTGTTGATGATTATGATGGACAGAAGATTGATTGCAATGCATTGGTGGAAGTGGTTGACAACAAGGAAACAATGTTCGGAAACAACTTGGTCCAGTTGGAAACAAATGAGATACCTAAAGGGTTGGTAGAGCTAGAGAGTATGTTCAGCTACAATGGCAGTCACCTGCATCAGCAGTCTACCACCAAGTTAGAAGAATTGGAGGAGGTGAACCTGGGGACTGAATCATCCCCTAAGTTAGTATAAATTGGGAAGAAATTACCCCCTCATGTCAGAACTAATCTTATTAATTTATTGAAGAGATATAAACATGTTTTTGCTTTGTCTTATGAAGACCTAAAGGCGTATAGACAAGACTTGTTTCAGCATGAAGTCCCTTTACTTCCAGATGCTAAGCCTTTCAGACAAAAGCAGAGACCTATTAACCCCCTGTTAGAAACCAAGATGCAGCAAGAATTGACTAAGTTAAGAGAAGGGGGGATTATCAAACCTATAAGACATTCTTCATGGGTCTCCAATTTGGTCCCAGTAAGAATGAAAAATGGGGACATAAGATTGTGTGTGGATTTTAGAAATTTAAATGTTGCTTCTTTAAAATATAATTACTCTTCCCCAAATATGGAAGCCATGCTACAGAGAGTAACTGGTTGTGATCTTTTGTCCATGATGGATGGTTTTTCAGGATACAATCAAGTGTTGGTGAAGGAAACAAAACAATTCAAAACTACCTTCACTACTCCATGGGGAACATATGTCTATGTAAGAATGTCATTTGGATTGAAAAATGTTGGAGCTACATTTCAGAGAGCTATGGATGTAGCCTTTAAATAATTCATCAACATTATCATGGTGGTTTATCAAGATGATTTAACTTGTTTCTCTAAAAAGGCCGATGACCACTGTGGACATTTAGAAAAGGTGTTTAGTAAGGCTTTGGAATTTGGTGTGTCATTAAATCCCAAGAAGTGTCATTTTGGTGTCACTGAAGGAAAATTATTGGGGCATATTGTTTCCAAGGAAGGGGTAAGAATAGACCCTGAAAGAATCGAGGCAATAAACAATGTGCCTGCACCAAAAAATGTCAAAGGTATCTTATCCTTTTTAGGCAAGGTTAATTTTTTTAGAAGATTCATTGCAAATTTTGCAGAGATAGTGAAGCCCATTGTAAAATTGCTTAAGAAGGATACAACATTTTGTTGGGATCAAGAAGAATCAAGGGCGTTTGATGAGATTAAAAAACCCATTCAGGAAGCACCAGTGCTGAAATCTTCGGATTACAGTAAGCCCTTTTCTCTGTTCTCTTTTGCTTCATACCATACAGTAGCTGCAGTTTTGTTACAAAAAGATAATGAGGGATATGAACATCCCATAGCTTTCTATAGCAAGTCTTTGCAAGTAGAAGAATTAAGGTATGAAACCATGGAAAAATAGGCTTATGCTTTAGTTAAAGTTGTTAAGGTTTTCAGGCCATACCTTGTGAATGCAAAAGTCACTACTTATGTCCCACATGCCGCAGTTAAGGATATTTTGTCCCAATCTGAGGTTACGGGAAGAAGGTGCAGATGGATTAATAGAATCCAAGAATTTGACTTGGAAATAAAGATCACCAAATTGGTGAGAGGCTCAGGTCTAGTCAAGCTGATGACTGAATCTAATCTTCTGAATGTTGAGATAAATAATGCTGAAATCAAGTGTGTTTCAGTCACTAGTATTGAAAAGCAACCCTGGTACTCAGAGATAGTGCATTTCTTAAGGGATGCAACATTTGCAGAAGGGATGACACACAATCAAAGAAGAACCCTAAAATTGAAGTCTCAGAAATATGTTCTCATTCAAGGTGACTTGTTTTGGAGAAATAGAGATGGAGGGTTACTGATGTGTTTAGATGAATTCCAGGCAAAGAGAATGTTGATTGAAATGCATGATGGAATATGCAGAGGTCATTACTCTGCTAAGACAACTGCTAGAAAAATAGTCCAAGCTGGGTATTATTGGCCTACCCTATTCAAGGATACTCATGAATATGTCAGGATATGTGACCCATGCCAAAGGTTTTCATCCAAGCTAAAATATGAAGGAGCTCTGCCCTTGAATCCAGTTACAGTGGAAGCCCCTTTTGTCCAATGGGGGATAGACTTTATTGGAGAGATTGTTGAAAAATCAAGAAGAGGTCACGGGTGGATTATAGTAGCTACAGATTATTTTACAAAGTGGATTGAAGTTATTCCCACTAGAAGAGCTACAAGTAAAATTGTTATTGATTTCTTGATGGATTGTATCATAACTAGATTCGGGGTTCCTGTGAAATTAGTAATGGACAATGCTATGAGTTTTAGGTCAGAAGAGTTTGTCAATTTTTGTACTAGTCATGGGATACTCATGTCTTACTCTTCACCCTATCATCCTCAAGGGAATGGACAAGCAGAATCCAATAATAAAAGCCTCTTGAACATTATCAAGAAAACCTTAGAAGAAAATAAGAGGTCATGGGATCAAAAGTTGAGACTAGCTTTGTGGGCAGACAGAATCACTGACAAGAAAGCCATTGGAATGTCACCATTTGAATTGGTATATGGTGCACAGGCCAGAGTGCCTGTAAATAATCTCCTTCTAGTCTATAAGTTCTTGCAAGTTGAAGACATGGAAATATCAGAGCCTATGGAGGACCAAATGATCCAGATGGTCGAAGTGGAAGAAATCAAGTCATTAGCCCATAAGAGGAACTTGAAGATCCAATTGCAATCTAAGTACCTTTTTGATAAAAGGACATCATTGAGGAAGTTTCAAATCGGTGATGTTGTTCTTCAGTGGAATGCAAGAGGACAGGACAAAGGAAAGCATAAGAAATTTGAATCATTATGGATTGGCCCTTTTGTGGTCTGTGATTTAAATGAAAAGGATTCTTATTTTTTGAAGAATATGAATGATGAAGTATAGGAATTTCCAGTGCATGGAGAGTTCCTGAAACATTATTTCTCTTAAAGTCCATGCACAGTAGGTCCTTGTTTGTATATATGTAGGTTTGCTTTCGTTGTTGTTTTTGGGCTTGTGTTTTGGTCTGTTTCTCCAGAGTTTCCTACATTTCTTGTGTTGATCTTGCAATCAACCATTGCTAGTCAGAGCCACTGTTATCACTGTTTAAGATATGGGTTTTCTTTTCCCATGATTGGCTAAGTTTTGAAAATTTTGAGTTAGGTATGCTATTAGTTGCTTCAAGTCTGTTCTAGGTCTTTAAAGGTTAAGGGTTTAGTTTTTAATCGCTCAAATGTTTGATAAAAACCCTTTGGCTTCTATTTCTACATTACTTTATTCTCTTAAGTTATGGGTCTTTAAGTCGTGTAAAGTGTCCCCCCCTTGTCATGTGCCTAGGTGGTCGCTAAATAATTGTAAAATTTACGCCTATCTCTTATGCCTTTCCCTAAATGTTGTCGGGTCTCGTAAGTGTCGCGCAACTCTCAGATAAATCTACACCTTTCGTTGTTTCATTAGGCAAAGTTGCTAGTGTGTTAAGCTATGCAAAATAGCAAAAGGCAAAAGCAGGCTTGACTGCATGCATTGGCGGCCAGCTTAACGAGACTCCATCTCATTTTGAATCCAACGGCTCGCGTTGATTCATAGCCAAAATAAGCAAGTTACCTTTCGCGAAATGGTGAAAAGGTTTGGCAGGACCCAGCGTTGAAGACTTCTCCTTTGTCTAAAAGGTGGTCAGTTTTGAAAAAGATCAACAGCCCGCGTTGATTCGCGATCGAGAGATGCTTGTATTTTACTCTTCGCGAAATGGCGAAAAGTTGGTGGGCCTAAGCGAGGAGGTTTATAAGAGGCATAACAAATGCGCAGGTCCCCGAGATCTAACGGCCAGCGCAGTTTCGCGAGATGAAGATGCTCGGAAAATAGCTTTCGCGAAGTGGCGAAAATGACATGGCACTCCAAGTGAGCAGTCCAGCTGTTTTAAATAGCAAGAAAGTGACATGTGGCCAAAAATCAAAGTGTTCGGCGAATTAAATTTGAGGATTAAAGGTCGGTGGGCCCAAAGAGCAGGCAAGGCACGAAGATAAAAGATGATCAACTCTGTTTTGATCCAATGGTTCTCGTTGTTTCATGGCTATAAACCAACTGGAGATTAGTGTTCACGAAGTAGCGAAAGACAGATGGAAGTCGCATGAGAGCATGACATGGCATGACAGTTGCTGCTCTTTGCGAGGCTCGATGATGATGTGTCGAGTGACACGTGGTTTTAAAAGGTGATTGAGGGCCCGCCTATGTGTAACCGGCGGTTATGTGGGAATAATGAAGTAAGACACGTGGCTGGCTCAGAACTGAACCCAAAGGAGCTTCCAGGGCTAATGAGCGAGTGCCATGTGGAATTTTCTAACCGATGAACAAGTGGGGTAAGTAATACCTGGATAAAGGGCCCACTTAAAAGGCATTCATCTAAACACTGATCCAACGCTTCTCATTGTTTCGTGACCCAAAGATGGATGCGGATTAACCTCTGCAAAATAGCAAAAAACCATTAGCCGTCAAGATGAGGCGCAATTAGTTTAAAAGGTTGACGGTCCTAGTCAGAGTTAAAGGCCCAATGGTTAGAGTTCCATCTCATGCTTGGTGCGGCTTTGCGAGAGGAAAATGCTCGAGGGTTAAAGCCCGCAAAGTGGCAAAAAGAAGGTAGGGCTCGACATTAAGGTAAAGAGATCAAACGATGATAAAGACCGATCAAGTTCCATTCGATCGGATGGCTGGCGTGGCTTCGCTGGGTTAGAAGTGCACGTTGGCTACTGTCTACGAAATAGCAAAAGGATTTTTAGCTCATTACCGGATGAGGAAAGGTAAAAGGGTAAAGGCAGCGTAAATTTGATATGATCTAACGGCCAACGTAGTTTCACTAGATGAACGTGCAAGGATGTTATGCTCTGCGAAATGGCGAAAGAGCGGAAAAGAAAATACACAGGTGTGTTATGACCCGTTGGAGCGAAATTTTTGAATTCTTCTATGAATTCAATTCTGAAGGGACGGCCAAAGCATGTGATATCAATGTTGCAGTTAAGAACCTGATTGCCATATATGGTCTCACATCAATTGAATGTAGGCATCATTTCGAAGAGCTGTTGCGAAGAAGCGGGTGCAGTGCAGATTTCTTCAAGCCAAGAACAGGTTCTCTCATACTCTTGCTTAGCAATTACTTGACAATTTGTTTGATTTGGGGTTATGATCTGTTATAGAACTACTGTGGCTAGCAATTAATCTACTTGCATAGTATTATTGAGATGGCACCTAAAAGGGAGTTCTCGGGCAAAATTAATTACCAAGACAAGGCAATCAGTGATGATTTACTGGAGCAATTAACCATGTCAACAAATGTGGCAGCTAAGGTTAAAGAGTTAGTGCCAAAAGCTCCTCGTTTAAGAATAGGAGACAGATTGTATGACAAAGGCAACGGGTTGAGAGATCCACAGATAGGATTGTCTGGGTTGGGTCTTTTCAAGGTCGGGTTCAACATGAGACATTCCCCAGCCCCAATGAACATCATTTGGGAGTTAGATGTAGGCAAATTGGTAGTTCCTGGAGTGTTCATGGATGTGGACCTTCTAACTCAGGTTGCACACAATTATGACCCAATCACAAAGAGTACTAGGGACATAAATGGAAAAACCCTCATTGAGATTAATGACAAGGAGTTCATAAATGCATTCGGGCTTAGTGAAGTGTCCAACTATTTGGAACCCATCAATTTCAAATCATTGGCTTAGGTTTACAATGCACAGAGGAATCACCTTAGGAATGGGCCTCTTAAAGAATTCTTTGTTAAAATAGGTGGATTATCTGTTGTAGGACCCAACACTATCGAGCCTTTCTCTTTAAATCTATTCACTCTGAGAGCTAAGGGATTATACTGGTCACTTTGTCAAATCTTTGGAGAGGATGTTGAAGCTAATATGCCAACCCATTACATGCTAATGATTGCTCAAATTTTAAATCCTTCTCTAGTAGTGACATTTGATTATGCACCCTATATCACTGATGTCATCCATGAAGGTTTGACAAGGATTAAAAACGGAAAAGTGGACAGACCTTTTGGATGGTACTCCCTCCTCATGCACCTATTTTTATTTAAGGGTGGAGATTACTTTGCAAATGGAATGGATCTAATAAAAGAAAAGGATGGAGAGAAGATGCTCGTTCAGTTGTGGAGCACAGTGCTGTCATGGGATAGAGAAGATGCTAGCTACTTAAGGTTTGATAAGTGCTTTTCATCCAAGAGCGGGACTCTTTTATGCTCAAAAAATCCAAGAGTCACAAAAGCTCCTTTAGGATTCCTTAGGCCAAAGGAATTTGTTGAGGATATAAAAGTTGTCCATAATTGGGGTGATATGTACTTATACCTTGTTTCCATAGTTTTAAGAGTGTATGGTTTTAGAGGCACTCCATTCTTATTGCCATATCAGGTTCCATTAAAAATAGGAATTGCAAAAGTCCTTAGGCAAATTGGAAGTGTGCAAGAGGCAGAGCTAATAGGTAGATGTAAAGGGACCATTTTCCGTACAATAACTATAGCACATCACTTTGTGATAACTAAAGGAGGTTGGAAGTGTTTTGAAGATTTCCTTCAACCCTATCATTTATCAACAGCAGTTTCAAGGTGTGCTGACCCTGAAGATTTCTTCAATGGCATGTTCAGGAAAAGGGCAGTATGCAGAGGTAGACCTCATCAATTTCAATTCTCTGAGGACCTAATCAGGAATGAGTTCAATTTGGATGAGCATGAGTGGAGGAAAGAGAAATGGTTGGCCTACAAGAAGGCCTTAGATCTTATGCACCAATTTGACACTAGCTATGATCCATTGTCCAGTTTCCACCCCTTTGAAGAAAAGGCAAAATTATTAATTTTTGTTTTGAAGATGTGATGCAGACATTGAAAGAAAAAAGGGAGGTTGTGATTAAAAATAATCCTGAGAAGGCCAAACTAGTTTTAACTAGGTCTACATCTGCCAAAACAATCCCTCGAGGGGATTATGTGTTACATAAAAGGTCCAAATACAATGTGTTAGTACCAGCAACAGGGGAGCCTTCAACTTCAAAAGGTAAGAGAAAAATACAAGAAATTATTGACATTCAGGAGAGCCCCAAGAGGCAAAGGATGGGAAAGCAAGTGCAATATGATGAACCATTGTATGCCCCATCTCAATCCCCTATTCATATAGGAGATGAACAAGCAACAATTGAACAACTGTTACAATTAGGAAGGCTTGGGGAGATAGCCTACACCTATGATGAAGAAGAAGAGGGAATGCCAGAAGAGCCCCTTAATGCTGAAATGAATATAACTATTGATGAGTTCAAAGGCCAGGTGCTAGATCTTGATATTAAACTTTGTCACATCAAGAGCTTTCATGCAATTCATGTGGAAGCAGAATATTGATCATTTCAATGCTAGATGTGAGAAGAGGAAGAGTTAGAAGCCCCACAAGGATCCAACTATGGTGGAGGAAGAAATAAAGCTGGAAATGGTCACTGAGTTCAAGACCATTTGAAGAGGGAAAAATAGATTTGAAAGGTAAAATGATCAAAACATAACAAAATAAACATGCAGAATGCTAAAATATCATTAGAAGACCATTTCACCTTGCTATTTTACCTTCTCCTTCAGATTGAGCTTGATGAAGTGAAGGCGCCCCCTGATAATGCTCCACTTGATGTGCTCCTTTGATTGCTGGATGTAGATGGCTCTCCAATATTGTGCACAAATGATTAGGATGAATGATAAGGATGAGATGATCAAGTTGCCAAGATGATTTCCTAGGCTCAAAAGGGCAGCATAAGCTTACTGGATTTCAAGATGTTTTGAATGAAGGGATGGAACCCTATTTTATAGGAAGAGGAGAGGAAAATGGATTGCTAGGATGAATTCAAGATGAAGGGCTAAGATTTACTTGTGAGCTCACAGAAGCTCGAAGAGAGGGTGTGGAGACCAAGAAATATTCCTTAAAGGCATTTCATATCTCCACACTCTACAAGATGCATTGGAGGAATTAAAAATTCTCCAAAAACGGATATTATGGGGATTAGAAGAATCAAAAGGAATTAAAAATTCTTTGGGAGAGGGAAATGCCTAGAGGAATGTGAGATTTTGAAAATCTTACATTCATCTAGAAAAAGAGCATTTAAAGCTAGTGGCTGGATGAAAGGACAAAGAGTTGACTTTGTGGCTAATCATGATGATTAGCCATTAACGACTCATTAGGAGGGGGATTAAAGGAAATGTTAGGTGGGATTTATATTTGTAGGAGAATTTGACTAGGAGAGAGAATGAGTGGAGGAAATAAAAAATTAGAAGAATAATGTTAAGTGAGTTTAGGGAGTTTCTAGAAGAATTTATTAGGTTAATGATGAATTAAGAAGATGATTAGTAGGAATCATGTAGGTTAACTAATTAATTGAAATTAATTAGCTAAGAGGAAGATTTATGAGGATTTGATTTTTTAGAAGAATAAAGAAAGGGATTGATTTATTAAATAAATCATATGCTATATTGACAATATTAATTATATTTAATTAATATTGAGAAGAATTTTAATTAACATAATTAATTAGTTAATTATGTGAGGAATTAAAAATAATTAAAATAATTATTTTTAAGTGTCTACATTTTGCCCCTCTTTGAAGCGAGGTGTGATGACACATTGATTCAAAGAATAATCTTTTTTTGATGCTAATATTGGTTTGATAGGATGCCCTAGCTCTTGATTTATAGATTATGGTATGGTGATGCCCCCTCGGGAGATCAATTGAGATATTTGATCTATGGAGTTTTGCGAAATTGATATCCCGATAGATTTGATTTGATTCGATTGATAAGATCTAGATTCAATCTGGTTTCAAGAAGAATTCATCCTGTATAAGACAAAGATGATCAAAGTGTCTGGTTTCAGGAAGGATTCATCCTGTATAAGACATAATTGATCACAACGTCTGGTTTCAAGAAGGATTCATCCTGTATAAGACATGATAAGAGCGTCTAGTTTCAGGAAGGATTCATCTTGTATAAGACATGATCGATCACAACGTCTGGTTTCAGGAAGGATTCATCCTGTATAAGACATGATCAATCACAACGAACATCTGGTTTCGGGAAGGATTCATCCTGTATAAGACATGATCGGAGTGTCTGGTTTCAGGAAGGATTCATCCTGTATAAGACATGATCAAATCGTCTGGTTTCAGGAAGGATTCATCCTGTATAAGACATGATCAGATCACAACGTCTGGTTTCAGGAAGGATTCATCCTGTATAAGACATGATCAGATCACAACGTCTGGTTTCAGGAAGGATTCATGATGTATAAGACATGATCGATCACAACGTCTGGTTTTAGGAAAGATTCATCCTGTATAAGACATGATCAGATCACAACGTCTGGTTTCAGGAAGGATTCATCCTGTATAAGACATGATTAGATCACAACATCTGGTTTCAGGAGGGATACATCCTGTATAAGACATGAATCAGAATCAGAATTGATTATGTGAGGAAAAAAAAGAAAAATAGAGGAAGAAAAATTAGGGTGGAAGGGATAAATGGGGAAGATATATGAAGTAGTCATGAGGTATTTGGAAAGAAGAATAAGAGATGCGAGACTGCAGAGGAAAATGGGGGCAATTGAGAACTCCATGGGATTATTGAGTTTAGGATTTGATGGAATGATGGTGAGATTTTGTGCACAATAAATGTGGAGAGCCAACCTAGTTTGATGTTTCCCTGAGTGACTTGCACCACTGATTATAGAGATCAGGATGCCATGAGAAACCCAGGGCGTGGACTGACTCTGCAGACAAACGCGAATTTCTTGCACACAACAATGCAAGTGTTAAGAACACTAATACAAAGTTATGAGTTCATGCAAGGAAACCCTCAAACACACCGATACCTCTTGTACACGAGAAGGTAAGTGTTGATAAACACTAGTACCGGGTCGTTGGTTTATACAAGAAGGATCCAAAACATGCCATACTATGAAATATGCCCCAGTATGCACCTATCATAACATACCTGGATATGGAAGAACCCAGGAAGTCATAAATAGTGGCAGTCGTAGGGCAAAAGATGCAAGCCTATATGAAAAGATCTAACAAAATCTAACAAGTCTCTTCCTTGCGACCAAATGATACCTCTTGCCAAGAGTAGAACTAGGATGGACTTGGGATTGTTTCTCAAGACTTCTTGAAGTTTATACAGAGGCATAAAAGCTCAGTTTCACTGGGACATTTCTTGTTCATGACTTAGGTGAAGACTCATCATCATACGCATGTTTTATTGGGAGGCAGAAAAGAAGGAATGTTGTGCATGGGTGGGTTGGATGGCAGATGATTTGTAGTATCGACATGATAGACAGTGGATCCGGTTATTTACCTTGGCGTCTGCACAGAGGTTTTCACCAAGATACTTGCCCATAGCCTCACGAATTGTTTTTCTTTCTTTTTCTGATTTTTTTTTTTTCTTAATATTTTTTGTATCATAAGGTGCCTGTTTGCTAGGTTTGCACCAAAGTGACGATTTTTTCAGGATCTTTTTTTTTCATTTTTTTATTTTTTTGACAATTTAAGATTTTCTGAGGACTAAGCATAAAACCTTTTGAGGTGCATGACATTCATCGCATCATCCAAAGGATCGCCTTCAGGAGTAGCCAATTGATAAGCTCCTGATCTATATTTCGCTGTGATTACATATGGTCCAAGCCAATTAGGCTCGAACTTGCCTTTCTTTTCTCTTTCTTGTAGATTTTTCTGATTCTCCATGAGGACAAGATCACCAACTTGGAATTCTCAGGTTTTGACTTTTTTATGATAACTCATGCGCAGACGGTTTTGATATACCTGGAGATGATTCAAGGCCTTGAGGCGCCTTTCATTTAACAATTCTAACTCTTGTAAGCGGGCAATTCTGTATTCTTCCTCTGGTAGGATGTTTTGCAGCGATACCCTTAGAGAGGGGATCTCGATCTCAAGGGGAAGGATAGCTTCGGAACCAAATACTAGGGAATAAGGAGTGGCACCTGTGGGGGTGCGGATGGAGGTGCGGTAGGCCCACAATGCAAGATGGATTTGGAGGTGCCAATCATGGCCCGCTTCATTGACTGTCTTTTTGAGGATTTTTATTAGGGTTTTATTAGAAGCCTCAGCTTGGCCATTGCCTTGGGGATAATATGGAGTGGAGAAGCGGTGTTGGATGTTGAATTTTTGGTAGAGTTCTTTGACATCCTGGTTTTTAAATTGTTTACCATTATCTGTGATGATAACTTTTGGGATGCCATATCGGCAGATTAGGTAATTCAAGATGAATTTGGATATTTGCTTGTCGGTGGTTAAAGTAAGAGGGATAGCCTCTACCCACTTGGTGAAGTATTCGGTGGCGGTGATAATGAATTTATGTCCGTTGGAAGATGAAGGGTGGATTTTCCCAATGAGATCGAGCCCCCACTACGAGAAGGGCCATGGTGTAATGAATGGCTGCAATTCTTGTGACGGTGCATGAATCTTGTCGCCATGTTGCTAGCAAGGGATGCATTTCTTCACATAGTTGTATGCATCTTCTTCCGTTTTAGGCCAATAGTATCTCATTCTCAAAAGTTTTTTAGCCAATGTGAGTCCACTTGAGTGTGCCCCACAGATGCCCTCATGTACTTCGCGTAATGCCCATTCGACTTCTTGTTTATCTAAACACCTTATGAGGGAACCATCAAAATGCCTTCTGAACAAGGTGTCTGCAAGGATGGTGTAATGGGCACATCGGCGGATGAAAGTTTGTTGTTGGTGTTATCTTTGAGGAAAGCGAAGGTTTCTTGATACCAAAGGGACTCGGGACCAATGAGAACACTCACCATTTCAGACTCTGGTAGGTCATATGCCAATATAAACAATTTCTCGACCAAGAACTCACACTTCTGACTATGTGCTGGCATTTGAAGGAGGGAGCCAATGGTGGCCATTGCATCTGCAACCCTGTTGTTTGTTCATGGGATTTGATCAAACTTGATTGCCATGAAATGTTGCTTAAGATCTTCAACCATGGTACGATAGGGAAGGAGTTTATCATCTTCTGTCTAGTATTCATCATTGACTTGTTTTATGACGAGCTGGGAATCGCCATAGACTTGTAATTCCTTTATTTTCTAGTGGATAGCCAAGCGTAAACCTGTGATGAGGGCCTCGTATTCTACTATGTTATTAGTACATGCAAAGGCTATCTTGTATGATTTGGGGATACCATCTCCTTGAGGTGTGACCAATAATATTCCCGCCCCCGATCCATTTTGAGTGTAGGAGCCATCAAAATACAATTTCCATGTGCAGGATGTGGTAACAGTCATAATGAACTCATCTGGTAATTCTGTGAGAAGAGGATGGTCGCCTGGAAGTGGAGCTTCAGCCAACTAATCTGCAATGACTTGTCCCTTGATTGCCTTTCTGTCCACATATTCAATGTCAAACTCGCTTAAGAGCATGACCCATTTGGCGGTTCTGCCAGTGAGAGCAGCTTTGGACAAGAGATATTTAAGTGGATCAATTTTAGCAATTAATTTTGTCTTATTATTTAGCATATAGTGTCGTATTTTCTGTGTGCTGAACACTAATGCCAAACATGCTCTTTCAATGGGGTTGTAATTGAGTTCATATCCTACCAATGTCTGACTGATGTAGTAAATGGCGTGTTCCTTCCCTTGATCATATGTTTGCGCCAGTAATGCCCCCAATGCCACTGTAGTAGCACATATGTACAAAATGAGGGGTTTTCCAGGGGTAGGTGGCATCAAAACTGGAGGTGATGCTAGATATTCTTTTAATTTTTCAAAGGCCTTTTGACAGAGGCAATCCCATTTGAATTTTGTGTCTTTACGTAACAAGTGTGCAAATGGATGGCACTTGTCGGCTAGCTGTGAAATGAAATGCCTGACAAACTGGAGTTTTCCCTGGAGACTGCGTAGTTGTCTGAGAGTTTTTGATGGAGGCATTTCCATAATAGCTTTTACCTTTGCGGGATCAACCTCGATGCCTCTACGGGATACAATGAATCCTAGTAGTTTTCTTGATGTGATTCCAAACACACACTTTTTGGGATTTAGTTGCAACTTGTATTTTTCTAATCTTTTGAAGATCTGTTTAAGAATAGGGACGTGCTCTTGTCTTGTCTTGGATTTGCCTAGCAGATCATCCACGTAGTCCTCCATAATTTTGTGCAAGAGGTCATGAAAAATTGTTGTCATTGCCCATTGATATGTAGCTCCAGCATTTTTAAGGCCAAAAGGCATGACCCGGTAACAGAAAGTACCCCATGGTGTTTTGAATGTGGTTTTATGCTTATCCTCATCTGCTATCCTGATTTGGTTGTATCCAGAAAACTCATCCATTAGCGATAGCATTTCATGTCCTGTTGTAAGATCCACAATCATATCTATGTCTGGGAGTGGGAAATCATCTTTAGGACAAGCTATATTTAGATCTCAGAAATCTGTGCAAATGCGGATGCCCCCAGTAGGTTTGTCGACAGGTACAATGTTGGAGACCCATTCAGCGTAGTCTATGGGTTTGATAAATTCTGCGTCTAACAACTTTTGAAGTTCTGCCTTGACCAAGAGAGCAATATGCAGGTGCATTTTGCGGAGGTTTTGTTTTACAGGTTTTGCATCTAGGCAGACGGCGAGATTGTGAACCACCAAGGCAGGATCCAACCCTGGCATATCGAAATAGGACCATGCAAAATTGATTTTAACCTCTGTAAGGAAGTTGATGAAGTCTTGTTTCTCGATTTTAGTGAGGGATTTGACAATGAGCACATTTTTCAAAATGACTTTGGTGCCCATGTTGATGATGTCTGTTTCTTCTATCAACAAATTTGATTTGTCCTGTGGAAGGTAACCAATGGTAGGGAGGTCAAATCCCTCATCATCAAGTGCCTTTTCCAGGTTTTCACTTTCAGATACGCCCTTTGTTTTTATTTCTTGTTCATCCAAAGGCGCCTTAGGGAGGTTTTCACCTAGGAAATCATATATTTTTCTTTTATTATCTTTTTTGTGGATAAGGGCATTGACTTGACTACCAAAGTATCTTTTTGTGTAGTTGAATACCCTCAATTCTATTACAATCTTCCATATTTTGCGATGTTAGAAGAGCAATGAGAGCATTGTCATCGGCGCAGATATCTAAAGTGGGTTTGTCTCGTTGGCCACAGTCAATGAGTTCAGGATGGACAAGATGTAGCTCATGTGAAGTGGGAGGGGTTACGGGGGTGATGGTATTGATGTAAGCATCGAAGAAGGTATCTTTCTCGTATTCATAAGGCATTTCATGGAATTTCTCTTCGTCAGCGCTTTCGATATCCGAAGAAGGACTAGAAGGGGCACCGGCGATAGTAATCTTAGGCACCGAGGTGTACCCCAAGCCTCTGTTGTATCTGTAGGAGATAGGATTTATGGGTGCTTTCCTTCCTTTCTCCTCTGGTCCCAGACCGTGTCCTTTGTAACCCATTTTTTAAACTATGGCAAATGCTTTTGGGTACATTTCTTTGGATATTCTTGTTGGATCATCATCCTCTTCCCGGTACAGCCATGAAGAGATATCTGCTTCGAGGTTCTCATTATCAAGTGGGCCCCATTGTTGGAAGGTGGTGTTTTGGCATTGCATGACTGGTTTCGGGTCCTTTTTTAGCTCTTTTGGTTTACCAAATGACTTAGGAAAGAGAGGGAGGTTGCCTATTAATAAGACGTTCTCCATTTTGTATTCTCCACAGCCATTGTCCAAGATCTTGATTTGATTATTTGGTTGGGATGATGTGGAGGAAACATTTGATGTGTCAGATGGAGGCGTTGGCGAAGGTCTATTTAGCGGGCAATGATATGGATGCTTCCCTTCTAATAGTTTGCAATATTGAAAAGGTTGGGGATCACCTTTGATAGTGATCACTTTTCCATTATAGGAGAATTTGATACATTGGTGATAGGTGGAGGGTACGGCCTACAAGGAATGAATCCATGGCCTCCCAAGGAGAATGTTGTAGGGGAGATCAAGATCGAGTACTTAGCAAGGGGTTTCAATTGTAATGGGGCCCACTTGAAGAGGTAAGGTGATCACGCCCTTTGAAATTCTTTCTGCATCATCATATGCCTTTATTGTGATCCTTCCTGATGTGTCTATCAGATCCTCAGAAAGTCCCAATTGTTTTATCAATTTGTATGTACACAGATTAAGCCCAGATCCACCGTCTATCAAGATATGTTTGACCTTGTGCTTGTGGATGAGAGCTTCGATGTGCAAAAGTTTGTTATAATCCTCATCTACGGGAGCATCTTTGGAGTTAAATACAATGTGATGCTGGGCAGCAAGGTTTCCAATGAGGGTTTGAAATTGGGTGGCGTTGATGTTATCAGGAACGCGTGATTGGAGAAGGGCTTGTTCCAAAATTTCCTTATGGACCGGAGAAGTCTTGAAAAGTTCCAAAATGGAGATCTGCACGGGTGTCTTCCCAAGTTGATCAAGGAGGTCATATCGGCGGGTGGAAGACATGGGTGGGGGGTTTGGTGGGGGAGGAACTCCTTGGATGGTGACTCTTCCTCGGCGTGTAGTTGCATTACAGTCATTTTGGAAATGGGAGGTGGAAGGCGTGGCACCTTCAATGACTATTCTAGCCGGATTTGGTCTGCTTTGGGAAGAAGGAGGATTAACACTTTGGATGGTTATGACATTGACATGATTGTTTGCAGGTTCAATGCGACTTACTAAAAAATCAAAACCGGTTACATGATTTGCGTAGTCATAACCCATTGCGTTAGATGATGAGCCTTTTCCTTTATCATGCTTTGGGAAGGGTTCCTGGTACATTTTGAGTTTGTCATTATTACTACCAGGTTTTGCATTTGCTACCTCAATCTCACCTCTATCAATGAGATCTTGTATGTAGATCTTCAGTTTCATACATTTTCGTGTATCATGTCCCTTGATACGATGGTATTCACAATACTCATTTTCATTATACCATCTTGGTTTAGGTTGATTGGGATCAAACGGGCGAGTGATTGGAAAAACCACTATACCTGCTTGGACAAGTTTTTGAAACACCACTTCAATAGGCTCAGCAAGAGGAGTGAAATCTCTTGGAGTCCTGTTATTCGATCGGGGTGGTCGTCCCTAGATTGAGACATTGTTGTGAGGTTTTTGAGATTGATTTGAACTATTTTGATTGTTGGATTTTGGGGGAGCGGCCACGGTTTGGACCCGCTTTGCATCAGTTACACCATCATTGACCACGTTTTTATTTTTAGCCCAGAATTTTGGCTTGTCGTTATGATAAGAGGAAGAACTTTGTGATGACTTCTGGTAATGTTTCAAGGTTCCTTCCTCCAACAAGACACGTTCGAGGGTGAGGCCCTTATCAGTCAATTTTTGGAAGGATTTGATACATTGAGATATTAAAGGTCTTGAAAGTTCAGGCACCAAGTTCTTTTGAAATAGTTCAATTTGATGTTGTTCTGGCATGTCCCATTGGAATTTTTTGATAAGATGTCGCCATCTTTGTAGGAAATTGGTGAAGGTTTCTCCAGGCCTTTGTTTTGTATTACATGGGTCCATCATAGAAACATCATTACCCATGTTGTATGCATAGTGGGCAACAAATTTTTCTGCTAAGTCTGGAAAAGAGACAATGGAACCTCGTGGTAAAGATGAGAACCATGCCAGGGCATCTCCCGTGAGACTCTTGGGAAAGAGTCTGCGAAGATAAAGGTCACTATAGGAGACTTCTTGGCATAAGATGTGGAATTCACGGACATGGTCACGGGGGTCTCCTTTGCCTTCATACTTGGTGAATTTAGGGATCTCAAATCCTGGGGGATACGATGCAACTAATATGGATGGGTCGTAAGGACAAGGGCAAAACTCTTCGAATGAGTAAGATTTCCTTTTATTAGTCTTTTCTTTCATGTTTTTGATGATATTCTTCATGTCTTGAATTTCCTTGATGAGGTCTTGTTGTGGACTTTGATATTGATGGATTGTATTTGCCCCAAGAATTGGATGAACCAAAGAAGGTGTACCACCACCAATATATTGATATGATGAGGAGGTGGGAACATGGGATGTGATGACCGATGTCATTGGGGTTTGTGTGATAGTTGGTTGCGGTCTGCCAACTGTTGTGATGGGATTGAATGCGGTCTAGATAAAATTTGCGACATTGTTGGGAGAAAGGGAAGTTTGTGGAATAGAAATATGTGGTTGAATAGGAGGCGGTATAGAAGTTTGCTGGAGAATGGATGAGATTGGATTTGATAGTGGTATGGATGGTAAGGAGGAAGAAGGCGGGATGGAGACTGCGGTGGGAGGTGTCGCGGGTGGCATTGATTGGGCTTGGATGATTGATGGGGCTGCAATTGATTGAGTTTGAATAGTAGGTGCAACACTTTGTGTGGGAGCGAGGTCTCCTTGTGGTTGTTGGACGAGAGCGGATCTATTAAATAGGTGGAAGTTGAACTCCATGTTCAAGAAGAGTTTTCAGAAGTGCAGTAGGATTGTGTTTAATAAACTTTTCCATCATCTTTTGGTTATAAGAATCTGCTAGGAAAGTTTGCACTTCCGGACAAAGTTCATCTTGGTTAACCATGTCAAGATTTTGGCTTTGATCTTGATCACTTGGTTGCCCACTTTGTGTATGATCTTGTGTTGGATCTTCATATAGGACACCAATGTCTGGCATGCCATATTGTTAATGAACCATCTTTTTCTTTTGGGATCAAGTTGCGACCATACACAATATTTGTGATGAAAAGACTTAGGAAAAATGTGATGAAATGACTTAGAAAATTTGTGATGGAAGGATTTTAGAAACTTGTGATGAAAGGACTTAAGAAATTTGAGGATGAAAGGACTTAAGAAATTTGTGATGAAAGGACTTACGAAATTTGAGGATGAAAGGACTTAAGAAATTTTGTGATGAAAGGACTTAAGAAATTTGAGGATGAAAGGACTTAAGAAATTTGAGGATGATTGATGAAGAAGGTATGGTAGTGATGGTTTAGAAGAAAACTTGATGACTAGGTTGTCTTTGGCATGAACATGAAGGATCTATTTAAATGGCAAGTTGTATGAAGGGATATGACCACCCTGATTTGGACGATAGTAGGTGTTTCAAAGGACAAACTTGAATGTTGACGTAGAGGATAAACTCTTAGCTTCTCTCTTAGGCTTATGAAAAAAGGGATGGATGAAGTTTTGACGCAATTTTGGACTTGGTGTGGGTAATGACTTGGACAATTTGTTTGTGTCTTGACAAATATTTTTGCAAAGTGTTTGGGGATAGTGATGTGTTTTTAGTCTACTCTTGGCAAGTATGTATCAAACAAAGCAAACACAATGATTAAATGCATATTATCTCAAAGACACTCATGCTCATATACAACATTCTTAAGGCTAGCAAAGACAATAGTCATTGAATCCCAATTGGTTTCCCATCTACGCTTACCCAGAGCGGACACTTAGATGCTTGACCCCACTGGCTCCCCTCCACGGCACTCACTTCTCAAGGCAGTCAAGCATCAATTCCCATGAAAACTCCTCATGGCGAACTTTGTGTCTCTACTAAGGGCCGTAAGAATATGGGCCGCTTCAGAGGTCCGACCTCCTGCACCAATGACTAGAGGGTTTTTGGCCACTATCAACAAGATGTTTAGTAAGTTTTCTCATTAGGAGCTACCCTTCGAAGTTGCACAAGCGCAATTGAGGCCTATAGCTCAACGAAGCACCAAGAACTTAGTAGTCACGCAAGCATGATTGAGATCTCTAGGATCCTACTAAGCACCCAATGTGAGAGTGAACTCTCATATAGCCCCAACCATTAACCCTTTCGTAGTCAATGGCCTATTTATTATAGTGAGTTGGGAACCCCGGGTCCGGGTGTACTCACTTGGGTCGCTCCCCTCTTACCTTCTCAAAGAGCAAGTTGGGAGGGCAGGCCCGCTAGAGGTAAACACACAATCAAACAAGAAAAGGTTGGAGGGTCTAGATTTATGATCGTCTAGTAAGACGAGAGCATACTTTCCTACCTTTACGCTTTTTTTAAAGACACATAAGACAATGGTTCATTCTATTTTAATTAATATCTAGGTACCTAATTTAAATAAATGCACAATATTTGGTTGAATCAGCTAGGCAACCTGCAAAACCACTTGATTAGTAGTTTAAAAAATGGAGTCTTAAAAAAACTTCCTGCAAAACAACTTGATTAGTAGTTTGGAAAAATAGTCTTCAACAAGCATCTTGCAAAAATCAACAAAATGACAAAAATATTAATTTTTTTTATTTTTTTGGGAATGAATAGAAAAACATGAATAAAAACTTTTTTACTAATGACAAATGTGGATTTGAAGAAAGCTTTGATGGGTAAATGGGGTTTGACTAGGATTTTACCACTTTCCAAGGGATAGGCAAGCGAAAAATGGGGATTTTGGAGGAGAGATGAAGGAATGGTAAAATTTGTCCAAGAGGGACAAAGAAGCAAAAGTTGAAGATAGATAATATAGAAAAAATTTGGAGGTGATTGGATGAAAAGGGAAGAGTTATGGCAAACCCTAAAATAGAGAAATATGAGATTTTGGGCTTCAAAAAGTGGATTTTTGAGATAAGGCCTCCAAGGAAGAAAATGTGGAAAATGGCAATGTGGAGAATCTGGTGAAGTTTGAAGGGAAATGGAGTCAAGATAAAGAAGATATGGCGAAAAAACAAAATTTTTTTTTTTTTTTTTATTAACCTTGGATTTAACGGAACAGAAACTCTAAATTTAACAAAACAGAAACCCTAAATTTAACAAAACAAAAATCCTAAATTTAACAGAACCGAAACCTTAATTTAACAAAACAGAAACCCTAGATTTAACAGAGCAGACAGAAACCCTAGATTTAACAGAGCAAATAGTCGCACTAAACAGAATAAAATAAAAATGTCAAAGGTCCGGATTTCTGATTGTCTAGATAGACAAGAGCATACTCTCCTACTTTCACACTTTCCTGCGGTCAGACAGATTATGATTAAACAGAGCAGATAACACGAAATGAAAAGAAAATGCATACTACCGTTAGCGCCTAACAAATTTCAAACATATTAACAGAGCAGACAGTCGCAGTAAATAGATAGAAAAGTGCCAAAAATCTAGATTTCTGATTGTCTAGATAGACAAGAGCATACTCTCCTATTTTCACACTTTCTTGCGGTCAGAGCATACAGTCACGCTAAACAAAATAGAAAAGTGCCAAAGGTTCGGATTTCTGATTGTCTATATAGACAAGAGCATACTCTCCTACTTTCACACATATTATAAATAAATAGAACAGATAACAGAGTTGTCGTGCCAAAACAGAAACAACAAATAAATAGAAAACAGAAAAGTAAAAGAATAAGGAGGAGCTGTCGCGCAGAAATGCAGAGCCACTATTCTGGAACCTATGAAAAAGATAAAATAAAATAAAATTATGCGATCACACTATTCTGGAACGTGCGTCTCACAACTCACAAAAAAACCTAAAAACACAACAACATTAGTTCTTAGGGACGTGGGTCCCACCGGGCGTGCCAAAATGAAGAGGGAAAAATAGATTTGGAAAGTAAACTGATCAAAACATAACAAAATAAACATGCAGAATGCTAAAATATCATTAAAAGACCATTTCACCTTGTTATTTTACCTTCTCCTTCGGATTGAGCTTGATGAAGTGAAGGCGCCCCTTGATAATGCTCCACTTGATGTGCTCCTTTTGATTGCTGGATGTAGATGGCTCTCCAATATTGTGCACAAATGATTAGGATGAATGATAAGGATGAGATGATCAAGTTGCCAAGATGATTTCCTGGGCTCAAAAGGGCAGCATAAGCTTACTGGATTTCAAGATGTTCTGAATGAAGGGATGGAACCCTATTTTATAGGAAGAGGAGAGGAAAACGGATTGCTAGGATGAATTCAAGATGAAGGGCTAAGATTTACTTGTGAGCTCACACAAGCTCCAAGAGAGGGTGTGGAGACCAAGAAATATGCCTTAAAGGCATTTCGTATCTCCACACTCTACAAGATACATTGGAGGAATTAAAAATTCTCCAAAAATGGATATTATGGGGATTAGAAGAATAAAAAGGAATTAAAAATTCTTTGGGAGAGGGAAATGCCTAGAGGAATGTGAGATTTCAAAAATCTTACATTCATCTAGAAAAAGAGCATTTAAAGCTAGTGGCTGGATGAAAGGACAAAGAGTTGACTTTGTGGTTAATCATGATGATTAGCCATTAACGACTCATTAGGAGGGGGATTAGAGGAAATGTTAGGTGGGATTTATATTTGTAGGAGAATTTGACTAGGAGAGAGAATGAGTGGAGGGAATAAAAAATTAGAAGAATAATGTTAAGTGAATTTAGGGAGTTTCTAGAAGAATTTATTAGGTTAATGATGAATTAAGAAGATGATTTGTAGGAATCATGTAGGTTAACTAATTAATTGAAATTAATTAGCTAAGAGGAAGATTTGTGAGGATTTGGTTTTTTAGAAGAATAAAGAAAGGAATTGATTTATTAAATAAATCATATGCTATATTGACAATATTAATTATATTTAATTAATATTGAGAAGAATTTTAATTAACATAATTAATTAATTAATTATATGAGGAATTAAAAATAATTAAAATAATTATTTTTAAGTGTCTACACCATCACTCCTGAATAGGGTAGAGACATGGTAGCAAAGGCTGGTGTACTCATTCTCCCTGAATGGGATATAATAGATGCCTTAGTTTTAGAGGTAGTAAGGAAGGAGACCAAGCCTATGGAAGAAGTCACCTTCAACAAGGACAATGCTGCCCTGGTCATGTGGTTTCTGAAAAGAGATGAAAATAGAAAGAAGAAAGACGCCCTAAGATCAAGCTACCTAGGAGGAATGATAGTGAAAATAGTACAAAGCACTGGGGTGGTAGAAGCTACTAGCACTATTCTAGAGACTGCAAAGTTTAGTGTTGCAGTAGCAGAAAGAGAGGCGAAGGAAAAAGCAGATCTCCAAGTTAAGTTGGAGACAGTTTTGAAAGCTTATAACAGTACTAAGGAAGAGGTAAGGGGTAAAGATAGCATCATTGCCAAGCTACAAAGTCAGTTGGCAGGACAATATTATCAAGGTGAGTCCTCAACATTGATGATCTCCTCTTCTCCTGTAAGGCCTCCGCCTACCAGCCCCATAATTGAATTCCCACCATCTCCAGCACCTTCTAGTTCTTAGTTGATTGAGATTATTCCCCATGAATTGGATAAGCTGAAACAGGCTCAGGCCCTATATGCAAAGAAATACGAAGATAGAGTAAGGGCTACAATTTTGAGTTTTGCTAACACCTTAGGGTCCTCACTAATGTACAACAACATGAGTAAGATTTTGGACATGTGGAATGAACTAAATGGAGATAAGGTTGTTCTAATGCCTATTTTTGACAAGTGGAAACCCAAAGAGTAGGATATAGAACTTATTTGTGTATCCTATGATGAGGCAGGGGTTGACCCCATTATTAAATCTACTAATGATATGACAAAGGATTTAGTAAAGTTAGCAAAAGGAGTAGATAACGCAGATAGAAAGATCAACTTGTATAAGAAAGAGTACACTGATCAAGTTTTTGAATTACTCCTAGGGGGTTTTGCCAGTCCAACTCAATTAAAGGACAAACAAATATGGCTTAAGGAATTAGAAGCCAAATTGTCATTAAGAATAAGAGGAATTATTAATTTAGAGGATGCCTCCATATTTATCAAAACAATTGAGATTGAGAAAATCAAATCTCATTATGGTTTTCTTAATTCAGAGGTTAACAAAATGAGGAATTCTTGGAAAAGATTAGCCAAGATAAAGGGAAAAGTGATTAACTTCTTGTGGTCAGCTGATGATGTATACCAGGAGTGGACAAGAAAATATGCAGTGCTGGATGTAGAGCAGTTAGAAGAAGTTGCAACAGAGCAACAAGTAGAAGTAGTCGCGGATGTTGAAAAGAACTTGTAACTGCATTTGGAAAAGATTTTGTAACTACTTCTTGAGAGAAGTAATGATTGTAACAATCTCCCTAGGAAAGTTTGAAGATATATATGCATCCATGTTATTATAAATGGATACCAGGACTAGTAAAAAATGATCGCAAGGAATTGTAAGGAAACGTTGCAGAAATTTATTTGAGCTTTTTTTTTCTAAGTCTTAATGGAGAACATTCAAATGTTTTTGTAATACTTTCTGAAATAATATCAATACACAGACCATCAGTTTTGAGCTTAAACTTTGTGTTGTCTTCAAGTATGTTTTGAAAATATTTACTGTTTCTTTCTGAGTAATGTAGGGTTATTCCTTTTGAATATGGGTTATAAGGCGATTTCAAGTAGATGTGCTTCTTAGCTTTTCTTTTCAGGAGGGGAATTAAATAGGCGGGAATCATTCTATCAGTAAATTCTTTGTGGGATACTTTGAATTTGATAAATGCAGTTTGGTTTGGTATGAGTGAAATTCTTACATATGTCAAGAATATGTGGGGATCTGTAGAAGCAAAGTTGATAGGATGTGTGGGGATATTTGATTGTGGGAGTATTGTCTAAACTTAGATGACTCTGTAGCTTGGATAAGGCACTGGTATCTATTGTGGTTGTCTTTTTACACAGCTTGTAGGTCAATACTGAACATGAGTACAAGTTTTATTTCTTTGTTTCAGTTGGTTTTAAGGTGATAAGATCCACTGGTTTTCGGACTGGTTTACTGTGGATTTGTCTTTTTAAAAGTGTGAACTCAGTTCACAAAATGGTATACCCACCTGAACTTTGGACAAGTTCCTAGTGTAGAAGGTTAAATAAACCTTGTCATATGTTGTTCTGGAATTTCCTTCTCCTTGTCTTCTCTCTCACACACAGAGTTGTTCTTTTATTATAAGAAGTTTGAAGGGGAATCAAATTTTGAGGAAAACAGGTAACAAGCAAGTAAAGGAATATTTCAAAAACTTTCAGGCTAAAATGAAGCAAAGGAAAAGAATCCCTCATAATATTGTTGATAAATATGACAAACAGATATGCTTTGTTATTAAGAGAGATGAAATATGGATGGAGGCAGTTAAATGTAGAACTATCTGGGTAACTAAGATAGGATATCAAGTGGACTCAAACATTTTGGAATCTTATGCAGAGATACTTCTAGATGCACCACCGGAACCTAGTGAAAAGATCTTTGGCACTGCTGAGACCATAGATTAAGATGTTGATATTTAGAAGCAAAGGAAAAAAGAGATAAATTATTGAAAGATGCTTTGAAGTTTGTTGAAGATGTTACAAAGGGATTGTTGAAACTTGATCAGATGAGTGGTGTTGCTACAAAAGAAAGAAAAATCTGAACAGCAACCGGTAACATATGTTTCCTCTGTTGTTACCTTATCCGACTCTGATAGTGACAATGCTGCAGAATTTAAAAGGGTGGATAGGAAGAAGAGAAAATCCTCACCGACACCCACTCCATCACCTAAGAAGACAAGGACACTTAGAAAGAAAGAACGGGCCATGAGATAACGTAGTGGTCCAGAGAAGAAGGTTACATAGAAGAAAGCAGAACAAAAGGTATCTAATACTCTTTCCCCGGAAAAGCTTGTTAATGAAATAACCCAGGATGGAAATCTCAGTAATGTTAGTAAGTTTTATCATTCTCTTAAAGATTCAGATAAAGACACTATTGGAGAGAGCATAATTTTGTACTTAGATATATATAAGAAAGTTCTTATTGAATTCATTGATGTTCTCCCTAATGACTTATATCTGAGACTTGAAACTAAAAGAATGTCTACAATAGAATATGATAAGAAATTGAAGGTTGAAGCACTATTGGCTGTTAATCCAATTAAATCTAATCAAGAAATTGATGAATTGATATATGAAGCCAACATAACTCTTTTTACAAGTGGTCATCGGCAAGAAAGCCTCATGGCCGACAGAATAAAGGAAATAGTAGATGAGGTAGCAGATAAATGGGATATTTTCTTTGTCGAGAAAGAGAAAAGAGAAGAAAAAGAAGGACAAAAGGTCGACAAATCTTTTACTAAGGTATACCAAAAGGGAGATAAAGGAAAGAATAAGGTTGGAAATGTACTTGGCATCACAATAAAAGATAACTTACCACCACCCGCTCAGGACACTCCATCGACAGTAGTAGAGACACGGCAAGATGTGCAAAATCTGCCCAAAGAAAAGATATCAAAGGAAGTAAAAATAGATGATGTTGATCCCTAGTCAAACATTATATTTACAATGAATGTTGACACTCAGGACATCAATATTGTAATGGATAATACCTCTATTTCATAAAGTTTTGAGGAGAAGAAATCTAAATTTGTAAATGTTGAGATCTCTAACTCATCGGTCAAGGTAGTTGACACTCAGTAGACTGTTGAGATACCGATAGAAAATGAACAAGAACATATAGCATCTAAACCAATAGAGAATAAGAGTGAGAATGAGGATAAGGAAGTGGTTAAGGTAGCTGAACAAATAATAGGAGAAGAGAAGAAACTTAATGCAGAACCTATCACTTCTCCCAATACTTCCACTATGGATTTCAGACCAACAACTGTCCCTGATGTATTATTGGATTCCATAAAGAAAATAATTGAGTGTAATGCCTTAGCATTCAAGGCTATAAATGACTCTCTACCAATTTTGCAGATGATTGCACCAGAGTGCAAGGTAGATCACATTGTTGGCTCAATAAGTAAATTGTACACATTGTCTAAATTCATTTCTACTAACATTCAGATATTAGACAAAATAAATTAGGAGACTATTGAAGAAAGAGTTAATAAAGAAAAGACAGAATTCTTTGGTAAAACCATAAAGGATTGTACTCAGCAGATTGATTCATTGCTACTGGCATTGAATTCCACTGTTTTGGAATATAAGGAATTATACCAGGAAGCTTGCAAACCTCATCATTTAACTGCAGATATTGATGATCAGATAAGAAAAAATCAGAAGTAGATTGATGATATTGCATATAACATAATTGGTTCTTCGGAACTAACATCAGTCTTAGGTCAGGAAATGGCTATTCATGAAGAAAAAATTGAAAATCTGGAAAAAGAAAAGGCTAGATTGAAAAGGAAACCTCGGGAGTTGAAGAATAAGCTTGGTCCAAGATTGGACAATCCACTAACTCACCAGAATGAACTGTAGACGTATAAAAATGACAATATTCCTAAATGAATATTTTATATTCATTCCTCTATTTTAGTTAAATCTAATTTAACTAAATCACCTACATTCCTCTATTTAATTAAGTAAACTATTCAATTTATTTAGTTAAATTCAGTTAAGCGCTTTATGTCATTTAATCGAATAAATTATTTTATTTAATTAAAACCCTTCTTCTTACCTTTTAATTAAATTTACATTTAATTAATAGTTTACCCCAAATTGAATAAATCTAATTTATTCAATTTCCCAAATTGCAACCAAATTAAAATAAAGCAATTTATTTAAATTAAATCTATTTTCCCTCATCCACTTGCATTTTCCTACATCCCCCACTTGCATCCTAAAACCTATTCTTAATTTCTTCTAGAATCCATCTAATCCTAATCAATTACCCTAAACCCATCCATTATCCCCTTTCCCTAAATTTGAGGAGGTCACTTCTCAAATTTGGAGTAAAGTCTTCAAAAGGCATTAAAGCCTTTATCCATTCAACAAGCTAACTTGTTGAATACCCCCAAATTTGGAAGGACTCTTACAAATTTGTCCCCAAAGTCTTCAAACCATTAATGGTTAAATAACCCTTAGTGGCATGGTTAGAGACTTTTTGACTAACTTAACGTCCATCTAACCCAAGGGTCTCATCAAGCATTTATTGCTTTGACCATGGTTATTCCTTTAACCTTTGCACAAGAG
Organism: Cryptomeria japonica; assembly: GCF_030272615.1. NCBI lineage: Eukaryota > Viridiplantae > Streptophyta > Pinopsida > Cupressales > Cupressaceae > Cryptomeria > Cryptomeria japonica. The sequence continues at coordinate 443,808,767 of NC_081415.1, read as the reverse complement.
TTTATCCTTTGGGTAAAAGCTTTATCCAATGGATAACCCTAACCTAACCTTAACCCTTACCTCCTAGGGTAACCATGAGATCTTCCCAAGCATTTAATGCTTCTTACATCTCCTCTCAACCAGCCTTATGTTGACAATTGTCACCATTTCATTGGTGAAAATTGAAAACATGGACTGACAACTTTCAAACTTGACCCTTGATTAACTCTTTCAATCTTGACCATCCATTGCCCTATTTTCACTATAAATAGAGCTCTCATTCCTCCATTTTAAGGATCCATGCAAGCTTTTAGTATCTCATTTATGCTCAATTTTATTAACACATCTAGCTTCTTTTTGTAATAGGAATTAATCTAATAAGTATTTTAGACTATTTCCATTATCATTAGCTTAATTCATAAACTAGTATATCATGCTAGGATAGTATGGCTACTAATCTTGCCATCTTATAATCTAGTTTATTGCATTTGTAGAATCATGCATAGATGGGATACATTTTCATAACTAAATCAATCATAAGCATCCCTCGTTCTTGCATTTGTCATCCCTAAGCCACTTTGCTCAGTGATCTGAGAGCAAAGGCATTGGCTTGAGGGACTTGGTGAGATAGAGAACCATGGAACAAACGTTGGGAAGATGAGTCATTCTTCATGACTCCATAACTTGCACCAAGAAGTCCCGTGGGTGTGTGGACAAGCCTCTTTGAGCTTTATTTTTCACATTTTAAGTTTCATCGCCCTGCTTTTCCCGCATACATGAACTATCCAAGGTAATAATTCAAGGAGATAGATCACCGGAACAACAAATGCACTATCTTACCAGGATGATCAGGCAGACTGAAGCAATAATTACTGACAGTACAAAGTTCATGCAGGGTCTTAACTTAGTTCTTGCAGACATTTTTCAGATTGTACATAACAAACTTCAGGTATGTAGGTAATTTTTGCATTTTTGATACTTTTGACATCCTTTGTTATTGATGTCAAAGCAGGAGTGGTATAGTGAGAAAAATGCACAGAGTAAGGCATGGTGAAAAGTGAATAGAAGGAGATCATTTTCTCAGGGGGAACACTCTCAGTTTTTGGTTTTTGATTTTTCTCATGAGTGTTGCCATCAATGCCTAAGGGGGAGGTTGTTGGCATTATACACTTAGATAAGAAAGGTAGATGTTGTCATTGATGGCAACAAGGTTCTACAAGTTCAATCGACAATAGACTTCAGAAAATCATTTCCTTGAAAAGTTAAAAAGAACACCATGTTTTCGTGGAGCAACATCTCCATATAGGATTAGCAGATCATTGCTTTGAAGGGCTAAAAAGAACTTGTGTGCTTTGTCTCGAAAGTGGAAGGTATATGCTCTCCCCTTAATTGGGTAATCAAAAATACAAACCACTCTTAAAGCTTTCTTCAATTCAAGCAATAAATCCTTTAGCGGGCCTGCCTTCCCGAGGGGTTGAAAACTCTTAAAGTCATTTTTTTAGCCGGTGTGAAGGGAACGACCTAAGTGGGAAACGGCTTTGAAGCCAAGTGTTCCAACCCACTATAATCAAAAGTGGAAAGTGGTGAAATTCCTTTTCAACGGTTGCACGCAGCGATTAGCCTTGCCCGAGTATCCCTGAGATACATAAAGCCTTTGTTCTAAAGGTTGGGAAGCTTCCTGAGGGAGTTTATCATTGACGGCCGAATAGGAAGCTTGATTACGAACCTTAGCATAGAAACTTTGAGCCGAGTCAGTAACTAGACATTTGCAATATCATAGTGCAAGGGTGGGGAAGAATCCGCCCCCAAGATCGCTCACCATATATCTCCCAAGATAACTACTCAATTGTGAAGCAATTCACTTTGGGTTAATTTCTGGCAAAAGGCAAAAAAATGGGCACCCCCTAGGGGGTGACATAGCTGTTTGAGCTGACATAGTATCGAGACTAGTGGGCTATGATATTGCTTATGACCCTTGAATAAAGAGTTTGATTGAAATGCATGTTGTATCTAAACCTGTTGAAACATTGGAGATTTGAACACATCCTCGCAGAACATAGACTTATTGTTTAGATTAAGAAAAATGGTTGTCTCTTTGGTGTCATGCTTTCATTTGTTATTTTAGAAAATCATCTATCAGCACTAAAAATTCAAGGCAAAATTCTAAAATTGCAGAAAACAACCAAGTCAATATATTTTAGGGCAGTTTAGCGTGTAAGAGAAACTTCTTAGTGTGTAGGAACCATCTTTTAGCGCATTAAACCTTCTCTTTAGCGCATCAAGTCTTAATAGTAGCGCTTCACCAGAATCTAAAAACAAACAGTGGCAGTTAGCGCATCTTGAAAACAGTTTAGCGCATTGCAGCATCAGCTTAGCGCGTAGAAGTCAAACTTTAGCGCGTAGGGTTTAACTGTTAGCTCATAGAAGGCCCATATTGGTGCATAACCTTTTGAACAAAAGTTGAAGCCATATTAAACAGTATTAACCAGTTAGCATGTATCAAGGGGCAGTGTAGCGCGTGGAGTCTTTTCGCTAACGCATAGAGAAGTTTTTATAGCTCATTGCGACTCTGTTTTAGTGCATAGTCAAAACTAGAAAAATAGGGGGCAAAATAGAAGTCAATTTTGAAAATTTTGAAAACAATTTCGGAAGCTTTCCTTCATCAGCCTAAAACTTCATCAATCAGAAAACCAAAAATAGAGTATCAAAAGCTATTTCTACAAGCAAATTTCCACCAAGCAAAGTTGTTTGAAAATCGGAAACTAGTCACAAGATAAACATATCTCTCCTATCAAAATCAGGAAACATCATCACAAGTGGCAAACAGGTCCTTTAAATCAAATGGATTTTTATCCCAAAACACACTTGTTTAAACTTTAAGTTGTCAAATTGAGTTTCCATATCGGGAAAGCTCGTATTCCATATCATTTGATGCACTTTGTTGTGAGGGGGCATCTAAACCTTCACTTTGATAAAGTAAGACTTAAATTTCCAAAACAAGCTAAACTGAATCCAAAACAAATCAAAGGACACCATTGATCGCTTGTGCATGACTAATCCTCATATTCTGAGAAGAAGGAATATTTATCTTAACACTAAGTTGAAGAAACAGCAACCAAGTTCTTCGAAACTTGCCAAGAGAAATAAATTTTTATACATCAATCACCAACTCTTCAAATCTCATCGCACATTCCTTTGTCATATACGCTTGTATCTTCAAAACAAAACAAACGAATTTGACAAGGAACCCTTGAGGAGTAGGGCATTCTGCCAAAAATCAGCATTCAGTCAACGCATAAATCAAGGAGGGAAGATCAATCTGGCCTTCTTTCCCGAAGAATTCATCACTTATAACATACCCCGATTTGAACCAACAACACCTGAGAAAAACATTGAAGAAGAGTTCATTCCTTTTGTCACAGAGAGCTTCTACTAGATGCCCATTGTTACTCGCTCTCAACAAAACAAACAAAGCAAAATACAACCAAAAACTAGCATGAATTGGAGATTATCAAATCCTTTCGAGCGTCCAAATCTAGAGGACACCGAAATTTCTGAAGAACTTCTTCAAGAATGTCAAGAGAGCGCTTCGTTTCAAAAACTTGTGGAAAGACTCATGGAAAATGACAAGGAAAAATACCTACTCATGCTCACAAGCAAAGGAGTTAAACTTCCTAAAGACTTAGACTCGAACATTTTTAGAACAAGATCTCAACATTACGAATATCAAGAACAACAAAGAGAGGAAGAAACACGTGACCCTGAGCAAGATACCCCTGAGCAAAATATCCTTGAGCTAAATATACCTGAGCAAAACATCCCCGAGCAAAACATACCATTCCATACACCATTTCAGCCTAGAATTAATGCAAGGGAAGAATTCTTCCCGCGGCAAAATAATGCACCTTTGATTGCTCTTACTCAACAAATTCAAATGTTACAAAGACAAATGCAAGACATGCAACAAGGGATGATATTACGATATTCATTAACTGAAATTTGTCCTTATACGTTTGACAAAAAATTGAACATGGTACCTTTTCCTCCAAACTCAAACGTTCCCAAATTTGTCAAATATGATGGGAAAAGTGATCCCCATGATCATGTTCGAGAATTTTGCACAATGAATCTTGAATTCACTCATGATGATACCTATTTCATGAGGTTATTCCCAAGAAGCTTGCGCGGACAAACAATGGAATGGTTTCCAAAATTATACCTCCTGTCAGATCATTCGATGAACTAGTAAACAAATTCATAACTCAATATTCCTATAACATTCAACATGCTATCACCATGTTAGACGTCTGTAACACCAAACAAAAAAACAATGAAACATTCATTGCATTCCTTCAACGTTGGTGGCGTATGGTTTCAAGATATCCTCGTGATGTACTCGAAAAAGAAAAGATGGAAATTTTCATCGACAACTTGAATAGTGAGATGAGTTACAGACTCAAACTCCAATGCATACCATCTTTTGCTAAATTGATTGAGAATGGCATCCAAGTAGAAGAAGCATGTGTCAAAAAGGGAACGTTGAAATTTTTCAAAGAAGGAAAAAGTTCATCCAATTACAACAACCAAAACAACAACTTGTTGGACAAATCCAGATTCTGAACTAGAAACAAAAAAATGGGAATGAAGGAGGAAGTGAATCAAATGATCCAAAATCCAAGCAGCCCGTGCTCGCATTATCAGGTAATCCTCAAGCTACAAAGAATCCCAAAGGTGCTAACCCAGGCACTAACACTTATGCACCAAATACCAATCAAAATCAACTCAACACAAACAACACCACCAATACCCAAAATAATAACACCAATAAGGGACCTAATCCAAACTCACGGGGTAATGTAAACAACTTTCCGAAATGCATTTATACACCACTAGGGCAATCACTAGCATCAGCATTCAGAGAACTCCTGGCAAACAAAATTATCTCTTTACCAGCAATCAACAACTTTGAACCACAAATCAAACCACCCTAGTGGAATGACTCACACTTTTGTGATTTTCATTGCAACAAAGGTCATCAAACAAATGATTGCATGAGACTGAAAAACATTGTTCAAGACATGATCGATAGAGGTGATTTAACGGTCGATGGCCTCAAGACAAATGGTGACCACGGGGCTTTCAAAAATCCTCTTCCAAACTACAACAAGGATGGAGCTTCAACCTCAAATGATACATGTGGAGCTTGTATCAATCACATATACAATAACACCATTAATCACATATCAGCTAAGGACAATCAAGTCAATGTTATCACAATCAAAGACAGGCGTGAACATGAATCCGTCAATGTAACAACCAGAGCTCAAAAATATGTCTTGAAGGGACATATGTCAACAACAAACACCGTACCCAAAATTCAATATGATCTAGTCAGTCAACTGCGCAAAACTCCTGCTCAAATATCTATATTGGAATTGTTAAAACTTTCGTCAAAACACAAAGACATATTGGAACAAGCCTTATTGGAAACAAATGTACCTCAAGATCTGGATGTTGATAAATTCCAAGCCATGGTGACTCATATGACAGGGCCTCATAACCTCACTTTTTCTGAGCAAGATAATATCTCATTGAGCCATCCACACAATACTCCACTCCATATTGAAGTCATGGTATATAAACATCGAGTTAAACGAGTATTAATAGATAGAGGAGCTGGACTTAATATTTGTACCTTAAAACTTATCCGTGCATTAGGCTTCTCTAAGGAGTCTATTTGTTCACACAAAAAGATCACTATAAAGGAATATGATGATGAAGAAAGATCATCCAAAGGAATAGTGGTTTTACCAATTCAAGTAGGACCAATACGAAAGGATACTATGTGTCAGGTCTTAGACATAGACCTCACATACAATATCTTATTAGGTCAACCTTGGATACATGAAATGCAAGTGGTGCCTTCCACTTATCACTAGTGTGTTAAATTCCCCTACAATGGGCAAGAGGTTTCTATATCAGCTGATCATAATCTATTTCAGCATTGTAATGCTATGGGGATAGCCCAAGACAACTTGGTTCCACATAATAGAGAGAAACAAAATTCCTCAGCACCAGATCTTCAACAAGAAAAGTCTAAATCATTATCTATGGATTTCAAGCAGAAAATGAAAATCAAAGAACAAAGCATGGGAGAATACTCTTTGGAACCCATATGTTTGGCCAACTTACCAACATCACCTAGATCTCATGGATTACCTACAACATCAACACATCAAACAACTCATCCCATCACCATGTTTTATGGCACATTCATCCAACTCGGCACTCTAGCACATGAACCCGAGGAAAAGGACATCCTTAGTTGGCTATACAAAGATGAGGAAGAAGACAATGCAGCTACTATGGAAGTAGCTATACCAACACACTTGTATGGAAAAGGCTACTTAATCATGCAACAAATGGGATACAATGGCAAAGGACCTATTGGTAAGCGTCAAGAAGGCGTCACAGAACCATTGGATCCTCCTTCACAATTCTGTAAAGACAAAAAAGGATTGGGCTTTGAACTCACTCTACTACCAAAGAGGGCACCACGCAAATATCAAAAACCTCAGTGGAAAGCAAAGAAGAAATACAAAGAAGACTCCTGCCAGGAGGCACTGTTTGAGTTAGCTGAGACAATTCGCAAAGAACGTGAACATCAAGAACAAAAGCAATGTCAAAAGTAGCCTATCAATCAAAAGAAGGAAGCATGTACTGCAGAAGCACATCATATTCAAGAACCAATACCCAACAAAGAAGAATCACCTCTGGATTACATCATTCCTCCCCGAGGAGATACCATATATAAACAAATGCAAAGAGTGGAAGCAGGATCTGACACAAAATCAAAGAAAACTATCAAACTTGTCTCAATTATCAAAGACCTGTTCTCACCCTACAACATACCAATTCACAGCACTACTAGAATTTGGGATAATACCTCTGAGACTGATTCCAATGAATATGAATGGGGTAGCTGTTCTAATGTTACTGAAGATATTTTTGCAAATGACAGTAATACACCCATCTCTCAAGAATAACGCGACACAGAATCTAGACCACTTGAATTTGGTCCACAAAATATCTATGACACCAAGGAAAAAGAGCAGCAACATTATGCGCAAGTCTATACGGAAGATCATACCATCGAAGACCTCGACAAAATCCTTATCTTCTTTAACACCCCGACCAATCATGACGATACTTCCATCCTAACACTTATAGCAGTCAAACTTGATCCACCTAACGACTCCTTACCACTTGTCTTTCCTAACCTCATAGACTCGGACAAACCTGAAACTCATGATATACCAATTTTCCAAAATGAAGAATCCATTATCCATTACTTATGTACTATTACCCCGGAGACAGACTCTATCGGTGAACAAAGTAACGACATCTACAACCAGGGGAGTGCCAGGTCTCTCAGTCACAAAAATGAGCAAACTAAAAGATCTACTGCTGAAAACCAGTCAATGGCAGCAATAGATCACACAAAAGTAAAAATAAAGGACGCATCTGAGGGTGAAAACCTTTTTAAGGCACCTAAGGATGGGAGACTTGACACTCTTCCTGAGCATTATCATGAGCGATCACCCATATTGATTGAGCCCACTCAATCAATCAACATTGGTACTACAGAAGCAGCCAAAACTATACACCTTGCAGAATCTTTGACGAAGGAAGAAAGATCATAATTTATTAAATTTTTTAAAGAAAAGAAAATCAACTTTGTTTGGTCATATGCAGATATGCCCGGGATTGATCCGCAATTAATCATGCATCACTTGTCCATTGCTCCAGGAGCTAAGCCAGTCAAGCAAAAACTAAGAAAGATGAATCCACATGTAGCACTCATGGTTAAAGCTGAGCTGAAGAAACTATTAGACGTCGGATTTATTCGACCTATCAACTATGTTGAATGGATTTCCAACATTGTACCAATATCAACATTAGATGGCAGTATCAGAATCTGCACTAATTTTAGAGATGTCAACAAAGCCTGTCCAAAGGATGACTTTCCTTTGCCCAGTATCGACATAATTGTAGACCTCACAGTAGGCCATGCAATGCTATCACTAATGGATGGTTTTTCAAGCTATAATCAAATAAAGATAGCCCCAAAGGATCAAGATAGAACAACATTTACCTGTCCGTGGGGAACGTACTATTGGAATGTCATGCCTTTTGGCTTAAAGAATGCAGGAGCCACTTATCAATGAGCAATGACAACAATCTTTCATGACATGATGCATACCTTCATGGAAGACTATGTAGATGATTTAATAGCTAAATCCTTCACCAAAATAGAACATCTAAGCATCTTAGAAAATATTTTTGATAGATTGGAAAAATTCCAAGTCAAGCTCAACCCTAAGAAGTGTGTCTTCGGGGTTACATCAGGCAAATTACTAGGCTACATAGTTTCAGCTAAAGGTATTGAAGTGGATCCAGCAAAGGTACAAGCCATTATGGAGATGCCACCACCCAAGAACATCAACCAGCTTAGATCTCTACAAGGACGACTCCAATCAATCAGGCGATTCATTGCTCAACTAGCAGATAAAAGTCTCCCATTCAATCATTTGCTATATAAAAATGTATCGTTCAGATGGGAAGCCAAATGTGCCAAATCCTTTTATCAAATCAAGTAGTATCTAATGAACCCACTAGTTCTAGTACCACCAATAGCAAGGGAGCCACTCGTCCTCTACATTTCAACAATAGACATATCACTGGGGGCATTATTAGCACAAGAAGATCAACAGGGCAGAGAGCGAGCTATCTATTATATCAGCAAAACATTGAACAAATATGAACTCAACTATACATTCAATGAGAAATCTTGTCTAACAGTGGTATTTGCCTCTCAAAAATTTTGACACTACATGCTAGCTCACACAATTAAGTTGGTTGCAAAAATTGATCCTCTCAAATATTTACTAGTAAAGTAGCTCTTACAGGAAGATTGGCTAAGTGGGTCATGATCCTCAGTGAATTTGATATCCACTACACAGAGCGAAGAGCTATCAAAGGACAAGCAATTGCAGATCAACTGGCAGAAGCACCACTACCAGGAAAACAAACTATGGAGATCAAATTTCCAGACCGAGACATTCTTGCTATCTCCACCAAATAATGGACCTTATATTTTGATGGATCCTACACACAACATGGCTCAAGTGCTGGCATTATGTTCATCACTCTTGAAGGACACACTATACCAAGATCATACAGGCTTATGTTTCCATGCACCAATAACATTGCTGAATATGAGGCATTGGTCATAGGCATCAAAATGGTCATAGAATGGAGGATCACGGAATTAAAAGTCTATGGAGATTCACAACTAGTCATCAATCAAATCAACAATGACTATCAGACAAAGGACGACAAGCTGCTACCATACAAGAAAATGGTGGATGATTTTAAACAATATTTTGTACACATCACCTTCGAGCAAATGCCAAGGTTGGATAATAGAGCAGCCGATGCCATGACTACTATCGCTTCACTATTGGAAATTTCAGAGCGACAAAATCATTACAAATTTCTAGTAGAGCAACTATTCTCCCCAGTCTATGACCATTTGGAATCCCATGTTATCTATACCTTGACCAGTTCTGACTCTCCATTATATGCACCAATCTATGACTATCTTAAGAACAATATCCTACCCATTGACCTACCCCGAAACCAAAAATGCAACTTTATCCGGCAAGTCACCCGTTATACTGTTACTGCTGATACTTTGTACCGTCAAGGTCTAGATGGTACTCTTCTTCGTTGTCTTGATCGTAATGAATCTAACTCCACTTTACATGAGCTTCACGAAGGTATCTGTGGCACACATTCAAGTGGTACTACTCTTGCTAAAAAACTTCTAAGAAAGGGATATTACTGGCCAACAATGGAAAAAGACTCTTATTATTTTGCGAAGAAGTGTCCTAAATGCCAAATCCATGGCAATCTTATACATGCACCAGCACAAGAACTGCAGCCATTCACAACATCCTGGCCCTTTTGCCAGTGGGGACTAGAATTGGTTGGCAAAATTCATCCTTCATCTTCAAATGGACACAAGTTCATTATAACTGCAACGGAATACTTTACCAAATGGATTGAAGCAGTCCCCATGACCACAGTGATTGGGAAACAAATTGCCTCTTTTATCCTTAATTATTTGATCTGCAGATATGGCATTCCAAGTTCCATCATCACAGATAATGGACAACCTTTCAAGAACCAAGATGTGCGAGAACTATGTGAAAAATTCAAAGTCCAACACCGTTTTTCTACACCTTACTACCCGCAGGGAAATGGTCAAGCAAAAGCATCCAACAAGACAATATTAAAAATCCTAAAGAAAACAGTGACTGATGCAGGCAAAGATTGGCATGTACAACTCAATCCAGCACTTTGAGCATACAAAACTAGCATCCTCACACCAACGAGACCTACACCATATTCATTGGTATATGGATCTGAAGCAATTTTACCCTTAGAGGTAGAAATTCCATCTCTCAGAGTCTCTCTAAAAGGCCTAATTCCAGATGAAGAGTATCGAGTTAACCGACTGCAAGAGCTCGAGCTTCTAAATGAAAGATGTCAATGTGCCTACACTCATCTCAAAGCATATCAACAACGTATGTGTAGGAGCTACAACCACAAGGTCATTCCCAGAATTTTTAAAATTGGTGACCTAGTACTCAAGGAAAATCCTAGGAATCAACAGGATCGGGAAAAGAAAGGGAAAATTTGAACCTAATTGGTTGGGTCCCTATGTCATCATATCAGCCTATGGATCAGGTGCCTATCAGCTAACAACTTCAGAAGGAGATGTGTTCGACAAACCAACTAACAACATCCATCTAAAGAAATACCACACTTGAGTAATCTAATGCATGGAAAAGTCAAAAAAATCAAAAAAATCAAAAAATCAAGAAAAAGGTAAATAAAAAGGTACAATAAAAGCAACTGGTGAAAACCTGGCAACAGGCGCTATTGTGAGAGGACAACTCCTCTATCTATATCCATACCATTATATCCACAGTAAAGCACTATCGGCCATCGCCTGACATTTTTATCACAATATCCATCCAGGACATACTTAACGTAGTCACTATCCTAGTTTATCCACATATCCTTTCACCGCATCTCACCATGGCTTGGTAATCACTGTACAATCCACATTTAGAAGCACACTTGACTAGGGAAAGTATAAACTTATAGTACATTCAAGCCATCAAAACTTGTCGCAAACTTAGAACATCATATCCAGCAAACAACACCTGCACAATCACAAACACAAAACATTGATCGCTTAACAAGATTCACAAATATGATGGATGATTTTCTTAAGTATCAAATGTTGCATCTTGCATAAATTTTTGACTATTTTTGCACTTGAACTTTTTAAATTGTTGGATCCTCTAAATTTTCTCAACAATGCTTCAAAGTTAGAGAACGTCGTGGGGACTCCAATATTTTCTTAGTTTTCTGTCTGTGAGGCGATCATCTGTACTGTGTAAATACTTGTCTCAAGATGTGATTCACAACAAATCACTAAAGATATGATTCCACTTTACGCATACAAATGATTTAATCTTGTCTGTTTCTATGCAATCTGTACTCAGGTCGTCCTGGTTCAATTATACCTTGACGCTTGTGCTATCTTGCAAAATAAAAAATCATGTAAATTTTTCTCAGGTCATTATGGTTCAAATTATACCATCATGCTTGTATAAATTTTCAACATATCCCAAAACAAATCAATGCTCAATGATGATACCTTTCAAGAAAGCAAACAACATGTGGCTATATAGGGATGACGAATGCAGAATGAGGATTCTCAAATCAATTAGTTGCATATCATTTTACAAATTAGCTGCATATCATTATCATACATCTCATTTTCAAGATACATCTCACAGCATATCATTATCATACATCTCATTTTCAAGATAATCTCACAGCATATCATTATCATACATCTCATTTTCAAGATACATCTCAGAGCATATCATTATCATATCTCATTTTCAAGATACATCTCATAGCATATCATTATCATACATCTCATTTTCAAGATACATCTCACAACATCATGCATTATCACATGATATTCATCACATATCACATCACATACAAGCATTGCACCATCATAGAATAAACAAACAACATGTAGAAAACATAATCCATAACACATCACATGAGGATCAAAGAAAATGGTGTCATATATATATATATATATATATATATATATATATATATATATATATATATCAAAGAATGATCAATGTACAAAAATATGTCATGTTTGTGCCAATACAACAAAATGATCAAAATATAATAGAGACAACGTCTCTCCGGTATGACTATCTCCTGAGGGAGACGGTCTCACTGCAGATGTCCCAGCACCTGGATCTCCAGGTGGATCATGTTTAGAAGGCCCTGTCATGCCTCTGCTCTCTATCCTCGACCCAGTATCTCGAGATCGACTCGATTTTGACACTGTAAAAATTTGCACTTGACGCTCCCTGGGCACCGCATCCTCATAATGACGTCGGTAATACTCCACCTCCTTGGCTCTCAAAGCCAGCTCTCTCAAGGTGTCTCTCATCGGACCACCTACTGCAGCTCTCTACAAACTCGCTGCAAGCTCCTCTGCTCAACCCCAACGCTCTATCTCAGTATCACGCTCCGTGGTTAGCTGAGTAATCTGACGCTGATGCGCCAGCAACTGTGTCTGCAACTGTTACACTGACGACCGCAGGGATCTAATTTGTGCATCCTCCAGATGCGTCAGAATTCACATCTGCAGGGGTACCTGTGAAGGGGTACCCCATGTCCCTCTACTTTTCCTTGGTGCTGGTGGAGGTAGCACATCTAAACTCCTCCTCTGGGTCGATTATCTGATGTCATCGTACCCTCCCACTACCGCTATCACCTCCCCAACCCTCTCCTCACCCCCATCTCTGATAGCCAAACCTCCTCTCCCTCTATCCAACATATCCCGCCACACAGCTCTCTCCGCCCGTATTCCCCTATCACCACCATCTCCACTCCTATCTCCTCTCCTCCCCCGATCCAATCTCCCTCTATCTCCTTGCCGACCTTGGCCACCTCCTCCTCCATCTCCACCATCACCTCCTCCATCACCACCTCCCTCATCTACCTCCTCATCATCATCAAAAGAAGGAATCATCTCAGCTGGATTTGATATCCTGGCCACTCCATGCGCTACAAACAGTCCTGCGAACTTGTCAATCATTCTTGTATCCACTATCTCAGGGGCATAATCTCAAATCTAGCCGGCTAAATGAAAGAACTCCTCTACGGCCGTCGCGATATCAATGGTAGGTCCCCAATCCAGAATGTCCTATCTCCATCGAGCATATAGGCATGCTCCCTATGGAATACCCTACTGTCAACCATACTGCTGCAGCACCCGGCTATGTAGAAACCTCTCAATAACAAAGAGCGTCCACCCTATCAAATATCTGGTCATATACATGTAGGGCATCTCCATCCCATCCTCGGCTCATACCTCACAACCTGTATATGGTCGCCAGACGACCGTATCAATATCATCTAACACCCTCCTCCAGTGTTCTAGTTTTCCCAGCTTACGCTAGACAACTATCCCCATGTATCTGTATGCATACGCACACCCAACAGGCCTATCTCTATCCGCCAATGGCCTAGCTGTGGGAATATGCTCCCACGCCCATACCTGTAGTAGTGTCACTCCAGCTGATAAACTGTTGTAACCTAGGTATACCACTTGATGTAAATCCCTGTATAAGTGGACCAGCATAGCCGACCCCCATGCAAATTGGCGACCCTGCATCACCATATCCTCCAGAACCAATCCCCACCCCACTGCTAGTCCCTTCGACCTACGGTCGAGACATAAGAAACCACCTATAAAACCTGTCAGCACTGATGGTAGAGGCGCATAATCCAAATCCAAGAACTCCTGCTAGGGGATCTCACACCCACAAACAGTATCATCCTACAAGATCCGACGAAGTGCCTCAGTCCCACCCTCCTTAGTCTGCTCATAAGGTAGCAATGCACCTGCCACAGGAATCCCTAGAATCTGGTAACAATCCTTAGGCATCACTGTAATCTCGTATGTCGCCAAATGGAAGGTGTTCGTATCACTGTGCTACCCCTCCACCAATGCTGTCAATAAACCTCGGTTCACGATAAACCAAGGCATATCTAACAACGAGGTCAAGCCACACCTCTCAATAATGTCTCTATCTGCCTGTGTCAATCGTGGTATCAATGACCACAGTCTCGAAAATCGCTCACATGACTAAACCACTCCAAGCCGCTCCTCTCAAAAAGCAAAACAAGTCCAATATCAGTTTCCTCATCACAGCATAGATACCAAAATCAAATTCATATCAAAACTTGAAAATTTGACAAACTAAATCAAGTTCCACATCATATCAATCATATCAACTTGTAACACACCTCAAGTTTCATATCAACTTGTAACACAACTCAAGTTTCACATCCATATCAACTTGTAAAACAACTCAAGTTCCACAATCAATGCAGCTTGTAAAACAACTCGAGGTCCACATATATATCAACTTGAAACAATTTATATCAAATCAAATTCATATCAAAAACATTCATATCAAAAACCACAACATTTTGAATCTGCATCAAATCTATATCAACTTGAAAAATCGCAAATCAAATCAAGTTATATCGGAACTCATATTGGACAACTTATCAAAACAACAACAACAGACATGCAAACCGACAATTTGCACCTATCTTGGCAGAGCTGGCATCAACCTACCAATTTTCTTCATTCCCAAATCACCTTATACCAAAAATTTTCTCTATGCACTAACCAATCTTGTCTACACACTCAACTGCTTATCATGTGCTACCCTATCCTCGCTAAGCGCTACTTAATCTACCCTATGCGCTAGATGAAACCGATGCGCTACCCTTTTCTTCCTTAGTGCCACCTAACCTAGCCCTAAGCGCTAAACTACCCTATGTGCTATTCTATTTTTCTTTTACGCTACGTATCTATCCCTATGTGCTAGGTCATACCTACGTGCTATCTAGCCCTACCCATGCGACCTCCTAGAAACCCTATGCGCTAAGTATCTCCTATGCGCTACCTGTTTTACCCTTTGCGCTACTCTGTGATCCCAATTTTTAACCTAACCCTAAGCGCTACCCTAACCTGTTGATGCGCTACCCTACACTTTTTCGATGCTAACCTATTCATTAAACCCGACGCGCTACGAAACCTATCGTATGCACTATTTCTTGCCCCTGACGCGCTAAACCGCCAAATCCATGTGACAAAATTGAAAACATGATCAAAAAAGACAAAATAAAAAATCCAAAAGGGGTCAAAAAGGTCGACTTACTAGTGCTCCATACACGACATGCCTCTGATACCTCCGAACGTGCTCAAATCGATGCGAAGCATAAGGAACTGGCATGTTGACTTCTCTCCAAAAATCACTTTCTCCAAAGTCAACAAGAACAAATGAGACAAAAGATATTGCTCATGGTAAATCAAAATTAGGATTACATGGAGGGACGCGTAAAATTGCTCACGGTATCTCCTACAACCCTACCAAATGGCAATATCAGGAGATGAATCAAATTACCACATTCAACGTAGACAAAATTTTACAATGCAATGAAATTTATCAAAATTATCTAAATCAAATCAAATTTTCAAAATTTTATTGATTCATCTCCCGAGGGGGCATTATCAACATTGTTTATCAAATCTGGGGCATGACATGAAAATCTCTAAACGATATAAAAAAAAATGATCTAAATCATGACGACACATCATTTTCTTTCAATCAACATGTGCACACACGTCACTTCAAAGAGGGGCAAAATGTAGATGTATAAAAATGACCATATTCCTAAATGAATATTTTATGTTCATTCCTCTATTTTAGTTAAATCTAATTTAACTAAATCACCTACATTCCTCTATTTAATTAAGTAAATTATTCAATTTATTTAGTTAAATTCACTTAAGCCCTTTATGTCATTTAATTGAATAAATCATTTTATTTAATTAAAACCCTTCTTCTTACCTTTTAATTAAATTTACATTTAATTAATAGTTTACCCCAAATTGAATAAATCTAATTTATTCAATTTCCCAAATTGCAACCAAATTAAAATAAAGCAATTTATTTTAATTAAATCTATTTTCCCTCATCCACTTGCATTTTCCTACATCCCCCACTTGCATCCTAAAACCCTATTCTTAATTTCTTCTGGAATCCATCTAATCCTAATTATTTAACCCCAAACCCATCCATTATCCCCTTTCTTTCAATTTGAGGAGGTCACTTCTCAAATTTGGAGTAAAGTCTTCAAAAGGCATTAAAGCCTTTACCCATTCAACAAGCTAACTTGTTGAATACCCCCAAATTTGGAAGGACTCTTACAAATTTGTCCCCAAAGTCTTCAAACCATTAATGGTTAACTAACCCTTAGTGGCATGGATAGAGACTTTTTGACTAACTTAACCTCCATCTAACCCAAGGGTCTCATCAAACATTTATTGCTTTGACCATGGTTATTCCTTTAACCTTTGCACAAGAGTTTACCCTTTGGGTAAAAGCTTTATCCAATGGATAACCCTAACCTAACCTTAACCCTTACCTCCTAGGGTAACCATGAGGTCTTCTCAGGCATTTAATGCTTCTTACCTCTCCTCTCAACCAGCCTTATGTTGACAATTGTCACCATTTCATTGGTGAAAATTGAAAACATGGATTGACAACTTTCAAACTTGAC
Source organism: Cryptomeria japonica (assembly GCF_030272615.1). Classification (NCBI taxonomy): domain Eukaryota; kingdom Viridiplantae; phylum Streptophyta; class Pinopsida; order Cupressales; family Cupressaceae; genus Cryptomeria; species Cryptomeria japonica. Next base: position 443,791,964 of record NC_081415.1, on the reverse strand, counting down.
CCTTGATTAACTCTTTCAATCCTGACTATCCATTGCCCTATTTTCACTATAAATAGAGCTCTCATTCCTCCATTTTAAGGATCCATGCAAGCTTTTAGTATCTCATTTATGCTCAATTTTATTAACACATCTAGCTTCTTTTTGTAATAGGAATTAATCTAATAAGCATTTTAGACTATTTCCTTTATCATTAGCTTAATTCATAAAATAGTATATCATGTTAGGATAGTATGGCTACTAATGTTGTCATCTTATAATCTAGTTTATTGCATTTGTAGAATCATGCATAGATGGGATGCATTTTCATAACTAAATCAATCATAAGCATCCCTCGTTCTTGCATTTGTCATCCCTAAGCCACTTTGCTCAGTGATCTGAGAGCAAAGGCATTGGCTTGAGGGACCTTGTGAGATAGAGAACCATGGAACCAACCTTGGGAAGTTGATTCATTCTTCATGACTCCATAACTTGCACCAAGAAGTCCCGTGGGTGTGTGGACAAGCCTCTTTGAGCTTTATTTTTCACATTTTAAGTTTCATCACCCCGCTTTTCCCGCATACATGAACTATCCAAGGTAATAATTCAAGGAGATAGATCACCGGAACAACAAATGCACTATCTTATCGGGATGATCAAGTAGATTGAAGCAATAATTACCTACAGTACAAAGTTCCTACAGGGTCTTAGTTCTTGCAGACATTTTTCAGATTGTACATAACAAACTTTAGGTATCTAGGTAATTTTTGAATTTTTGATACTTCTGACATCCTTTTTTATTGATGTCAAAGGGGGAGTGGTATAGTGAGAAAAATGCATAGAGTAAGGCATGGTGAAAAGTGAATAGAAGGAGATCATTTTCTCAGGGGGAACACTCTCAATTTTTTGTTTTTGATTTTTCTGATGAGTGTTGCCATCAATGCCTAAGGGGGAGGTTGTTGGCATTATACACTCAGATAAGAAAGGTAGATGTTGTCATTGATGGCAACAAGGTTCAACAAGGTTCTACAGGTTCAATCGGCAATAGACTTCACCTACTAGCATTGGCAGATACAACAAGATTTATTCACATTGGCATCCAAGTTACATCAGCAACAGATCATACCGGCATTCCAGGTTGAATTGACAATAGTATTTTTTATGCGAAATAAATTGTAATGTAAATTATAATTGTATGGCCAACATATTGTATTGTAAAGACTCATATATTTATGAGTTCTTGTAGGTCATTTGGTATGTAATAAAAATTAAAATAGGCAGTATGAAAGCGATGATATAAGATAGGATAGAGATATGATAGCGAATAGTTGTATATGCATTTTGATGTGTTTATTTTGAAGTGAATAAGAAGAAGAGCAGAGCAAAGATTATTCTGTGTAAGAAAAATCATTTGATAGCATACCGGCTAGGATTTTTGGCAGAGGTAGATCCAGTATCAGACAGAGCATAACAGATAACTCATCCAACATTTTGATGCAAGTTGGAAGAGTTAAATTTTGTGTTTACATCACTATTGTAGTTAGTGTGACTCCATTTTTGTTGAGCAATGAGTACTAGGCAGTTGGCCTTCTTGCATGTGCAGGTCCCTTTTGTACTGAGTAATATTTATTCATATTGGCCAGTGAGTAAATATTGTGGGTCACAAATCCCACTGACGTTTTTCCCCTACTGGGTTCCCTCGCCAAAATATCTGTGTTATGGTGTGCATTCATGCTGATTCTTTTGTTTCTCTTTACTACATTATTGTTTTCTTACCGATATATTAATTTCTATTACAAAATTAACAATAAGTTTAAATATTTCATCTACTGGTAAGACACTGATTCACCCCCCCCCCCCCACCCGCCCCTCTTAGTGTCTTTGGGATTAACCAAGTATCTAACATAGTGGACTTACATGGCAAGAAATGTGCCATTTTACTAAACCTATCCACTATCACAAATACACTATCAAACCCCTTTTTTGTCCTAGGTAAACCCATCACAAAATCCATTGACACACTTTCCCAAGGTCTTGAAGGAATGGGTAAGGGCTGATAGAGGCCAACATTAGTGCTTCTTCCTTTTGTCTTCTGGCAAATAGTGCATGCATCTACAAACTTTCTTACATCAACCTACAATTTGGGCCAAAAGTAGTGCCTCCTCACCAATTCAAGTGTCTTGTCCAATCTAAAATGAGCTGCCATAGCCCCACTATGCTTTTCCTTCATGATATTAGTCCTCACTAAGCACCTTGGTATGCAGAATTGCCCACCTTTGAAGAGAAGTCCATCTTGGATCAGAAAATTAGAAAATTCCACATGATATCTTTCATCAAATTCAGTACGTACCTTGTAAATATCCTTAAACTCCTCATCTGCAGCATACATATCTTTCAATGCATTAATCCCAGTGCTTTCTAATTGGATTTCAGATATGGTTAGCACCCTTCTACTTAATGCATCAACCAATTTGTTGGCTACTCCTTTCTTGTGTCTGATGGAGAATGTGTAGGCTTGGAGGGATTCTACCCATTTCATATGCCTATGGCTCAACTTTTCTTGACTATTAATGAAACTCAAGGCTTGGTTATCAGTATAGACCACAAATTCCTTTGGTAGCAGATAATGCCTCCATTTTTTCAAAGAGTAGACAAATGCATACATTTCTAGGTCATATGAAGAATATTTTATCTTTGCCTCATTGAGCTTGTCACTAAAGATGCTATAGGTCTTCCTTCTTGGCTTATGAATTCTCCTATGGCCACATGAATAGCATCACATTCAATCTGAAACACTTTATTAAAATCAGGTAAGGCAAGTACCGGTTACTGAGCTACCTTTTGCTTGAGAGTTTCAAATGCCTCATCCGCTTCCTTTGTCCAAGAGAACCTGCACTTTTGACCAACTTTTATGGTGTCCAACATTGGAGCACATATCTGACTAAAACCTTTTATGAACTTTCTATAAAATGTGGATAGTCCATGGAAACTTCTAACTTCACCTATAGTCCTAGGAGTAGGCCAAGAGAGAATTGCATTTACCTTATCTCGGTCCATCTTCAAGTGACCTTTAGAGATCACAAATCCAAGGTAGGTAAGTTCTTCTTGTGTGAACAAACACCTCTCCATATTGATCATAAATTCCTCTTCACTCAATTTTCTCAAAACCATGTCTAGATGCCTCAAGTGCTCTTCCTTTGTCCTGCTAAATATTAGTATGTCATCCAAATACACTATGAACTCTTTCAAAACTTAATTCATGAGTCTCATTAGTGTACTTGCGGCATTAGACAACCGAAATGGCATAACCTTCCACTCATACAACCCTTCATTTGTTTTGAAGGTTGTTTTCCATTCATCACCAAGCCTAATTCTGATTTGGTGGTATCCACTCTTTAAATCAATTTTAGAGAAATATTTTGCACCCCCCAAACGATCAATAAAATCTTCTATCCTAGGCATTGAAAATATATACCTTATGGTGATTTTGTTGAGAGCTCTTGAATCAGTACAAAGCTTCCATTTTCCATTTTTCTTGGGTGCCAAAACAGCAAGGAGGACACATGGGCTAAGGCTTTTTCCAATCAGATCAGAATCTAACAGCTCTTGAATTTTCCTTGCCATGTCATCATTTTTTTGTGGTATGAGTTTGTATTCAGGATTGTTAGGCAATGTAGCCCCTGGGATTAAGTCAATACAGTGACTGATCTCTCTCATTTGTGGCAAACTCCTTGGCACTCCATCTGCAACTATTCATTTGTATCTATCAATGATATCCTTTACTTCTAGACTGAGATCCTTTTACTTCCCTTCTGCCTTGTCATCTGCAACAGGCTTCTCCTTTGAGATTGGTATTGGAAGCAAAACAAAACATATCCCTTCTTCCATCTTTATCTCCTTGAGGAATTGTTTCCCTTCCATCACCATCACTTTGGACTCATTTTCTTTTTGTTCTTCACTGTTTTCAGTCAGGAGCAATAGCTCTATGACCTTGCCATTCTTTGGCATTTAGTAGGTATTCCTAAAACCATCATGGTGTGCTTTGAGGTCATACTGCCATGGCCTTCCAAACAAGAGGTCACAAGCATCCATGTTAACAACATCAAACAAAATCTTATCCTTATATGTGTTTATTTGGAATTCCACCCATGACTGCTCCTCTACAGGTGTTTGTTGCCCCTTTGTAAGCCAAGACACCTTATAGGGGTATGGATGGGGTACCCTTCTCAATTTCAACTTCTCTACCATTTCTATTGACACAAAATTCTCAGTAGACCCCGAGTCAATCAAAACTTTAAATACCTTTCCTCCTAATTGGCAAGTGGTGTGGAAGATAGACATGTTAGGCCCAATATGGAAAGCTAATGTACTAAGAGAGGGGAGGGGTGATCCAGTACTTCAAATCTTTTCTTCAATGATAACTTTACTGTTAAGCATAAACCAAAAATTGTTGTAACGTAATATAATGCTAAAACAAATAAATAACAATCATACATGATTCACTCCATAACACATATATTTTGGTTCCGCAGAAACTCCTTGTTAGAGAAAAAAACTGCGATGGGGATGGCACCCACAACTTCACTACTACAATAATAAAGGTTGCTCGGTTAGAGCTACATGTTTAGCTATTTTTGATAGCTTACCCTGTTAGGAGTATCAAGATCTTTAGATCTACCTTGCTAAAGGATTTTACAACACATATTCTAAATGTTGCACCTGGTTAAAGGCTTTACAATTTATAGACTTTGTTAGAGTCTTTTACCCTGTTAAAGGTTTCTCTTACAACTCAAAATATTACAATCAAAATCTTACAAAATATCTGCAACTTCACATCTGAAATGTTATAGCAGATTCTATGTGCTCAAAATGAAATTACCTTGCTTATAGCATACCTCGGTAAATCATAAATTAACTCGGTAAACCTTTCTGTTTACTCTGTTCCTTGACTGTTCTCTGAAATCCTTCTCGGTGACCTCTGTGTATCTCTGTCAATTGTAACACTCATAACACTCATTGCTTTCCCATGATTTTTCTTTTCACATATGTCTTGCTTCACACACATATATTTGATCCTCAATTCATGTTGTATAAATAGATCTCTTGTAACGGTGATCTTGTTCATGCTTCGATCTTACAAACATGATTCATTAAATGAACAACCATACAAAATTATTTCATTGGATAGATGTCCTTAAAATCACATCAAATCTATAAGTGCAATTTCCAATGTGTTAATGGTTTCTTGTTCCTCGATCTTTGTAACACGTTTACCATATGTGTCTAGGTTCAATGAACCTGGTAACACGTTTCACTCGGTGTGTATTAACTCAGTATACCATCTTTGCTGCTCGGTAGTCATAGAACGTTACTCGGTAGACAGCTCGGTGTATACTAAACTTTGTGACTTGTAACTTTTGTAACCGACTGCTTTGTGCTTACCGACTAAATATTTTGGTAGTAATAACCGACTAGAGTATATAGAATGACTTTTGACATAAAACTAATGACAACTTAGTAAATAGTAACAATCTCCCCTTTTGACATTAGTTTTAAAATGTTTGACAAAACTTCTTTCAAAGTCATAACTCAAAAAATCTATATACTTACAAAATTTGACTAAACTGATAGTATATACAATTGTCAATAAAATAGTATACTCAGATATACTCCCCTTATCAATATACTGTACATAACTCTGATTATGCCAATATTCTGTATTCACTGCTTGGTTCACTTCTCGGTGATCACTGCTCCCCCTGTCAAAATTATCTATATACTCAAATATGTTGATCTGCTCGATATAATCCTCTTGCATACACTATACTCCCCCTTTTTGACAAACATCAAAACTAGTTACCATTCGGTGGAGGAAACTGGTCAAAAATGGATTTATAATTTGTTCTTGCATCGGTGAGAGCGGCAGAGAGTGCATCCTTGACACTATCCATGAGTGAATTCTGAGCTGTAATATTAGCTAACAGTAAAATCAGACCATCTAAAGTGCTTCCCTCTAGTTGAGTGGATAAGGAGGCAGCCTTGTTGATCTGTTCTTGGATGGAGGACAAGTGTGGAATGAATAAGGTTTGAAGAGTCATAATGTCCATCCTTATTTTGTGCTCTTCATTCCTAAGTTCCAATTGTTGAGCCATGAGCGTTTGTAACTTGGTATAGAAATTCTGAATAGAATTTGGCTCAATGGTGAATTTATTTGAGAGATCAGTGATCTCTTTCTCAATCACTTCTGTTTTATTCTTGATATCTTCAATGAATAAAGAAAATGTACAGAGTTTCTGAAATAAATAAAGAATGTGCTTGATTTGAGGGGACAACTCAACAATAAATTTGACAAGTTTTACTTTACCGATAGCAATGTCTTTCTGTACCTCTTCAATCATTTTTGCAGTGAGCTCTTTGTCTTTCAATTTGCTCAGGTATTCAGATGCGTCTACTCTAGATGTCTTGATCTGATTGAGGAGTTCATCTAGTTGAATATGGATGGCTGCATCTTTTGTCACTGTAGCTTCAGGTAGCATTTCTGTTAAGAGTACTTTGACCTTCTGAAGTACTCTGTTTTTCTTTTGTATAGCCATTTGTTTCTCTTGTTCTGCTTTGGCTTTGCATAGTTCACCGAATTCAATAAGTGCTTTCCCTTTTAATTTGGATATGCTACATTTGGCAACACAATTGGTTTTGACAAATCTAACTTGAAACTATGCTTTTTCATTTTCTTTTCTTTAGAGGAGGAGGCTTTCACTGGTTGAACTAATACAATGGCTTGGGAGGCTTGTTAACCCTCGGTAGGTTGCTCGGTAGAGGCAACACTTTTGTCAATTTATTTAGCCTTAGATGTAGCCTTCGATGAATCCTTTCTCAGGGTCTCAGTTGTAACATTGTCAGTACTTGAAGGGGCTTGAGAAGTCTGTTCCCCGGTGGCCTGAGAAGTAGCTTCTCCTTCTGTAGGCTGGTGACCCTCTTTTCCTTGTTTAGTATCCTGAGGTGTCTCGATTGAAACATGTTGACTTACCAGAGGATAGGACTTGACTTGTTCCAAAACTGACTCACTTGATACCAGTTTGGCATAAGCATTCCCTTCTATCATTTCCTGTTCCTGTACCTCGGTATCCATGACATCCTCATCGGGTTGTATAGTTTCAGCGGGATCTTGCTTGGTGATATCCACTATTTCAACTTCACCTTGCTCATCAGTACTCTTGATTTGAAAGATTCCTTTCCATTGTTCTTTTGTCTCCTTCTCTACATCAAGATAGAGGCCATTCATCAATTTCAAGGCTCTTTGCTTGACTAGGAAGTTAGTCTGGTAGTTTTTCAGATTATCACTTACTTCATCTACCGACATGTCTGGAAAGAGATGTACCATACTTCTTTCTCTTATCTATTTTTTCGAGTCCATGGCATATTTCCACCTATTATCAATATGTAAATACTATTCTTTTGGAACAGAATTAGTTACTTCCAATGGGACCAATCAGAATTTCAGAAGAGTGCAAATTACAGCTTCTTCTATTTGTCTCTTTTCTGCATAAGATCTAGAGTCATATTTTACATATCTAAATGCTCCAAATCCGCCATATTGTTTCAGACTTCTGCAAAAATTATCAACACTATGTACATATTTCTTTTTACTCTTAAAAATCTGAAATTTACTTATGTCTTCAGATTCGGTGTCACTGGACTCTTTATTCAAAATGAGTCTCCGAGTAGATTTCTTACAAGTTTTTGTTACCTTTGGAATTGCAACATTTTTTTGTTTCTTGCTCGGTGACACTGCAGATGATCTAGTGTTTGGGCGCTTTACTAAAGGAGTCAATGATACCTGTGATGTCTCCTATTTCTTCCTTTTCAAAATTTTCCCTTTTGGCAACTCGGTGCTCAATGTGATAGCTACTTCTTGGGCTTCAGATTCCTCCTTGGTGATGACTTGAATGCTCTTGAGAGGAGTGGAGGAAGAATCTTCTCCAAATTTCTCCGTTAATGCTTTAATCATTTTTGTTGCTTTTATTGTAGCCTTTGGTACTACAATGCTCATTTTGACTTTTTCTTTAACTTCTTCATATGTACCGTATCTGATCTCGGTAGCATGCCTTGGAAGTGCAAGAAAGGCATCTATCTGCCGCTGCGTAATGTCAGAATTAATCTCATAACCCATAGGCGGCAAATATTGAGTTCTCGGTTCTACCGCATTGACATAACAGTAGTCGGTGTCCACTTCAAAACATATACTATCCTTGTATTTCTTCACTAACTGGGGTGGTATCTTGTGCCTGTTATGCATCTTTTCCTGAAACTCGCTAAAATAATCATCCATAATCTCATTGAAGTTATCACCTAGCTGTTTGATGAAGTCATTGATTTGATGGGTGATTGGTCGGTGTAGCTCCCAAACTACATTACCGACTGATGGAAAGAATTTCTCAAAATAGAAAAACATGCATACCAAAAGTGATCCAAACTTCAGTGTGTTTGTCGAGTTGTTCTTCTTCAGCTTCCTTATGGTGTTGATATTTTCAAATGGATTTTTCAACAACACTTCGCATAGATCAATCTTCATACCTTTCTTCACAATTTTATAGGCTAAATCAATAGCAGTATAGGGTACATTGTTTTCCCTTGCCGATTGAAAGAAACAATAACCTATGACTCTAATTGCAAACTTCAGCTCTGCATCTGTGACATTGTTCAGTTTCAGACCTCTGCAATCAGATTCAACTCCCGTTAAAGTGATCAATTCCTTCTGTGAAATCATTTTCTGAGCTCGGGCATGGTCAAAAATAGGGTAACCGGTGATCAAGTGGATGATTTCCTTGGTGATCTTGAATGGTTGCTCCTCTAACCACATAAAGTCATCATGAACTCTACTCAAAACAAATTTAACCCATTGGGGTTTGAAGAATCGCAGGTAGGTTAGGGCTTCAGTCAATCCCTTGACTTTAATATGTTCAAACTTTCTATCCAGTTTTCCATCGGTACACAATTCATCATATGTGTCCTTGATCTCTGTGTGACCTAGTTCCTCAACATGACACTTAGTGAAGAATCTGACATCCTCAACTAATAAAACCCTATCCAGAATGAGTGAAAATGTAGTTTTATCATCTAGTTCAGATGCTACTTTTGGAGGTAGTCAGTATTTCAGTGAGGGCTTCTCAATGTTCTCAACAACAACAGGTTTCTAAATCTTAGGAGCCATTTCAAACTTTGGATAATCACTAACAAAAGAGCCTTAGGGTTTGAAAACTTTTAGCTAGCAGACGCTTTCCACTTAGTAAATATAAAACAGATATTCACAACTGATATGATCGGTTAACTTGCTTGACAATGCGTTGTGATTGATATAAATACCTTGAATTTTTCTTTGGAAGAGATTTGATCGCCTTTGAATCGCTTCACTCTACTTTCTGAAAACTTGGTAAGTGTAAAATGACCGTGCAAAAGCTTTAAGTACACATTTTGCCTTATCGGGCTTCATGCAGTTAGGTCAGAAAACATTAAATGCACTCGGTTCCTCTAAACCAATTTACCTTCCTTTTTATGCTTTTATCGAGTAGCCAGACTTCTTTCATTTACCAACTTGATAGGCTTCCTGCATTTACCGACTTGACAGGCTTCCTGCATTTACTGACTTGACTAGTGCTCCAAAAGACTTGATAAAATTTCAAACTTGCTAATGCATCTTAGCTATGCAGATTTTGAATTAAGTACATGATAAAATAGGAACTGTTAAGATTTAACCTTGAGAGAATGCAGTCCCTTCATACCTTTACCGATTAATTTGGAATAGATGCACCTAACTCAGTAGATAAGGTGCTTTCTTCATTTGACACAATTTCCTTCTTTTTCCAAATCATCTGGAATTTGCTTTTTATTTCTTCAATATCTCCTCTAGGTTGATCTCTGCAATCTCTAGCCAAGTGTCCAACTTTGTGACAATGAAAACATGCCATACCAGGATTTCTCCATGATCTTCGGTTGTTCACTCCAAACCTTATAAATCAGTTAGCACTTATATGTCCATATCTTCCACAACATTCACACCATATCCTTGTATTATAATCCCATGGTACTGTAGTATACTATTGGTTTAGATCTATGTGAGTTCGATAGCCTCTAGTATTTGCTCGGTGTGTAGACCACATATAGTTCTTCTGCTTAAACCAACACTTCTCGGTACTGTATCCATATCTATTGCAGTTTTTACAAAACCCTTTGAATTTTGCCTTCTGATAATTGCTAGCAGACTTTGTCCTACATTGGTTAGAAGTGTGACCATATTTATTGCAATTGTAACAATAACCATTGGACCTAGTGACATTCGGTTGCTTACCTTTTCTAATTTGGCACATGTTGGCAGTATGTCCTTGTTTTCCACAGTAGTTGCAAATAGGCTTCTTTCCTTTGACGTTCTTCTTATTTCCAGCTTGCTTTGATGATTCTCCTCTCTCGGTAGTGTGGATTCCCTTCTCGGTAGAGTCTTTTCCTTTGTAACCGAGTCATGCAACTTTGTTGGGTCTTTTTGTATTTAGTTGCTCATCCAACATCTTTGATGCTTCATAACTCTTCTTCAATGTTTCTTTGCATTTCTTCTTTGTTTCAAGTTCATCGGTCAACCTTGATACTTCAAGTTTCAATGCTTGATTCTCATCATCTTTCATATTTGCTTCATGATGTGCATAACCGAATTGATCTGACAGATTTTGTTGAGTTCTAGTCAACCTTGTGATTTCAACATTCTTTTCAGATATTAAGGCTTCAAGCTGTTGTTTTTCTCTTTCTAGATCTCTTAATTTATCCTCGGCTCTCCTTAATGCATCAAGATTTTCAGTCATCTGTGTGCTGAAATGTTCATGTTCTCTTTTCATTGCTTTTAGCTGATCAGTTAGTGCTTTGTTCTTTTCTTTCAATGCTCCAATCATTTCTTCAGTCTCTTCAGGTATACTATTCTCAGATGATGTCTCAATTTGTTCCACCAGCTCTTGAGAGTCCTGCAAATCATCAGACAATCTTCTTCTAACTTTCAGAGATTTTTGCATTTGTTTCTGCATGTCAGCAATCATTTGATTAGCATGATCCAATTCATTTTGAAGATTCACAATTCTCTGAGATTGTTTGTAGCCTTCCATTGATAAGATCTTTCTCTTTAGGCAGTTAAACCCTTTTTCAAGATTCAAGCTCTGATACCAATTGTTAGGCCCAATATGGAAAGCTAATGTACTGAGAGGGGAGGGGTGAATCAGTACTTCAAATCTTTTCTTCAATGATAACTTTACTATTAAGCATAAACCGAAAAACTGTTGTAACATAGTATAATGCTAAAACAAATAAATAACAATCATACATGATTCACTCCATAACACATATATTTTGGTTATGTAGAAACTCCTTGTTAAAAAGAAAAACTGCATTGGGGATGGCACCCACAACTTCACTACTGCAATAATAAAGGTTGCTCGGTCAGAGCTACATGTTTAGCTATTTTTGATAGCTTACCCTGTTAGGAGTATCAAGATCTTTAGATCTACCTTGCTAAAGGATTTTACAACACATATTCTAAATGTTGCACCTGGTTAAAGGCTTTACAATTTATAGACTTTGTTAGAGTCTTTTACCCTGTTAAAGGTTTCTCTTACAACTCAAAATATTACAATCAAAATCTTACAAAATATCTGCAACTTCACATCTGAAATGTTATAGCAGATTCTATGTGCTCAAAATGAAATTACCTTGCTTATAGCATACCTCAGTAAATCATAAATTAACTCGGTAAACCTTTTTGTTTACTCTGTTCCTTGACTGTTCTCTGAAATCCTTCTCGGTGACCTCTGTGTATCTCTATCAATCGTAACACTCATAACACTCAGTGTTTTTCCCATGATTTTTCTTTTCACATATGTCTTGCTTCACACACGTATATTTGATCCTCAATTCATGTTGTATAAATAGATCTCTTGTAACGGTGATCTTGTTCATGCTTCGATCTTACAAACATGATTCATTAAATGAATAACCATACAAAATTATTTCATTGGATAGATGTCCTCAAAATCATATCAAATCTATAAGTGCAATTTCCAATGTGTTAACGGTTTCTTGTTCCTCGATCTTTGTAACACATTTCCAATATGTGTCTAGGTTCAATGAATCTGGTAACACATTTCACTTGGTTTGTATTAACTCGGTATACCATCTTTGTTGCTCGGTAGTCATAGAACGTTACTCAGTAGACAGCTCGGTGTATACTAAACTTTGTGACTTGTAACTTTTGTAACCGATTGCTTTGTGCTTACCGACTGAATATTTCGGTAGTAATAACCGACTAGAGTATATAGAATGACTTTGGACATAAAACTAATGACAACTTAGTAAATAGTAACAAGACATTCCCTAAGGTGGCTCCATAGGGGTTGGTACCTTCAAGAGGGTTCTTCTCAACATTAATGCCTCTCCTGTCTCTGGATAACCATATGAATTAGGTTTACTCACACCTTGGAAATCTTATTCATGGGTTAGGTTGGTTCTCCTTTCTCCTTGGGAACTAGACCCCATCTTCTCTGGGCATCTACTCGCAATGTGTCCCTCTTGGTTGCAGTTGAAACACTTTATTGATCATGCTCCTCTTCCTGATGATATACCTCTGAAATTCGACCTTCTCCCTCTGAAGTTGCCTTTATTGTTACTGTCATTCCTTGAGAAGTCTTGACTGCTCTCTCCTTGGCACTCAAAATTTGACCCTCTTCCTTTGAAGTTGCCCCTTCCTCTTGATTGCTTACCCCTTCCTCTACTGCTCTGCTCTTGTCTTCTTTTAAGATTCTCCTCCACCTTTAATGCTAGTTGATGAATTTATGAAAAGTGTCAGGGCACAAGAGGTTCAATTCCTCTTGTATGTTCCACCTTAGGTCGTTTAGATACCTTGCAACTCTTTCACTTTCATCTTCAAACTTCTTAAACTTTATACTCAATTTCTGAAATTCTTCAGTGTAGGCACACACATCCTGTTAGGATTCCCATAGATACTGAGAGGGGGGGTGAATCAATATCTAACCGGTGTACATAATTTCTTATCTTAAAACATGCAGAATATATTGTAACAGTGTATCAGTATGCAAGAAATAATACAATAAATAGAATTAAAAACATCCACATGAAAAGCACACCATGACACAAGGATTTAACGAGGGAACCTGGTGTGGGAAAAACCTCAGTGGGATTTGTGACCCACAATATCCACTTACTGGCCAATAAGAGAATATTACTTACAATAGGGAAGGCCAACTGCCTAGAGCTCACTGCTCAAATGGGAAGTCTCACTGACTTACAATGTGGATTATACAAATCTAGTATCTTGTACTGCTTTACAATAGCATCTATAATGCCTGATTCAGTACCGGTTGCTGCTCTGCTTCTTACATAAACCCTTTACCCTATATTTCGCATAATAGGTCTTCCTTAATATTTCGCATATATTACATACATAACCTTATTCATTTCTTCCTTACAAAATGTCTACAATGATCTCTTTTATATATAAGAGTCATTTTACAACATGTTAAGTCGGCTTACAAAGTTTTTACAATAATAAACAAAATATAATATAACAAAATCTTGTCAGCCTCTGTGCCAGTATACTTCCTTTCTCTGTGTCTGTGTCAGTGTCAGTGTCCTGAGTGTCGGTGTAGAGTCTGATCATTGATGCCAGTGCACTAACTTGCCAATGTAATGCCTTGTCAGTGCCATAGGATTGTAAGGTTGCCATCAATGACAAAACCTTCAATCACATACAATGTCTCATTGGAGTGTGCATATTCCAACAATCTCCCCCTTTGGCATTGATGGCAAAACTCATGAGAAATTTTGAAAGTGTATCCAAAAATGTGAAGTCCAAAAATGTTACCAAAAATGTGTGTGCTCCCCCTGAACATATGATTCCTGTGATGTTGAAATTTCTCATTCCACTACTCCCCCTTTGGCATCAATGACAAAGGTTGTCAAGATGTCAGTAGATTTTGTAGTTTCAACCTTGTAACTGGGTAGTTACAATTTGAAATAGATCCGCCAAAATCAAGTTTATACTCTCCATAAACTTTTCACTATCTCTTATTGTTGTCTATGTTCTTTTAGTTGTACCGGTGAGATGTTGCAAATGCTCTGTCGGTGTTTTTTGTCCCTGTATTAGTGCCTCAGATACTTCCTTCTGTAATGATGTTAAATAGTCCAATCTTGGACTCAGTTTTAATCTCAGATGCTTTGCCTTATTCACTATTCTCTCCTTTTCTCTTTCAAATTTAAGTAATTCTTCCTCAAAATTTGTTATCTTCTGTTCAAAAACTGATAATGTATCAGGTGAGTTAACAAAATTATCTACAAGTTTGTTGATTTCATCATGTACCTTGCTCATCTTCTTATCAATATCTACAGTCAAAAGGTTTGTCTTACAGGTGTCTTTGTACAGAGTTTTGTACTCTTTTAATAAATTACACAGTTCCGGTAGAAGTGTGTCAAAATATCTAGTACACTTCTTTATCTGCTCATCAAAGAATCTTTGTTTTTCAATTTCTACTTTGTCCTTCAATGTCTCTTCCTTTATTTTCTCAATGTTTTCTATGATATATTTACACAAGGTATCAAGTTGTCCTAAAGAATCTTTATTGTCTATATTATAGTTAGGAGCAATTACCTTAAAAATTGGTATGGTGTCATCAATTGCCTTATAAGCTTGTGAGCTGCAATCTATTATCTTTTTAATTGAATCCAATAGTACTTCAGTCACATTAGTTGATTTGAAGCCTGATGATGAGCCAACATTCTGAGTACCACCAGTGGAAGTAACCAAGCTTGTATTGACCTCTGGTAGGTCTGTTTGTGTTTGCATTTCCTTAAGCAATGGTTTTTCTACTTCTCCAGTTGTCGGTGGCACTGTTTCCTTATGAACCTATTCTTGTTGTTGTTGTTGTTCCTGTTTGGGAGCCTTTTGCTCTGTTTGTTTCTCTGTTTGTTGCATTGTCTCAGTTTGATTCTGAGTTTCTACCTTTTGCTCTTTGTCATCTATCGGTTTCTCCTGTGTGTTATCAGTTTTCTCAGCTACCGGAGGCTCACTAGCCATGTCAGTCTTATCAACTATATCTTTGTCTACCACAATGTTGATCTTTTGAGTATTAACATCCATTGTGTATAAGACTTTAGGATTAGGATTGTCATCCTCTACATCCATACTTTCAACTGCCGGTTGATCTTTTGTAGCTGTTGTTTTTACCGGTGGAGTAATCAAAGGAGGTGGGGATAAGTTGTCTTTAACCTTGATACTGGGTGGTCCACCAACTTTACCTTTACCCTTGTCTCTTTCTTTCTGATAGACCTTTATAGGTTTGTGGCTCATGTATTCTTCTTTTTTTTCTTTTTCCACTAGGAAAATGTCCCATGCATTTTCTGTCTCCTCAGTCACCTCATTAACTCTTCCAACCATTAAAGCAATGTTTCGGTGTGTAGTAGAAAATATTGACCGGTTGGCTTCAGCAATTAAATCATCAATTTCTTTGGGTGAATTCACTGGATATACAGCAAGTAGTTTTTCTATCTTTATTTTCTTGTCAAGTTCTACTACTGCTTGTCTTCTTGCTTCTAGTCTTTTAAATAGTTCATCTGGTACTTCATTTACTACTTCCATCAAAAATTTCTTATACATATCCATATACAATATAACATTGTTTTCTACTTGTTCTTTTTCATCAGCTATCAGAGTGTTATATATTTTCTCTATATTCTTCAATTTTCCTTCCTCTGTAACTTCATTTAACAGTATATCAAGAGGGGCCAAGTCCTTGTTTGTCCTCTTCTTCTTCTTGGGTGTCAGTTTCTTCTTCTTTGGTGTAGTCTTTCTTACCGGAGATCTCACTGCTTGTTGTTTTTGTCTTGTCCTCCTAGGTGAGGGTGTGGTTGTCGGTGAGGGATCTCTTTTCCTTACAACTCTCTTGAAAGTTGCAGGCATGTCACTCTCCAAAGAAGTGCCTGTCGGTGATAGATGAGTCTCAGGTTATGGAGTTGCTAACTCATCCTTTGTTATACAAGTTTTCTTTAACACATCTTCTTTAATAGCCTTTGCCTTTCTGGAACCTCTTCTCACAACTGCCTCAACCTTTTTCACTCTTTTCTTAGATTGTATTTGGCTTTCAATAGTTTTTGCACTACCAAATACTTCTTCTTAGGTTCTTTAGGGGCTTCCAGAAGTGCTTTAGCATATGTTTCAATTATATGATCATCTGTTTCATAGCCCATCTCTGTTACCCAAACAGTCCTAGGGATGACTGCTTCCATCCAGATCTCATCCTTCTTGATTACAAAGCATATTTCATCCTTATATTTGTCAACAATCTTTTGTGATAATCTGATTCTTTTCTTCATTTTGACCTTTAGTGCTTGAAAGAAATCATGGATATTGTTTTCCTTATCTTCTCCCATATTGTTGAATAGTTTTGTTAGCTGTTTACCTACCGGTATATCATATCCAAGTTCTTTGTAGCCTATACCGGGAACCTATTTGGTTATATGTAACATCAGACATACTAACAGATTTCCAAATTTAAAAGTTCCTTTCTTGTCCTTCTTAATCTTGCCTAAGTTGTCAATTAATTCATCCTTCAACCACTCACATACATCAATCTTTGCATTATCTGTGGCCATATCATAAGCACTCTTAATGCATAAACTTGAAATTGAATTGAGTCTATTTGCATGAGTAGCTTTATATCTTAATATCATGTTGATAAATCTCACATTAATATATGTTACATCATTTACTCTTAAGGACCTTCTGTCGGATGTAGCACCAGTTAACTAAGTAACTAGGTCATTGGAAACCTTCTTGTTTTTGTCTAGCCTTTTACCGCTCGTTGGTAACCCTGTGACAGCTTTCACAGCTTCCTTAGTGATTTTGTGAATTGCATCTAACCAGAAATATTCACCATGTCTTTTTGTCTGAGATCCATCTCTTTCTGTCTGAGATCCTGCCTTCTCTTATGCAATTGGACCTCATAGTCTTCAAGTAGATATACTCCCTTGATCTCTGCAATCATCTTCTTCCAAGAAGTGATCATTCCTCTTGCCTCTTTTTCTCTTTCCCCTTGCACAAAATTCCACCATATCAAGGCTGCTTCCTGCATTTTTGACTTGGCAATCTTCACTTTCTGATTGTAAGCAATGTCTTCACATTCAAAGAAGTTGTTCAAGGACTCTATCCAGTTCATCACTCCATTGACATCCATCTTCCCACTGAAAATAGGAAGATTTGACTTCTGGTCCATGGTTCTCCTCTCCATAGACTTCAAGGCATTGACTAGGTACTTATTGTCTACAAGAACTTCCTCTTCTTCCTAACCTTGTGGGTTCTCCTCTTCTTCTCCCACTTCCTCCAAGCCATCAGGTCCTCCTCTTTCTAGTCTGCCTTCCAAGTACTTTCTAAGTCGAGCATTCTCTTCTCTATTTTCTTGCACCATCTTGGCAAGTTCCACATTTGTCACCTTTGGAGGCATGTTCCTAGCCTCACCCTCTGATTCTTCTACTGACATGTACTATTCTCCTTCCCAAAATTATTCCTCCTAGGCTCTGATACCAATTTGATACAAAGTCCTGGTATAAGTATAGGGTAGGTTCCTTTAGTCAAATAACAAACCAAGGACTCTAGCAACCACAAAAGACTTTATGGGGTTAAGAAAGATTTAGTTTGAAAGGTCCCACATCATTTCCACCCTATATGCTTCCTCACAAGGCCAAAACCCTTGAATACTTCACAAGGATATCTAGTGATTCCTAAGGACCCTATTGTGATGCCCAAACTTTTGGGCAAAAACACAAACAACAATTTTTTTTGTATTATATGCAATCTATGCTTAATTAGATGTGACAACTTAACAAGTTGTTCCAAACGGAATCTTAAATTATAATAAAACGGTTTTCTAAAGTGAGCGATGAATAAAAATTTATCTAGAAGTCTGAAGTTTCAACTCTATCTCCTAATGCGATAGGAAAACATTATTACTTACGTAACAATTCTGATAACTCCTATGATCAAGCGGAACAAATTAATTTTTATAAGGACAAAAATAAATCCACTCAAATGTCCATTCCATTTCAATTATGTTTTAAAATATTTAATTAGATCAACTTCTACTAAAAAGACATTAATATAATTACTTGATTCAATAACAATTATTTAATTAATATCAAGTTTCCTCCATCATGATATTACATCCTTCCTTTAAACTTAATTAAATCTTGCATCTATTAATTCAACATTAATACAATTTCAATGTATTGATATTATCTAATTAAATGAATAAAGTTAATGTGTCGAGCATCATTATGATAATTAAATTATCTGATAAAAGACTCCACTAGGGTTAACAGGGTTCGCAAGGTTTAGTTCATTGACTTATTTAGAAATATATATAATTCAACTACAATATCCTCTTACAAAAAAAATAAATTTAATATCCTATATTAAATTCTTCCATTTAATTATAAATATCATTAAAATTTCTAAAAAGTATCAATACAATTTAAATCAAGTTGTAATATGTTATTCCTCCAAACATTTATAAATATTTAGTATTCAACATATATGTTACCCTTGGGTTTAAATTAGATCATTAAACTTTATAAAATTTCCATCAATAACCCCTTTAATAAATCTACTCGAAAATAGCATATTACTTCTCTATAACTAAACAATTCCCAAATTTAATAAATATTATTATTCAATGATAGATATTTAAAAATATATACTTCTTAAACTAAATTTTGATTGCAATACTATTTAATATTTTCATTAATAACTTTTCAAATCTATTTACCCAAATATAAAATAATTCATTACATTTTCCATTAAATCCACTAACCTATTAAACTAAATAATAGCTTAAATAAATATATCCCATTTCAAATCTTAAAATGGAAATCCTTCCCACCAAACTCATATTTTATTATTAATTCTATATCTAACCTAACTAGGGTTTCATTTCGAAATCTAATAACACTCCCTCTAAACTATTTTTCTTCCTTATATTAATTTTACCCTAACCCATATGTGGGTTAGGGTTGCGTATTATTCTAACACATTTTATGATGCGTGTGTGCAGGTGTGAAGAAGGGGCGGAGAGGCCGAAGTGTTAATGCAGGGCGGAGAGGTGATGGTGGCGGTTTGCAAGGGGCGGCCACTGTGGTACCCCACAGGGAGCGGCCGCCGTCCATTGTGGCTCGCCATAGAGGCGGCTGCCGCCCACTGCGGGTTACCACAGTGGCGGCCACTGTCGTTGAGAGTCGCCCGCAGTGGCAGGTTTCGCCCCACCCACTACAGACGGCCCACAGCGAGCGGCGTTCACTAACTGTGGCGCCCGCAGGGGAAAACGAAGGCCCCAATCCGGCAGGGGTAGGGTTTCTTGGCCCTCCCTCATCGTTCAGCAAAAAAAATATTTTATTATTATTTTTTTTTATTTCTTTTTATTTATTTATTTTATTTATAAATGCTTTAAAACATTTAAACATATAAAATTATATATATATATATATATATATATAAAAGCTAGTTATATAAACCATATGTATATCTGACAGAAAATAAATGCATGGGGTTAAGTTTATTAAATAAACAGAATGCTAAGATAAAACATATTTTTCTTTTAAATTTGATTTTCAGCTTATTAACACTAATGTGTGTGTGTGTGTGTATTTTAACAGCAACCTCATTTCCTTAAATTCCAGACTACTCATTAACATTAGATTTTTATATTTATACTTTAGTATAGATATGTAGTCATTCTTTTCTTTTAGAAATAAATTCCACAGTTTAGATGCAGATTTTAAACATTGGGCATATTTATTTCAATGTACATATTTCACTATTTATATCTATTTAGCTATGTTTTGGTTTAAATAGTCATAACTAGATTTATTTATTTCCTGATGTACATATATTTTCAGCATTAGAAAATATGACAAAAATGAATTTATTTTAACTGCAACTAACTTCTCTTTAAATATCATTAAATCAATATTTTCAGCATTAGGAAATATGACAGAAATGAATTTATTTTAACTGCAACTAACTTCTCTTTAAATATCATTAAACCAATAAACAACAAGATCTAATGTATTTTTAGTAATAACCCTTTAAATATTTGTTTATGTTTTCTTTGAGTTTAAACTGCAAATGTAAATCAAAATTTCATTTCTTATTCAAAAGAGACTACTTTATTAACATTTAGATTTATACTATTTTTTTTTTTTGCACAACAACACCACTAGCTTTTATCTATTTCATTTCTTTTCAAAAACTTAACAAGGCATAAATAAATTTCTTTCCTAATATATTGCAACAAGTAAACATAAAAATTATCTCAAATATCTATAAGGAAATAACTCTACTTTATTTCTTTCTTTGCAAGAATATGCTCAAGTAAATTTACATCTTTACTTCATAATTAAAACTAAGACAAACAAGTACATTTAATACATTTGATAACTTTTACAATAGATAGATCTCAAACTTAGCCTCTCATTTCTACTAAATGAGGGCTTCCCAAATATATACATCTTGCAACTAAATACAAATGAAATTTAGGATCAACTCATAGCCTTCTTTTCTTTCCTTCTCTTTCCAAGCAATCCTGGAAAACAAATTTTAAGGCTATGACCATGGAGAGCTCACCTCCCAGCCTAGGCTTACTAGAAGCCACCCCCGAGCTTGGAGAACCAAGTTCTAGACGGGATACACACAAGCAAACTCAAACAAGCAAGGGAAACAAAACTCAACAAACACTTTCCCATCCAAGGCTAAACTTCATCACATAATGTGATGTTTACAAGGGTGGACATGGACCAAATACCTTGAGGAGAACTCTAAGAATGGTAGATCACAAGCCATCTCATGGCAACCAACAAATACAACATGAATCCATCTTAACCCAAACATTCTTATGACCCCCAAGGCATTCATGTCATACTTTCTCCCCTTATGACCCCCGAATGCATAAACAAGGCTATGCAGCAAGGGTCACATAACAAACCCTTGAGATCACTCTCATAATGAGAGCCTCTCACTCTAACAAACCCTTGAGATCACTCTCATAATGAGAGCCTCTCACTCTAAGGCTGTCAAACTCCTTCCACCTCTAAGACCATTCTACCCTCCCAAAAGTAGAAGGCCTTGGATACTCCCAAAACACAAGAAAATGCATAAAAAGAATAAGAGGAAGATCACATAATACTTTCACAGAGGAAATACAAAGAAAACAACATTTACATGCAAGCAATCTTTAAAAAATAAATAATCAATATGCAATGAAGAAGATGGACCAACCTTAAATCCGCCCAAAGGTTTACTAGAACTAGCTTGAGGAAGAGCAGCCCAATTCCACAATTCTCTTCTCGAACATTTAGCCAAAATTCTATCCTAAAACTATTCTTTTCAAAATTGCAAGATCTCCAAATATGGAGAGTGGGTGATTACTCTCTAAGTCCCTAATCCTTGCCTAAGAAGGCTTCTCTCACTCTTCCCAACCCCTTGGATAGAGTGAGAGTTCCCATTGGTTAGTCTTCCCAACCTCTTACGAGTTACTAAAACTGGAAAGAGAAAAGGTAAGATGAGGTGGGGAAGAGAAACTGACACAAGAAAGGAAGGTTATCTATCCTAGGAGGAACCTTCCAAGTTGGATTTTCGCTCATCTTGGGAAAACCAATTTTTGAGGTGACTAAACAGTCACATGGGAGTAGTCACATGTTTAAAAATACCCCTAACCCATAGGTATACCCTATGGACCTTTGGAAAAACCCCTAAACTAACCCTAGGAGTCCATTTGACCTCTTAGAAACCCATCTGAAGTTAACCTATGGGTCAAACCTGAGTTGACCACTCCAAAGACTCTCTACCCAAGGCAAATTTGGGACCACACTCAAATATTTGAAAAGGGCTTTGGTTGAAACAATCTCCCTCCAAGAGACAAGTCAAAATCAAGACACTAATCAACACGTGTCAACTGACACAATAAAATACATTACATAATTACACATGAAAATTGTCTTTTGTTGGATTTAAACAAATTGATAAATACAATTTATCACACATGCAACATTTACTTTCACAAATAAAATACGATACATACGGGGTGTTGTCTCTCCAAATAGACAACCCCTAGTTTTACGAACGTACATAGGTCTAGGTTTGGTTTTCCATAATGTTTCCATGGTCACATGGATAATTTTCCTACGCATCTCAGTTACACATTAGTATTTCTCAATAGCCTCATATAATATTAAATACATAAATAAGAATACACATCAAACACTCTGCATACAATTGACATTATACAAATCAATATATCATATAACAATGCAATCCATATAAAGCAATTATCATAATCCTCATAAATTCCAACCATTCATAAGGCATGCATTCATAATTTCTAACATCATAATAAAAGTCCTGCAAATTCAAATATAGCTGTCATACGTCAGGTCAAGATTATCCAATCGGTGGATTATATAGGATTTCAAATCTATAACACATCAAAATGTACACCGCAAGGTGAAAAGATTCTGTAACTTGGTTCAATTGCTTTTCTCACCAATCTATCCATCTAACATAGCCCATCCTATTGAATTATTTCATTAATGAATAAGGTCAACCATGGTCAACTAAGTTAACTAGAGTTTGATCAGGGAGGGGCTCTACATCCTTCTCCCCTAGAGTTCGACTTACTCCTGGAAGTCGCATGAGTAGAATACGAAATAGGGATATAACATTTCCCACAATTTCAATAAGTTACTCAAAATCTTATCTTGCCTACTAGAAAGATGAAATACCAAAACCAACTTATTATTTTAATTAGCTTCTATCTTCATAAGGTTAAATTCTTAGTATTTTTATTACATTTCCCTTCGATGTCAGGTAGGTGTCACAAAATTATATCTTTCAACAATTTACATTAATGCACCATCCAAATCATATCAATAACACACATCAACTCCCATAATCAAGGTTACACATATTAAATTTCTAAGAGTCATACTTTGTTTAGGATTCGTTTTAAAACATGTTTATCCCACTGCAATTCTCGTCCACGCATGTTACTAAGATCATTTACATCACACTTAAACCAAAATGAATCTACTTATTCTACATCAAGGCACCTCATTTGGGTGTTAATAAAATATTTGTTAAACCATCCTAGGTGCATCATTTATTCCTACATCAAAAGGGCAACAAGGGACAATCAAGTTTGAGTTCTTCAAATCCGCCCCTATACAGGGTAGTTTTCTACCACTAGGGCTTACAATGCTGGTATTTCTAGGCACCAAGGTTTAAGTTACATAGGGTACATTATTCGCAAACAACAAACATTAAGGTATATAACCAATCCCATTTTAAGGGAGTGATGAGAAATAATAATAATTAATTTAGATATCATCCACACAACATCTCCATACACATGCCAATTTAACAAGTCTGTAATTATCACCACTGTCACAATTCGTTACGCTTAGATCACACTTTTTTTTTTTGTTATAAATTTTCTCTCTTAGATTACTCACAAATAATTTTATTTAGGAGGATATTCCTTTCTTTATCTTATTTCGAAATAACATTCTTTGTTTATTCTGTGTGCCTAATTTCACTCCTTGCGGTATTCCCCCTTGACACACTATCAGTGGTTCAACGAACATGATAGACATTACACAAATCACATCACTAGGGATAGCTATATCAACCATCAAAATAACCACTTGACACTTTAAAAGATCAAAATAAAAGTTAATTTTGCCAAGTCCAATCAAAGAAGAAAAATGTCGGCAATTGAAAGATATTAAAACTAGCAACATGGCAAGTGCCATAGCTCCAATAAAAGAAACATAAATTTAGTGGTCCTTTCATTATAAAAATAAATAAATAAATAAATAAAAGTAAGTACTAGCCCCTAGGTCACAATATACTATTCAAAGAAGGTCGAAAATACTGTCGAATCAAAACTTGAAACAAGATGACCATACTAGCCATGCTATAGGGAGTAACCGCAACACATCGCCCAAGATCACACGTCCTGAGTGTGTTAGGAAGTGATTATTAGACTCTTAAGGTTCTTAGATTATTTATATTCCTTTATTATTTACGAGATATATTATACCCAAGAGATTGCAATCATTTTATAGATCATGATACATTTTAACCTTTACGTGATTGCTATTACAAGCAACACTTTCCGATACAAATCCGCTAACTATTTAGGGTTATTAACATCCATAATTATATTCTAACAGGTGATTGCACTAACTCTACCATTCTCCGTCCATTCTTCTTGGACTTCCATTAATTATCTAGGTATGCTAAACCTTGGTTCAATATTATGTGGTAACTCCTGGATCGACACTTTCATGTCTTACTTACATGCGGTGGATAGTTCGGCACAAAATTGTCACTTGTATATTTAGAAACACTTAGGATTTGAAAAATGTAATCATATAATTTTACTAAGGACATCATTTGTTTTCTTAGCACCTTTTCTAGCTCCTTGAATTTTCCCCTCTAATCATCTATTTGTTCTCATCAATAAGGAGCATGTTGCCAAATTACTAACACTTATGGTTAAGAACCATTTGGGGTGGAATAATTGTCAAGTAAAATCAATAACGCTTGGCAACTAATTCCTACCCACACATTTCATGACATATTTCAAACAACACAGAGAGTTGACTTATTCTCTCCAACTTCACTTATGCAACTTATGATATCAAGGGGGTGTGCACTCGAGAAGTGACCAACACTCACCCTATTAATAAATTTTGGTAAAAAGAAGTTATCTTTTTCCATATTACTTATTTATATTTACTTACTAGCCAATTTTGGCATATCACAACTTATGATTTCCTTCAATCCACGTAAACCACCTTATCATCATAATATCTTGTTACCCAATTACGGTATAACATAAAGGTGTTGAATAATTACCAATGTCTTAAGACTCCCATAACTTCCAAGTTCTCCCTTGGCTAACCACATAATTCGGCTTCTAATCATTGTTCTCATAAAATATTTTATACTGCCAACTAATTCTCATTAAAACTTTGGTATTATAATACTACTATATTATCTTTCCATAAGACATTTCCAACTGTATGTTGTTTCATCCATACTTAATGTTTCGCATACTCTCACACTTGAGTGCCATAATCTACAAACCTACTTCGGTTGTACCAAGTAGTTAAATTGTGTCTCATACTGTCCTGTATCTAGCGACTGGCCATGCTTGGGTTGCACTTTTCTCCTTAGGTTCTAAACGGATATAAGTTAATCATTCCTAGGTTATTAGACCATGATTCTTCTTGTACTTCAATAGGGATTTTTTTCATGATTCCCAATTTCTCTCTACTCTTTTTGCTATTATTTGAATTTCTCCAAGGTTATCTTCCCATGAAGGAACTAGATGTGGCTTTACTTGCTTGTTTCCCCAATTATATAACTACGGATGATCTTAGGGTTTATTGCAATTACGTGTTTTAACCCAAGAAATTCATGTCTCCTTTCTCTTTAGTTAATTCATCTTTAATATTACTAGGGTCCACTTATCAAGGAGATTGTCATTCATCATTTTAGTCCTTATCTTTAGGGTTATATAACTCTAGCTTCTCTGCATTGCTACGAGGATTGTCTAACAAATGCTCTTAATAAGCACCCTAGCATGACCACACGCTTAAGGTACCTATTCATTAGGATAGGTTAATTCTTCTTTCTAATATTTGCAAGAGTACCTCTTAACTCTTCTTCATTGTTGTCTCAAATGGCGGCCCTGGTTCTCGAACCACCAAAATCTTTGCATAGCTTAAAAAGTTAACTTGAGCTGTCACTATCTCAATTATCTTGTTTATTGCGCCTTCATCTTATGTCTAACTAGCTTGCTTGACTTGCCATGTCAAGAACATACCTCGACGGATGGTATTCTCTTAGTTACTATCAGAGTTTTTTTTCTTTTTTTTTAATTATAGAATTAACTCCTCATACTTGATTTGATTAGGGCAATTATTACGTTTAGGTTCCAATTGAATGGTAACCTCATAAGTACTAATGAACTAAATTTTGTTATTAAACATCGAAAATACTTCATATAAATAAATAATTAAAAATTTCACAGCTTCTGGGGTCTTATTATGCCATAAACATTTTGACTAATAAGTTTCAATTTTCAGGGCTTTTAGTGACCCTTGGAACCCCTTGAATTGATATATGATGATCTGTTTGTTTAAGTTTCACTTTGTTATTTCGCAAGTTTCCACCTAGGCGTTATATTTTGAAGGCATAGTTCAGTTCAACTAAGTTATAAATGTAGCCCATGTTCACCAGTGTATGAACCTGGCTCTGATACCAAAATGTCATGCCCAAACTTTTGGGCAAAAACACAAACAACAAATTTTATTTTTTTGAACACTTAATTATATGCAATCTATGCTTAATTAGATGTGACAACTTAACAAGTTGTTCCAAACGGAATCTTAAATTATAATAAAACGGTTTTCTAAAGTGAGCGATGAATAAAAATTTAACTAGAAGTCTTAGGCTTCAACTCTATCTCCTAATGCGATAGGAAAAGATTATTACTTACGTAACAATTCCGATAACTCCTATAATCAAGCGGAACAAATTAATTTTTATAAGGACAAAAATAAATCCACTCAAATGTCCCTTCCATTTAAATTACGTTTTAAAATATTTAATTAGATCAACTTCTACTAAAAAGACATTAATATAATTACTTGATTTGATATCAATTATTTAATTAATATCAAGTTTCCTCCATCATGATATTACATCCTTCCTTTAAACTTAATTAAATCTTGCATCCTTTAAGGGCCTCCAACCTTCTTCTGTTGACCTTATTTGTTCACACCAGCAGTTTGTTGATGATACAATAATTATGCGGGAATCAAGCATCTCAAAAGCTAAAGTTCTGAAGAGTACCTTGTCTAAATATGCTTCTGCTACGGGGCAGCTTATTAACTGGGCCAAAAGTGATGTCTTTTTCATTAATACCCCGGAGAGAAGACAACAAAGGATCAGCAGAATTTTGGAGTGTAAGATTGCTGACCTTCCTGCTACCTACCTTGGTCTCCCCATGGGGATTGCCTCTCCTGACTCCTATTGGAGTTCGCTGGTTGATAAATTTCACAAAAAACTTGCAGGTTGGAAAGGGGCTCTCTTAAGTCAAGCTGGTAAGCTCCTTCTCCTTAAGGCTACTCTTCAAAGTATCCCCATTTATGCTCTTAGCCTATTCAAAATTCCAGTCAAGTACGCTGAAGCTATTGAGAAAATTCAAAGAAGATTCCTATGGTCTGGGGTTGAGGAAAAGCAAAGAATGCCCTTGGTGGCATGGGATCAAGTCTGCAAGCCAAAAAGCAAAGGTGGTCTGGGGCTCAGGAGGATTCGCACTTTAAATGAAGCTCTCTTGTCTAAACAAGCTTGGAGATGGTTTCACTCTGATTCTGAATGGTGCAAAATTTGGAGAAGTAAGTATTCTCTTTTGTCCTCTTCTCTGTCTTCTTTTCTTAATTTGGATCTCAGCATAAATGGATCCCATATCTGGAACCATGTTTCTAAATGTAAAGATGTGATTGCTAAAGGTGTGAAATGGAAACTTGGAAATGGTAGAAAAGTTAGATTCTGGGAGGATCCCTGGCTTTTTGACAAACCCCTTATGGATTTCTATGAGTGGGCTTCCCATGCCCCCTCCTGTATTGGCTCTTTTGGTACCTTAGTGTCAGATTACCGGGATGGGAACAACTGGCAGAACATTGATAGTATTTATCCCAGTCTCTCTAAGCTCAAAACCCAATTGTCTGCTATTTGGCTGAATAAGGAAGAGGATTCCCTGCTCTGGAAATATAACCCCAAAGGTATTTTTACTATGTCTTCGATGTATTGTATCCTTTCCCCGTCCCCTCCTATGAATCCCTTCTGGTCTAAAGCTTGGTTAAAAGGTCTCACTCCCAAAATCAATTTGTTCTTCTAGACTATTCTCCAAAATAAGATCCTTACTGTTGACAACCTTAAATGCAGAGGTTTTGCCCTTCCAAACAGGTGTGTGTTGTGTTTTCAAGAGGAAGAGTCAGTGGATCATCTTGCCCTCCACTGTTCTTTCTCAACCTCTGTTTGGGAAAGCTTCCTCGAGAGCTTTAGTATAGCTTGGGTGTTTCCCAGTAACATCAGAGATTTGTTCTATTCCTGGCAAATACATTGGACCAACTCTTTTCTGAGATGTATGTGGTAGCTCTCTCTTCCACACATTTTGTGGGGTCTTTGGAAGGAAAGAAACAACTGAATATTCAGGGATGTGTCCTTAAATCAAGACATTGTTTTTCAGAAAATTCAAAGGGCTATTCAGGAAAATATGGGAACCATGGAGGTCTCTTGTTACTCTAACAACTCCTTGGAGTCAAACATCTTAAGAGCTTGGAATATGAAGATCACTAATGGTCATAATCTCAGCTGCAATAAAAGGCTTGAAGTTAAATGGCAAACCCCTCCCCAAGGTTGGCTCAAAATCAATTTTGATGGAGCAACCAAAGGAAACCTAGGTCCCTCAGGCTATGGAGCTATTCTCAGATACTACAGAGGCATTTGCAAAGGTATGATTGTTGTCCCTATTGGCACTCAAACCAATCATAAAGCGGAAGCTATGGCAGCCCTTCAAGGCATTATTCTAGCCAAAAAATGGAACTGTCCCTATCTCTGGATAGAAGGGGACTCCAATAATATAATTAAGTGTCTCAATGGGACCTCAAAGCCCTCTTGGTCGATTCACAATATAATTTTTTCTGCTATTGAAATCATTAGAACCTTCAAAAATGCCACATATCCCATATCTATCGGGAGGCCAACTGTTCTGTTGATTGGGCTACAAACATGGTGGTTAAGAATGAGACTATTACCACGTGGATAGGTGAGAGCGGTCTCCCCAAAGATGTCAGACAAATCATAATTAATGAAAGATATCGAAGTACCCCAAAGACTCTTGATTGACAGAGCAATTATGATAAGTACTGAAGTAAGCACTTCGAGTTACTTCTATAATGAGGTAATTACTCATTATAACATCAAAGCCAGCAGAACGTGTTTTATAACCCATCAGATCATTAATGCTACACACACTTTCTGGGATTTTGTTTAACTCCGAAAAGCTCTCTGTTTCACCAATTCTGTAATCTAAACTTGGCTGTGAGAAACGACACCATGGGCGGAAATAGGAGAAGATATGAGCCAAGCAATTGCAAGGAGTGGAAACAGAAAGAAGAGGTATGGGAAATTTTGTAGAAGGGTGGTCTTTCGAGCTTCATTGAGAGACTCCATGGCCATGATAGAAAGATAACTAGCTTCTTCTACAAAAATTGGAAGAAGGGCATGCATAAAATGGGTGATCAACTGGTGGAAATTGACGAAGATTTAATAGCTAAAGCTACGGGTCTCAAAAGGGAGGGCTGCAACTTCTATAGAGACAGGAAGGTCAGCAGGGAAGCCATTGAAAGGTACCCGGTCACTAAGAAAGAGAAGAAAAGACTGGTAAAGTTGAGTAAAACCTATTACCCGCCTAGGGCTTTTGCAAAACCCTGGCAGGAAATTCTCTTTGTTTTAATGAGGTATATAACTCTAGATGGTAGGTTTACGAAAGTATATGGGTATCATTTTGTCCTGTTAAATCATTTTAGGCATAATGATAAGGTGAATTTCCCTTACTTCTTGCTCTGTTCTATGAATGCCTCCCTAAAAGCCTACAAAAAAAATCCTCAGGGTGATACTGCAATGCACCAGGGACTTATGGTCCTCATTTATGACCATTTAAAGGCCAGTAAAATCAACCGGATGCAGCTCTCTGTGGATTCAGAAGAAGAAATGTCTGATTCTGATTTTGATGAGGAGGAGGAATCAGACAATGATTCCTCGACTGATAATGAGGAAAGATCTGATGACTCAGAGTATGAGAGTAGTAAGAAGAAGAAATCAAGACCCTCTTCTTCTAAGAGCAAAAAACCTCAAAGCAAACCCTTGATTAGTATTTCTTTGGAAGAAGAGTACTCTGATTTCCCTGAGGAGAAGAAGAACCCTAAGGGGGTGTTGAAGGAAAAAAGTAAGAACCAAGCCCAGACCAGGAAGAAGCAAAAGAAAACAAAGGAGACTGGCAAAGATCCGGAGGAGACCGACAAGGAACTAGAAGATGACAAGCAAACAAGGACCCTGGAAGCTGAACATAGCCTGGAAATGGAGACTATGGAGGAGACTCTCAGGGCCGCTGACACTATTTTTGCCCTCCATATCTCTAAAGATGAACAGATAACCCCTGGAAAAGTGACTCCCTCTCCTGGCCCTCCTCCCGAGGCCTTGAATGGTTTTATGAAAACCATAGAATGGCTTATTGATGGGAATAAGAAAATTGCGGATGAGTACAAAAAACTCTGCAACAGAGTCCTGATCTTGGAGACCATTAACATTGGAGAGGGGAACACTATGGCTGATTATATCGAGGATCTGAAGAACACAATTGCTAAAGTGGAAGACATCAGAGATGCCTTTAATCCCTAGTTTGAGAAAATTGAAAAGGAGATACAGGACAGAAAAACCCTGGAGGAAACTAGTGAAAAAACGCTCTCGGACACAATTGCCAAAGTGGACAAGATAGAGGAGTGCCTCAAGAACATTGCGGAGCAGAGCCTCAGCATTCTGAAAATCTCAGCCAATAACACCCATACCCTCATCAGCAAGCTTGATGACGAAAAGGAAACCCAGGAAATTGACCTGGATGCAGAAGGAACAGGGGAAGCCCAAGGTCCCAGAACCCACACCCATGGGAAGAGGAAGGAAAAGAAAGTGAATAAGGACCTGGAGGAGCTAAAATTAGTTGGGGCGACCTATGATGAGCTGGTGATAAAGGTAGAGGATCTGCTAAAGAAAATTACTATGTAGTGTATCCTTGGGTTCTTTGTTGTTTTTTGTTGTTTAGCTGTTTTTTCTATTTGCTGGTCTTTTGACCAGTCGCTCTGTATGTGGACTCTATTTTCTCAGCTTTCTTTCTAACTATGTTGTAATGGTTTCGGGTCCTTAAAACCTATTTTTCAATCAATCAGAACATTAATACAAGAGCAAGGAAAGGAAAATAAAATCCAAGAAAGTTTATGATGAAGTAATTGTTACCAAGAGAAAAGCAAAAACCTTGGAGCATCACCCAAATGTGAAGAAGGAGGCACAAGAACTTTTGAAAGGGGAAAAGCAAAGAAAAACCCCTTGTGATATTATGAATGAGGCAATGCCTAAAAATGAGAGAGAGAGAGAGAGCAAGAAGCTCTTTACAATATTGTCATTAAGAAGAAATGAGAGAGGAGACATCTCTTAAATAGAGATGAGGAGAGGAGTTACAAAGTAACTCCCAAATCTATGAATGCCACCATTCATAAAATGTGTGTGCCATGTGTCCACATCCTCTTATGGAGGAAATCTAATATTCCTTAATAAAGGAAAATAAAAGAAATGACTTGTCCTCACACATGTACTAGAGGACAAATTACATGTAGGAATTCCAAAGGAATATCCTAAACTAAATACAAATAAACCTAAGCTAAGTAAAGATTAAATATTCTAACACCCCCCCTTAAGCTTTACTTGGGGAGCTTACATCAAACCCTTCAATGGGTTGTAATCCAAGATTTTTACAATGAAATTGGAATTTTTCTTTACAAAGTGGCTTGGTCAAAATATCTGCAACTTGGTCTTCCCCCTTGCAATAGAGGAGTGAAACTTGCTTGTCTTCAATTTGTTCTCTAATAAAGTGGTGTTGGAGAGCAATGTGTTTTGTCCTTGCATGGAAAACTGGATTTTTAGCCAAGGCAATGGCACTTTGGTTGTCACAATACAATGGAGTTGGTTCGTGTTGAGGTAGACCCAAATCTTCAAGTAGTCTTCTAAGCCACAAAACTTCTTTGGAAGCATTAGTGCATCCTTTGTACTCAGCTTTAGTGGATCCAAGAGAGGTAGATTGTTGCTTTTTACTATTCCAAGAAATTGCTCCTGAACCAACAAAAAAACAATAACCACAAGTAGATTTCCCATCATTGGGATCTCCACCTAGATCGGAATCAGTAAAACCTTTTAAAGTAAAATCAGAATTTGTATCATAAAACAAACCTACATTAATAGTCCCTTTAATATATCGTAAAATTCTTTTAGCAACTTTAAAGTGTGTTTGTTGAGGTTTAGACATGAATCTTGAAACCAAACCAACACTATAAGCAATATATGGCCTAGTAAGAGTTAAATAATTTAAACTTCCAACTAATTGTCTATACAAAGTAGGATCAACAAGAGGAGTTTGCATATCAAGCATTAACTTAGTGCCTAATTCAATAGGAATTGAAACATGATGAGCATCATTCATTTTAAACTTATCTATGAGATCTTGAGCATATTTACTTTGAGATAAGAAAATTCCTTTAGAGGTTTGCCAAATTTGCATTCCTAAGAAATAATGTAGAAGACCTAGATCAGTCATTTGAAATTTTTGATTAAGTTGAAACTTAATATCAGAAATCAAAGTATTGGAACTTGAAGTAAGAATCAAATCATCTACATACAAGATAATAATTATAATATCATCTTCACTATGTTTAATATACAAGTTAGGATCATTTTTACTTCTAATAAAGCCTTGAGAAAGAAAGAATTCATTAATCTTGGAATACCACTCCCTAGGAGATTGCTTTAATCCATAAATTGATTTCTTTAATTTACAAACTAAGTGTGCATTACCTTCTTTAATAAAACCAGGAGGTTGAGACATATAAATTTCCTCATGTAAATCACCATTAAGAAAATCACTTTTAACATCCATTTGGTGAATAGGCCAATTCATTCTAGAAGCTAAAGCAAGCACAAGTTTAATTGTAGGTATTTTAGCAACAGGAGAAAAAGTTTCAGTATAATCTAAGCCTTCAATTTGAGAAAAACCTCTAGCAACTAATCTAGCTTTAAATTTACTAACTTGATTATTAGCATTCAATTTAGTTTTATAAAGCCACTTGCAAGAAACAAGATTTTTACCATGAGGCAAGGGAACTAAATCCCAAGTTTGGTTAGAAGTTAAAGTATCATATTCTTCCTTCATTGCTTTTTGCCAATGCGGTTGATTTTTAGCTTGATCAAATGTTTTAGGATCATTAGAATTCATAATAGTAGTCATTAAAGCATAATTACAATAATTAACTCTCCTAGCTTGAAGTTTATCCATTCTAGCTAAGTATTCATCACTATCTTGAATTAAAGATTTAAACCATTTAGGTCTTCTTTTAGAAGTAATGGATTCATCACTAGAAGAAGAGTCATGAGGAGTAGAGTTATTATTATCATCATCACTATCACTAGAAGGAATAGAAAGAGATGCATTAGGAGTAGGGTTAAGAGAAGGAGGTTGGTCCTCCACAAGCACAACTTTGGTTTGACCAAGTTCATCATCCTCCACTTTAGAACAATCATGAATGCCTTTTTCTGCAATACAAACATCTCTTGCAACTTTTACCTTGTTAGTAATAGGATTGTAAACTCTATAACCTTTAGTATTTTCATCATAACCAACAAAAATAAAAGGAGAAGATTTAGCATCTAATTTTTTTCGTTTCTCCTTAGGTTTGTGAACATAAGCTATGGAACCAAAAATTCTTAAATTCTGCAAATTGGGCTTTCTACCAGACCAAGCTTCTTCAGGAGTTTTATCCTTTAAGGCTTTGGTAGGTGTTCTATTAATTAAATATGTTACACAAGCCATAGCTTCAGCCCAAAACTTGTAATCCATATTTTTAGCATGCAATAAACATCTAGCCATTTCAACAATTGTCCTATGCTTCCGTTCTGCCACACCATTTTGTTGTGGTGTATAAGGAATGGTAAGCTCATGTTTAATTCCAAAAGATTTCAAATAAGCATTAAATGCATTATTGACATATTCTCTTCCATTGTCAGTACGAAGAATCTTAATTTTAGAACCAGATTGCCTTTCTACAAACATATGAAATTCAGTAAACACATCAAGCACTTGATCCTTACTATGAAGGAAATATATCCATGTTCTCCTTGAAAAATCATCAACAAAGGTAAGTGCATACCTTGAACCTTGGATGGAGGGATTCTCCATGGGACCCAAGAGATCACTATGAACTAGATGCAATTTAGTGTATGCCCTCCAAGATTGACCATGAGGAAAGGGTTCCCTATGCATCTTACCACTCATGCAACCATTGCAAACAATTTGAGAAGGAACAATACTAGGCAATCCATCAACCATATTTTCTTTTTGCATCAATGAAATATAATCAAAATTGAGATGGCCAAGTCTTTCATGCCATATAGTAAAATCAACAGTAGTAAGCAAAGAATACTTTGGAGGAGCAAATTCATAGAACTTGAATAAGTTATCACTATCCATTTTAGCAGTAGCAATAACATGATTAGTGTTTGGATCAATGATACAACATATGCCCCTATAAAAGTTAATCTTATAATCTTGACAAAGTTTAGGAACTGAAATCAAATTTGATTTTAATTCAGGAACATAAAGAACAGCATGTAATTTCCCATTAGGAACATTCACATCACCAATAGCTTCAACTTTACAACTATGATTATTAGCTAATTGAACAGGAATATTAGAAGTATCGGGATGCAAAGATTCAAAACATTCTTTATGAGAAGTAACATGTTGAGATGCACCAGAATCAATAATCCACTCAAGTGGTTGAGAAACATTATAAGTACATGTAAATGCATGACGAGATGAATTACCATTATTATTACCTTTCTTATAATGAGGTTTATGTTGAGTATTTTGATTCTTTTGATTCATGGGCTTTTTACCATTTTGTTTCTTAAAACAATTATTAGTAATATGTCCATCTTTCCCACAATATGTGCAATGGGGTCTTGTTTGAGAATTATTCCTTTGATTATTGTACGTATTATTATGATTATTATTA
This sequence comes from Cryptomeria japonica, assembly GCF_030272615.1. NCBI lineage: Eukaryota > Viridiplantae > Streptophyta > Pinopsida > Cupressales > Cupressaceae > Cryptomeria > Cryptomeria japonica. Next base: position 443,756,933 of record NC_081415.1, on the reverse strand, counting down.
TGAGAATTGTTATGATAGGATTTAGAATGAGATGGATAATTAGAAGATTTGTGATTATTATTATGATTATTATTATGATTATGATTATGTTTATTATTATTGGATCTAAAAGTATTATTATGATTTTGATTTTTAGACATAAAAGCATGTTCACTACTTTTAAGAGTACCAAATTGAATTAATTTAGCTTCCTCTTGACGCAATAAATTACGAAAAATATCATATGTTAATTGAGTAGCTAAGCTAGGAATAGCAAGTTGAGCATGAATATTCATAATAAATTGTTGAAATTGACGAGGAAGACATTTTTTAAGAATAAGATGAATTAAACGTAAATCAACAAGAGTAACTCCTAAACCAGTTAATTGACTATTAACAGAATCAAACTTTAATAAGAATTCATCCATAGTTTTAAAATCCGTATACCTTAGATCTTCAAGTTGATCTTGAAGTTGAATTTTTCGGGATTCATTTGAGCTATCATAAGTTGTTTTTAAAATTTTCCAAGCTTCATGCGCTTTTGTACAATTTCCAATTAAAACATACAAATCAGGAACCATTGAAATACCAATTAAACCAAGTGCTTCCTCATTTTGAGCCTTCCATCTATCTAGGTCGGCTTGAGGAGCAGATGTAGCGGGTTCAAAGGTTTTATCAGTCGCAACATCCAAAAGGTGTTTGAAACGAAAAATAAACGAGATATGTGTTTTCCAAGAATGATAATTGGAACTATTTAATTTAATTTCCAGAATTAATGTAGACATGATAGCAAAATAATAGTTTGTAAAAAAAAATTACCCCTTTGATTAAAAAATAAAAATAAAAATTAACCTCCTTGATTTAAAAAATAAACCAGATTTGAGTAATAACTATAACAAAATTTATGTAAAAAAAAATGTTATATTCAAATCTTAAATAACAAATTAAATTTTTTTTAAAACAAACTTTATATTTTAAAAGAACTTTAAATCTTTATTAATAATAAAATAAAATTATTTATATTAACAAAATTATTTAAAACTTAAAAAAAAATTATAAACTTAAAAAGGTTAATATTAAAGAAAACTTGTTTTAAATAAACTTTTACTAAAGAAACTAAACTATTAGTGTAAATAAAGGAACTTTACTTTACACGTATAAGATAAAGGAAAGGTAAAAAAAACTTGTTAAAGACAAATATGCATGAAATGAATGTTACCAACCTTGATACAAATAAAAGACCAATCACAAGATAGAGGCGTTAAAAACAGTGAGGGCGATATTGACAAGTTTTACAAGTTGATAATGACAGAGCAAATGGCACAGACTACAGAGACGTTACTTTGTAGAGAATCTACAGTGCAGAGACGTTGAATGACAAGAATGAATACAAAACGCAGGTTTTGGTGTGCCTTGCAGACAATGAGGGATCCAATCAGTTGCAGTCAAAAGATTAGGTTTTGAAGTGAAAAAGGCAATCAAGCTTTGAGAAAATCAATGAAGCTTCTCATCCCTCTAATTTTCAGGAGTGTCAAATAAGCTCAACGTAGATATTGCTCACAAGTTCAAATCCAATAAAATAGTCACTAAATATAGATACTTCAGAAGAAACCCATAACTATGTAATCTATTAAATGGATCCTTCAAAGCACATTAGCTTTTGCAGACATAATAATACACTCACGTTTTATTTTTGAATCAGTGATAACGGCAACGGGGATACTAACAAGGCACAAGAGCACCTGTAAGTGATAATTATGTCCGTAAAAGAGTGGAGGAAGTTCAAGAATAAATAAATATAAAACAATCTATACCTTCAACAGTGAAGATGAATAAAGTTACCTCAAAGAAAAACTTATGACCCTCAAAAAGCTTATTTGGCTCTCATGAGATCATTTAAATAGCTCTCTTGAAGATAAATTCGCGGCTATAATATGAGGTCCTGAAAACAAAAACTTCTCTTACTCCTATACTACTGGTTTATGTTTTGTTTCAAACGTTTGAGATTGGTGAATGGTCCTAGACCAGTGCCTATCTATTGGGCAATAGAGTCACAGTCCAATGACTGAAAAACAAAACAGATACAATCATACAAGAAGAACAAATTTAAGTTTGAGCTTAATCCTCAACAAATTTAAGTTTAAATAAAGATTATCCTTTTGGTGAAGAGACGTAGAAGTTTTAGATAAAGTATCTCTAAAAAAAATATAAACAGAAAGTTACAGATTAGATTTGAAAGTTACAGATTAGATTTGAAATCAAAAGATAACTAAGGAGAGAAAGTTACAGATTAGATTTGAAATATAAACAGAAGAGGCAAAATATAATAGAGATATAAGAATACACAGATATCAAAGCTAAAGATAATGGTTATTCTGATAAGAACAACTATTAAAAACTTAAATTTTTATTTTTTTTCTCTCAAAAAAACAAATTATGAGAACTAATGCAATGTAATAAAAAATCAGATTTGGCAGCAAGCCGACCAAATAGATTAAGGAGACTGAGTTTGGCGGTAAACCTTCCAAACTATGCACACTAAAAAAAACAGAAACTTTGGCGGCAAGCCTTCCAAAGACACAAATTTAAACTAGAAAGAAGGAAATTTGGCGGCAAGCCTTCCAAAGCCCTTTTTTTTAATAAAAAACTAGAATAGAAGATTAAACCTGCAGGCAAACTTGTTAACAAGTTTGAAAAAAAAAATTAAAATCTGAAACCAAAACCTGCACAATAGAAAATATTAGAAAAAAAACTTCTTCTCCTCTCAAGAATGCCTCCAACAAGGTGAACTCCACAGAATGGTAACCTTCATCAATGTCAACTTAAAACAAGGATTAGAAACCTGCTCTGATACCATGAAAGGAAATACAAGAGCAAGGAAAGGAAAATAAAATCCAAGAAAGTTTATGATGAAGTAATTGTTACCAAGAGAAAAGCAAAAACCTTGGAGCATCACCCAAATGTGAAGAAGGAGGCACAAGAACTTTTGAAAGGGGAAAAACAAAGAAAAACCCCTTGTGATATTATGAATGAGGCAATGCCTAAAAATGAGAGAGAGAGAGAGAGAGAGAGAGAGAGAGAGAGAAGCTCTTTACAATATTGTCATTAAGAAGAAATGAGAGAGGAGACATCTCTTAAATAGAGATGAGGAGAGGAGTTACAAAGTAACTCCCAAATCTATGAATGCCACCATTCATAAAATGTGTGTGCCATGTGTCCACATCCTCTTATGGAGGAAATCTAATATTCCTTAATAAAGGAAAATAAAAGAAATGACTTGTCCTCACACATGTACTAGAGGACAAATTACATGTAGGAATTCCAAAGGAATATCCTAAACTAAATACAAATAAACCTAAGCTAAGTAAAGATTAAATATTCTAACACTTGGGTTCTTTGTTGTTTTTTGTTGTTTAGTTGTTTTTTCTATTTGCTGGTCTTTTGACCAGTCGCTCTGTATGTGGACTCTATTTTCTCAGCTTTCTTTCTAACTATGTTGTAATGGTTTCGGGTCCTTAAAACCTATTTTTCAATCAATCAAAACATTAATACAATTTCAATGTATTAATATTATCTAATTAAATGAATAAAGTTAATGTGTCGAGCATCATTATGATAATTAAATTATCTAGTAAAAAACTCCACTAGGGTTAACAGGGTTCGCAAGGTTTAGTTCATTGACTTATTTAAGAAATATATATAATTCCACTACAATATCCTCTTACAAAAAAAACATTTAAATATCCTATCTTAAATTCTTCCATTTAATTATAAATATCATTAAAATTTCTAAAAAGCATTAATACAATTTAAATCAAGTTGTAATATGTTATTCCTCCAAACATTTATAAATATTTAGTATTCAACATATATGTTACCCCTGGTTTAAATTAGATCATTAAACTTTATAAAATTTCCATCAATAACCCCTTTAATAAATCTACTCGAAAATAGCATATTACTTCTCTATAACTAAACAATTCCCAAATTTAATAAATATTATTATTCAATGATAGATATTTAAAAATATATACTTCTTAAACTAAATTTTGATCGCCATACTATTTAATCTTTTCATTAATAACTTTTCAAATCTATTTACCCAAATATAAAATAATTCATTACATTTTCCATTAAACCCACTAACCTATTAAACTAAATAATAGCTTAAATGAATATATCCCATTTCAAATCTTAAAATGGAAATCCTTCCCACCAAACTCATATTTTATTATTAATTCTATATCTAACCTAACTAGGGTTTCATTTCGAAATCTAATAACACTCCCTCTAAACTCTTTTTCTTCCTTATATTAATTTTACCCTAACCCATATGTGGGTTAGGGTTGCATATTATTCTAACACATTTTATGATGCGTGTGTGTGCAGGTGTGAAGAAGGGGTAGAGAGGCCGAAGTGTTAACGCAGGGTGGAGAGGCGACGGTGACGGTTTGCAAGGAGCGGCCACTGTGGTGCCCCATAGGGAGTGGCCACTGTGGTACCCCACAAGGAGCGACCGCCGTCCACTATGGCTCGCAGAGGCGCTGCTGCCCACTGCGGGTTATCACAGTGGCGGCCACCGCCGCTGGGAGTCACCCGCAATAGCGGGTTTCGCCCCACCCACTGTGGATGGCCCACAGTGAGCAGTGTTCGCTAACTGTGGCACCCGCAGGAGAAAATGAAGGCCCCAATCCGGCGGGGGCAGGGTTTCTTGGCCCTCCCCCGTCGGTCAGCAAAACTAATATTTTATTATTTTATTTTTTTATTTTTTATTTTTTTTATTTTATTTATAAATACTTTAAAATATTTAAACATATATATATATAAGTTAGCTATATAAACCATATGTATATCTGACAGAAAATAAATGCATGGGGTTAAGTTTATTAAATAAACAGAATACTAAGATAAAATGTATTTTTCTTTTAAATCTGATTTTCAGCTTATTAACACTAATATATATATGCATATGTATATGTATATGTATACATATACATATACATATACATACATATACATGTATATGTATATGTATATGTATACATATACATATACATATATATATACATATACATATACATATACATAGACATAGATATATATGTATATATACATATATATATACATGTACATATACATATATGTATACATATATACATATATACATATATGTATACATATCATATATTTTAACAACCACATCATTTCCTTAAATTCTAGACTACTCGTTAACATTAGATTTTTATATTTATACTTAAGTATATATATGTAGTCATTCTTTTCTTTTAGAAATAAATTCCACAGTTTAGATGCAGATTTTAAACATTGGGCATATTTATTTCAATGTACATATTTCACTGTTTATATCTATTTAGCTATGTTTTGGTTTAAATAGTTATAACTAGATTTATTTATTTCCTGATGTACATGTATTTTCAGCATTAGAAAATATGACAGAAATGAATTTATTTTAACTGCAACTAACTTCTCTTTAAATATCATTAAATCAATATTTTCAACATTAGGAAATATGACAGAAATGAATTTATTTTAACTGCAACTAACTTCTCTTTAAATATCATTAAACCAATAAACAACAAGATTTATACTATTTTTTTTTTTTGCACAACAATACCACTAGCTTTTATCTATTTCATTTCTTTTCAAAAACTTAATAAAGCATAAATAAATTTCTTTCCTAATATATTGCAACAAGTAAACATAAAAATTATCTCAAATATCTATAAGGAAATAACTCTACTTTATTTCTTTCTTTGCAACAATATGCTCAAGTAAATTTACATCTTTACTTCATAATTAAAACTAAGACAAATAAGTACATTTAATGCATTTGATAATTTTTACTATAGATAGATCTCAAACTTAGCCTCTCATTTCTACTAAATGAGGGCTTCCCAAATATATACATTTTGCAACTAAATACAAATGAAATTTAGGATCAACTCATATCCTTCTTTTCTTTCCTTCTCTTTTCAAGCAATCCTGCAAAACAAACTTTAAGGTTATGACCATGGAGAGCTCACCTCCCAGCCTAGGCTTACTAGAAGCCACCCCCGAGCTTGGAGAACCAAGTTCTAGACGAGATACACACAAGAAAACTCAAACAAGCAAGGGAAACAAAACTCAACAAACACTTTCCCATCCAAGGCTAAACTTCATCACATAATGTGATGTTTACAAGGGTGGAAGTGAACCAAATACCTTGAGGAGAACTGCAAGAATGGTAGATCACAAGACATCTCATGGCAACCAACAAATACAACATAAATCTATTTTAACCCAAACATCCTTATGACCCCCAAGGCATTCATGTCATACTTTCTCCCCTTATGACCCCCGAATGCATAAACAAGGCTATGCAGTAAGGGTCACATAACAAACCCTTGAGATCACTCTCATAATGAGAGCCTCTCACTCTAAGGCTGTAAAACTCCTTCCACCCCCAAGACCATTCTACCCTCCCAAAGGTAGAAGGCCTTGGATACTCCCAAAACACAAGAAAATGCATAAAAAGAATAAAAGGAAGATCACATAATACTTTCACAAAGGAAATACAAAGAAAACAACATTTACATGCAAGCAATCTTTTAAAAATAAATAATCAATATGCAATGAAGAAGATAGACCAACCTTAAATCTGCCCAAAGGTTTACTAGAACTAGCTTGAGGAAGAGTAGCCCAATTCCACAGTTCTTTTCTCCAACATTTAGCCAAAATTCTATCCTAAAACTAATCTTTTCAAAATTGCAGGATCTCCAAAGATGGAGAGTGGGTGATTACTCTCTAAGTCCCTAATCCTTGCCTAAGAAGATTTCTCTCACTCTTCCCAACCCCTTGAATAGAGTGAGAGTTCCCATTGGTTGGTCTTCCCAACCTCTTAAAGGTTACTAAAACTGGAAAGAGAAAAGGTAAGAGAAGGTGGGGAAGAGAAACTGACACAAGAAAGGAAGGTTATCTATCCTAGGAGGAACCTTCCAAGTTGGATTTTCGCTCATCTTGGGAAAACCAATTTTTGAGGTGATTAAACAGTCGCATGGGAGTAGTCACATGTTTAAAAACACCCCTAACCCATAGGTATACCCTATGGACCTTTGGAAAAACCCCTAAACTAACCCTAGGAATCCATTTGACCTCTTAGAAACCCATCTGAAGTTAACCTACGGGTCAAACCTGAGTTGACCACTCCAAAGACTCTCTACCCAAGGCAAATTTGGGACCACACTCAAATATTTGAAAAGGGCTTTGGTTGAAACAATCTCCCTCCAAGAGACAAGTCAAAATCAAGACACTAATCAACACGTGTCAACTGACACAATAAAATACATTACATAATAACACATGGAAATTGTCTGTCATTAGATTTAAACAAATTGATAAATACAATTTATCACACATGCAACATTTACTTTTACAAATAAAATATGATACATACGGAGTGTTGTCTCTCCAAATAGACAACCCCTAGTTTTACGAACGTACATAGGTCTAGGTTTGGTTCTCCATAATGTTTCCATGGTCACATGGATAATTTTCCTGCGCATCTCAATTACACATTAGTATTTCCCAATAGCCTCATATAATATTAAATACATAAATAAGAATACACATCAAACACTCTGCATACAATTGACATTATACAAATCGATATATTATATAACAATGCAATCCATATAAAGCAATTATCATAATCTTCATAAATTCCAACCATTCATAAGGCATGCATTCATAATTTCTAACATCATAATAAAAGTCCTGTAAATTTAGATATAGCTGTCATACGTCAGGTCAAGATTATCCAATCAGTGGATTATATAGGATTTCAAATCTATAACACATCAAAATGTACACCGCAAGGTGAAAAGATTCTGTAACTTGGTTCAATTGCTTTTCTTGTCAATCTATCCATCTAACATAGCCCATCCTATTGAATTATTGCATTAATGAATAAGGTCAACCATGGTCAACTAAGTTAACCAGAGTTTGATCGAGGAGGGGCTCTACACCTATAGCCCAACTAGGGTTGGTCCTCTTCCCAAGTCACCAATGCCTATATAGGTTTTGGTTTGAATTCCTCTAGGTCAGTGAGACTCCATCCAATCACCAATTTAGGTCCCCTACAATGGTTTGTGACAATTGCTACAGGAAGACCTACTAATCCTAGTAGCCTTGTCAAACCGGTTTCTCTCAATTAACTCCTTATTTATCCAAAGGACTCAAACAACTAATCCTACAATGGTTTGTGTCTTTGGGATTAACCAAGTATCTAACAATTGGTATAAGAGTCTGGTCCTCTATTTGCAGAAGTCTAACAGCTTGAGGAAGATTCTGAAACCAGTATCGATGGAAATTTTTAGACAACAGTTGGAAGTGGCTCTTGAAAATTTTGATGCAGAAAAATTAAAGAATATCAAACTGGAAGAAGAACTCAAATTTGCTCAAGAATTCATCAAAGAACTACAAGAAAACCTGATCATGGCAAAGAATAAGAGAAAAGAATTGTGTGAGCAACTGCAAAAATAAGATGATGAAGAAAAAGAAACTCTCAGAGATATTGCAGGGAAACCGAAACAAGAGAACAGTAACATGAAGAATGAGATGCAAGATTTGACCATGAGATAATGTAAGGATATTGAAGACAAAAACAAGAATCAGGAAGATTTAGCCAGATGACTTAATGAAAGATCAGATGAATCTACAAGGCTTAGTTATGAAAATGATATGCTTAAAACAGAGTTGATTTAGATGCAACGTGACAAAGAGGAACTTATGAGACAAGTTAGCACTCTGGAGGTGAGTTGGTCGCTGCAAATGAATACAAGGACGAATTCAAAAAGAGTTCAGACAAGCTTGATGATATGCTGAAAAGTCAAAAACCTGATGGAGAAATAGTTGGACTTGGATTTGAACATGGAGAAAGTTCTGGAATTGAAAAAAATCATGATCACAGCAAACTGGTAAGACAACCCAATGCTTATAAATTCAATGGCAAATGTTTTAATTGCAACAAACTTGGTCGTAGAGAAAATCAGTGTAGATATAGGAATAATCAAAATACAAACTCATCCACCAGTCAATGTTCCAAATGCAATAAAAATGGTCATAACTCAAACAATTGTAGAATGAATGTAAAATGCTATGCTTGTGGTAGATTTGGACATCTATCTAATCAATGCAGAACTCAAACTGGGCAAGGTTATGGAAAAGCTATTCAAAGAAACAATGTAACTTGTTATGCATGCAACAAGATTGGGCATATTGCAAGATTTTGTAGAAGAAAGAATGTGCCAACAAACAACAGAGGATTTAATGATAAAGGCAAGGAAAAGGTGAATGAAATCAATCAAGAATTCTCTAAACAATGGGTCAAGAAGAGAGATCAGAGAAATGATGAATCTGGCTTTGCACTGGCAAAACAAAACAATTCTGCACCGGCATGAGATTCTTCATCTAACTAAGGAATAATCCTTGGGGATAAGGCAACTAATTGAACATCATGAATTTTACCCTCACATGGTGGTAAGATGTCATAATTCTTCTTTACCGGCACATATGTTGAGTTACATAACCGACGAAGCATTTAATGTGGTTCTTAAGTTAACTTTTTGGTTATAAAGCATTGAAATTTCTCATTTCACTTCATCAAGCATTCAAGTATTTGAAGAGCACAGAAGTAGAGCACCGACATTCAAAAAGCGAAGCAACAAACATTTTCAGGGCATCCAAGGTTTTCACTTAAAAGGTATTTATTTTACGACATGGCTTCTTCATGTTCCATTCCTGAATTCATTGCAAACCCTACTGTTGTGGAGAATATCAAACGTCCTAGACCAGTCTTTAAGAAAATCCCTAAGATAGCTAAGATGGATGACTCTATTGGTGCATTTTCAAAAATCCCGAAGGGAGTTGCATTTGTAGAAGACCCTAGGGCATACATTCACTATAATATTTTAGATTTGGGGTCTGACGATATAAATAACATGTTCATGAATGTCATCACAAACAAACAAGGTTAATCAAACCTGAACATAAGATTGTGGTAGATTTGGGGTTCGTAGACATCCTTCATATGCCTAAATTCGAAGATGAAACTGTCTGATATGTTCTTAGTAGAGTTCACGGTGAATTATTATGGCTAGACCCAGTTTACAAAATCACTAAGGAAACAATTAGGGCTGTTACAGGTTTACCCTCTATCGGCACAAGGCTTGAGAAGAAGAAGAAAATTTCAAACAAAGAGGTTATGAACTTAAACAACACTACATCTGATAATAGATCACTCAGGGTTAGCGACATAACTGATAACAATTTTAAATATGCCAGTATGGTTATTGGATATAAGGCTGCACATACAAATAGGCCAAATTCTGTTTCGAGTCTATGCATTCACAATGCTTATGAGATGGTAAAGAAAAATGCAAAAAATGATCTTTGTGAATTGTTGAAAGATGAACTAATAGAAAATTTGGACAAAATCAAAGGTGACAAAAAGGGAACCTTCAAATTTGAGAATTTGATTGTATGTTTAATGCTATACTTCTCAAAGGAGATTCCCGGTATATGCCACAAAAACTTTGCCTATGATATTTCAATTGGAAAATAGATTGAGGCAATTAACGGCATGGGTTCAGAAGGTAACAAGCAAGTAAAGGAATATTTGAAAAACTTTCAAGCTAAAATGAAGCAAAGGGAAATAATCCCTCAGAATATTGTTGATAAATATGACAAACAGATACGCTTTGTTATTAAGAGAGATGAAATATGGATGGAGGCTGTTAAACCTAGAAATGTCTGGGTAACTAAGATGGGATATGAAGTGGACTCAAACATCTTGGAATCTTATGCCAAGATACTTCTAGATGCACCACCAGAACCTAGTGAAAAGATCTTTGGCACTGCTGAGACGATAGAAAAAGATGTTGATATTCAGAAGCAAAGGAAGAAAAGAGATAAAATATTGAAAGATGCTTCGAAGTTTATTGAAGATGTTACAAAGGGATTGTTGAAACTTGATCAAATGAGTGGTGTTGTTGCAAAAGAAAGAAAATTTGAACAACAACCAGTAACACATGTTTCCCCTATTGTTACCTCATCCGACTCTGATAGTGACAAGGCTGCAGAATTTAAAAGGGTGGATAGGAAGAAGAGAAAATCCTCACCAACATCTGCTCCATCACCTAAGAAGACAAGGACACTTAGAAAGAAAGAACAGGTCATGAGAGAGAGTAGCAGTCTGAAGAAGAAGGTTACACAAAAGAAACCAGAACACAGGGTATCTGATACTCTTTCCCCATAAGAACTTGTTAATGAAATAACTCGGGATGAAAATCTCAATAATGTTAGTAAGTTTTATCATTCTTTTAAAGATTCAGATAGAGACACTATTGAAGAGAGCATAATTTTGTACTTAGATATATATAAGAAAGTTTTTATTGAAGTCATTAATGTTCTCCCTAATGACTTATATCTGAGACTTGAAGCTAAAAGAATGTCTACTATGAAATTGGATAAGAAATTGAAGGTTGAAGCACTATTGGATGTTCATCCAGTTAAATCTAATAAAGAAATTGATGAATTGATATCTGAAGCCAACAAAACTATTTTTGCAAGTGGTCACCGATAAGTAAGCCTCATGGCTGGCAGAATAAAGGAAATAGCAGATGAGACAACAGATAAATGGGCTATTTTATTTGTGGAGAAAGAGAAAAGAGAAGAAAAAGAAAGACAAAAGGTCAAAAAATATTTTACTAAGGTATACCAAAAGGGAGATAAAGGAAAGAATAAGGTTGGCAGTGTACCTGACTTCAAAATAAAAGATAACTTACCACTACCGGCTCAAGAAACCCCACCGGCAGTAGTAGAGACACCAACAGATGTGCAGAATCAACCCAAAGAAAAGATATCAGAGGAAGTAAAAACAAATGATGTTGCTCCCCAGTCAAACATTCTATTTACAATGAATTTTGACACTTAGGACATCAATATTGTAATGGATAATACCTCTATTTCAGAAAGTTTTGAGGAGAAGAAATTTGAATTTGTAAATGTTGAGATCTCTGACTCACCGGTCAAGGTAGTTGACACTCAGAAGAATGTTGAGATACCGGTAGAAAAAGAACAAGAATAGATAGCATCTGAACTAGCAAAGAATAAGAGTGAGAATCAAGAAAAGGAAGTGGTTAAGGTAGCTGAACAAATAACATGAGAAGAGAAGAAACTGAATGCAAATCCTAGCACTTCTCCCAGTACTTCCACTGTGAATTTCAGACCAACAACTATCATTGATGTATTATTGGATTCTATAAAGAAAATAATTGAGTGTAATGCGTTGGCATTCAAGGCTATAGATGACTCTCTTCCAATTTTGCAGATGATTGCACCAGAGTTCAAGTAGATCACATTGTTGGCTCAATAAGTAAATTGGACACATTGTCTAAATTCATTTCTACTAACATTCAGAAATTAGACAAAATAAATGAGGAGACTATTCAAGAAAGAGTTAATAAAAAAAAAGGAAGAATTCTTTGGTAAAACCATAAAGGATTGTACTCAGTAGATTGATTCATTTCTACCAACATTGAATTCCAGTATTTTGGAATATAAGGAATTATACCAGGAAGCTTGCAAACCTCATCATTTAACTGAAGATATTGATGATCAAATAAGAAAAACTAAGAAGCAGATTGATGATATTGCAGATAATATAATTGGTTCTTCAGAACTAACATCAGTCTTAGATCAAGAAATGTCTATTCATGAATAAAAAATTGAAAATCTAGAAAAAGAAAAGGCTAGATTAAAAATGAAAACCCGAGAGTTGAAGAATAAGCTTGGTCCAAGATTGGACAATCTACTAACTCACCGAAATGAACTATCCAAGGCAAGAATTCAAGGAGACAAATCACCAGGACAACAAATGCACTATCTTACCGGGATAATCAAGTAGACTGAAGCAATAATTACCGACAGTACAAAGTTCCTGCAGGGTCTTAACTTAGTTCTTGCAGACATTTTTCAGATTGTACATAACAAACTTCAGGTATCTAGGTAATTTTTGAATTTTTGATACTTTTGGCATCCTTCGTCATTGATGTCAAAGGCGGAGTGGTATAGTGAGAAAAATGTACAGAGTAAGGCATGGTGAAAAGAGAATAGAAGGAGATCATTTCTCGGGGGGAGCACTCTCAATTTTTGGTTTTTGATTTTTCTCATGAGTGTTGCCATCAATGCCAAAGGGGAAGATTGTTGGCATTATACACTCAGATGAGAAAGGTAGATGTTGTCATTGATGGCAACAAGGTTCAACAAGGTTGCATAGGTTCAATCGGCAATAGACTTCACCTACCGACATCGATAGATACAACAAGGTTTATTCACACCGACATCCAAGTTACACCGGCAGCAGATCATACCAGCATTCCAAGCTGACTTAACAATAGTATTGTTTATGCGAAATAAATTGTAATGTAAATTATAATTGTATGCCCCACATATTGTATTGTAAAGACTCATATATTTATGAGTTCTTGTAGATCATTTGGTATGTAATAAAAATAAAAATAGGCATTATGAAAGTGATGATATGAGATAGGATAGAGATTTGATAGCTTATAGTTGTATATGCATTTTGATGTGTTTATTTTGGAGCGAATAAGAAGAAAAGCAGAGCAAAGATTATTCTATGTAAGCAGAATCATTTGACAGCATACTGGCTAGGGTTTTGGCAAAGGCAGAACCAGTATCAAACAGAGCATAACAGAGAACTCATCCATCATTTTGATGCAAGTTGGAAGAGTTCAATTTTGTGTTTACATCAGTATTATAGTCAGTGTGACTCGAGTTTTGTTGAGCAGTGAGCTCTAGGTAGTTGGTCTTCTTGCATGTGTAGGCCCCTTTTGTACTGAGTAATATTTATTCATATTGGCCAGTGAGTAAATATTATGGGTCACAAATCCCACTGAGGATTTTTCCTTACCAGGTTTCCTTGCCAAAATATCTGTGTTATGGTGTGCATTGATGCTAATTCTTTTGTTTCTCTTTACTACATTATTGTTTGCTTAGTAGTATATTAATTTCAGTTACAAAATTGAAAATAAGTTTAAATATTTCATCTATCGGTAAGACAATGATTCACCCCCCCCCCTTTCAGTGTCTTTGGGATTAACCAAGTATCTCAAATAGTGGACTTACATGGCAAGAAATGTGCCATTTTAATAAACCTATCCACTACCACAAATACACTATCAAACCCCTTTTTTGTCCTAGGTAAACCCATCACAAAATCCATTGACACACTTTCCCAAGGTCTTGAAGGAATGGGTAAGGGCTGATAGAGGCCAACATTAGTGCTTCTTCCTTTTGCCTTCTGGAAAATAGTGCATGCATCTACAAACTTTCTTACATCAACCTGTAAATTGGGCCAAAAGTAGTGCCTCCTCACCAATTCAAGTGTCTTGTCCAAGCCAAAATGACCTGCCATAGCCCCACTATGTTTTTCCTTCATGATATTAGTCCTCATTGAGCACCTTGGTATGCACAATTGGCTACCTTTAAAGAGAAGTCCATCTTGGATCAGAAAATTCCACATGATATCTTTCATCAAATTCAGTACATACCTTGTAAACCTCCTTGAAGTCCTCATCTACAACGTACATATATTTCAATGCATTAATCCCAATGCTTTCTAATTGGATTTCAGATATGGTTAGCACCCTTCTACTTAGTGCATCAACCACTTTGTTGGCTACTCCTTTCTTGTCTCTGGTGGAGAATGTGTACGCTTGGAGGGATTCTACCCATTTCATATGCCTATGGCTCAACTTTTCTTGACTATTAATGAAACTCAAGGCTTGGTTATCAGTATAGACCACAAATTCCTTTTGTAGCAAATAGTGCCTCCATTTTTTCAAAGACTGGACTAATGCATACATTTCTAGGTCATATGAAGAATATTTTCTCTTTGCCTCATTGAGGTTGTCACAAAAGAATGCTATAGGTCTGCCTTCTTTGCTTATGACTTCTCCTATGGCCAAATGAATAGCATCACATTCAATCTGAAACACTTTATTAAAATCAGGTAAGGCAACTACTAGTTGCTAAGCTACCTTTTGCTTGAGAGTTTCAAATGCCTCACCCACTTCCTTTGTCCAAGAGAACCTGCACTTTTGACCACCTTTTATGGTGTCCAACATTGGATGACATATCTGACTAAAACCTCTTATGAACTTTCTATAAAATGTGACTAGTCCATGGAAACTTCTAACTTCACCAATAGTCCTAGGAGTAGGCCAAGAGAGAATTGCATTTACCTTATCCTGGTCCATCTTCAAGTGACCTTTAGAGATTACAAATCCAATGTAGGTGAATTCTTCCTATGTGAACAAACACTTCTCCATATTGATCATCAATTCCTCTTCACTCAATTTTATCAAAACCATGTCTAGATGCCTCGAGTGCTCTTCCTTTGTCCTGCTAAATATTAGTATGTCATCCAAATACACTATTAAAAACTTCCCTGTGAACTCTTTCAAAACTTAATTCATGAGTCTCATTAGTGTATTGGGGCATTAGACAACCCAAATGGCATAACCTTCCACTCATACAACCCTTCATTTGTTTTGAAGGTTGTTTTCCATTCATCACCATGCCTAATTCTAATTTGGTGGTATCCACTCTTTAAATCAATTTTAGAGAAATATTTTGCACCCCCCAAACAATCAAGAAAATCTTCTATCCTAGGCATTGAAAATCTATACCTTATGGTGATTTTGTTGAGAGCTCTTGAATCGGGACAAAGCCTCCATTTTCCATCTTTCTTGGGTGACAAAAGAGCAGGGACGACACATGGGCTAAGGCTTTTTCCAATCTGATCAGAATCTAGTAACTCTTGAATTTGCCTTGCCATCTCCTCATTTTTTTGTGGTGTGAGTTTATATGCAGGTTTGTTAGGCAATGTAGTCCCTGGGATTAAGTCAATACAGTGACTAATCTCTCTCATTGGCGGAAAACTCCTTGGCACTCCATCTGCAACTATTCCTTTGTATCTATCAATGATCTCCTTTACTTCTAGACTGAGATCCTTTTCCTTCCCTTCTGTCCTATCATCTGCAACAGTCTTCTCCTTTGAGATTGGTATTGGAAGCAAAGCAAAACATATCCCTTCTTCCATCTTTATCTCCTTGAGGAATTGTTTCCCTTCCATCACCATCACTTTGGACTCATTTTCTTTTTGTTCTTCACAGTTTTCAGTCAGGGGCAGTAGCTCTATGACCTTGCCATTCTTTGCAATTGAGTAGGTATTCCTAAAACCATCATGGTGTGCTTTGAGGTCATATTGCCATGGCCTTCCAAACAAGAGGTGACAAGCATCCATTTTAACAACATGTAACAAAATCTTATCCTTATATGCGCCTATTTGGAATTCCACCCATGACTGCTCCTCTACAAGTGTCTGTTGCCCCTTTGTAAGCCAAGACACCTTATAGGGGTATGGATGGGGTAACCTTCTCAATTTCAACTTCTCTACCATTTCTATTGACACAAAATTCTTAGTAGACCCTGAGTCAATTAAAACTTTACATACCTTTCCTCCTGATTGGCAAGTGGTGCAGAAGATAGACATCCTCTGAGGTGACTCCATAGGGTTTGGTACCTTCAAGAGGGTTCTTCTCAACATTAATGCCTCTCCTATCTTTGGATAACCCTATGAATCAGGTTTACTCACACCTTGGCAATCTGGTTCTTGGGTTAGGTTGGTTCTCCTTTCTCCTTGGGAACTAGACCACATCTTCTCTAGGCATCTACTCGCAATGTGTCCCTCTTGGTTGTAGTTGAAACACTTTATTGATCCCGCTCCTCTTCTTGATGATCTACCTCTTAAATTAGGCCTTCTCCCTCTGAAGTTGCCTTTATTGTTACTATCATTCCTTGAGGAGTCTTGACTGCTCTCTCCTTGGAACTCAAAATTTGACCCTCTTCCTTTGAAGTTGCCCCTTCCTCTTGATTGCTTACCCCTTCCTCTACTGCTCTTCTCTTGTCTTCTTTTAAGATTCTCCTCCACTTTTAATGCTAGTTGATAGCATTTATGAATAGTGTCATGGAACAAGAGGTTTAATTCCTCTTGTATGTTCCGCCTTAGGCCATTTAGATACCTTGCAACTCTTTCACTTTCATCTTCAATCTTCTTGGACTTTATACTCAATTTCTGAAATTCTTCAATGTAGGCACACACATCCATATCTTTTTGTTTGAGATTTTGCCTTCTCTTATGCAATTGGACCTCATAGTCTTGAGGTACATATACTCCCTTGATCTCTGCAATCATCTTCTTGCAAGAGGTGATTATTCCTCTTGCCTCTTTTCCTCTTTCCCCTTGCACAAAATTCCACCATGTCAAGGTTGCTTCCTGCATTTTTGACTTGGCAATCTTCACTTTCTGATTGTCAGCAATGTCTTCACATTCAAAGAAGTTGTTCAAGGACTCTATCCAATCCATCACTCCATCAACATCCATCTTCCCACTAAAAATAGGAAGATTTGACTTCTGGTCCATGGTTCTCCTCTCCACAGACTTCAAGGCATTGACTAGGTACCTATGCTCTGCAGGAACTTCCTCTTCTTCCCGCCCTTGTGGGTTCTCCTCTTCTTCTCCCACTTCTTCCGAGCCATTAGGCCCTCCTCTTTCTAGTCTGTCTTCCATGTTTTCGATCAACTTTCTAAGCCGATCAGTCTCTTCTCTATTTTCTTGCACCATCCTAGCAAGTTCCACATTTGTCACCTTTGGAGGCATGTTCCTAGCCTCACCCTCTGATTCTTCTACTGACATGTACTATTCTCCTTCCCAAAAGGATTCCTCCTAGGCTCTGATACCAATTTGATGCAGAGCCTTGGTATAGATATAGGGTAGGTTCCTTTAGTCAAAGAGCAAAAAAAGGACTCTAGCAGACACAAAAGACTCTATGGGGTTAAGAAAGATTAAATTGATAGGTCCCACATCATTTCCACCCTATATGCTTCCTCACAAGGTTAAAACCCTTGAATGCTTCACAAGGATTTATGGTGATTCTTAAGGACCCTATAGCCCAACTAGGCTTGGTCCTCTTCCCAAGTCATGAGTGCCTATCTAGGTTTTGTTTTGAAGTCCCCTAGGTCAGAAAGACTCCATCCAATCACCAATTTAGGTCCCCTACAGTGGTTTGTTACAATTGTTGCAGGAAGGCTTACTAATCCTAGTAGTCCTGCTAGACCGGTTTCTCTCAGTTAACTCCTTATTTCTGCAAAGGAGTCAAACAAATAATCCCATATTTGGATACCCTTTAATAAGTTACAAAATATATCCAAGGGGTTCCAACTATTCAGGAATACAAGGGTCCAAACCCTATCTTGGTTAAGAGACCTAATAGCCCCAATTAGGCCTAATTTACAAAGGAAAGGGTAGGCACAAGCCCTATCTTTCCAAAAAAATACAAGGGACACTCTTAGGATATGGTAAAACCATGAATCCGTAAGTTTTAGATAGTGATCAAACCCCTAACACCTGATGTGGAACGTATTTGCTTGAATTTGCACGGTGGCCACATGGAGTTGCCCACCTTAATGCATTAAACCCTTGCCTCCAAATGGTGCAAACCTGAAAAAGTCTTCCAAAATATTAAGATAAATTGGCCATAGTTGCATCTCCTCCAGGACCGTGGACAACCAATGAAGGATCAGCAAGATTAGGCCATTTCTTTGTGAAATCCTAGGTAGGACTGTCAAATCTAGACACCTTCCAGAAAATTGCAGGTTTCTCCCTTGTCCTGATGAGTTAAAACATCAGACTTGATGAATATGAAATTTTATTGGTCACTCTACCATATCCCATCAGTTTTCTAATCCCAAGATGTCCGTACAATATGGTACACCGTTCAGAATAGAAAAATTGCAGGAAATTCTTAGAATTTTATTGCTTCAATGATGCCAAATGCTTACAAAAATATTCAACCCCCTCAATGATGATTGGAATCAACATTTTATGCCTTCCTCAATGGTTATCAACCACCTTTTGAACTGAGGTGACCGTTGGGAAGAAGTTTCTCTTTGTAACCAAAAGTTGTCATGGTTTGCATTAGCAACTTAGACTCATGTTAAGCTCGCAGACTTAGAGTTGTTCAAACATGTCTTAAACCTCCTAAGACACCTCCAACACATAAAACACCTATAAAATACTCAACTAAATACCCCTAGGGCCATATGCTCATGGTGGCTTATCAACTTTCCAAATCCATGTCATTGGGTAACAAAGTGGGGTTTATTACAAAGATCAAACAAACTAAACTATCGTATTACAAAGATAGAAAGATCACATTCTTATGCATGTGTGACCTTTAGGCCTTCATTGTCTTGGTCCTGATTGTCTTAGTCATGAGATTCCCTTGCACCATGACCCCTCTCTTTAAGACCTCATGATGAGTTAGTGGCAGGAAGTGAAGTCGGCTTATGGTACTACAATGTACTCATTTGTCAAGAAACTTCAACATGCCAATTATAAGATTAAAATATGGAACAAGTTTTGCTTTGGCAAAATCTTTTCAGCAAAGTTGGAGGAAAGCTCAGGTAGATGCCATTACTCATCAAATTAGATATCGGTTTTCTGATGCTACATTTTGCCACCACTTTAGTAGGCATACGCATCATGCTAAATATGAGTACCGAAGTAAAAATAGTATAAATTTTAAAGTTACCAAGGATACCGTAGATGGTGTAGATTTTTTAGTATATGCCTTCACAAAGAAGATTTGTAAAACAACTAAGACATCTTGCACGAGACAAGCATGCTATGTCAAAAAAATCACCACAAATATGTGAGTTGTAGACACACATGTTATGAAAAATATAATAAAATAAGGACTCAAGAAATTACATAGATAAAAAATGATATAAAATATTTTGATAAACAACTTTTCTAATAAAATGTCTTTATAAGTATGAGTAGCAAGTTGGGTTATGCTAAATACTTTATAATGATTTTGATTGATTGTGATTGAACTACAAGTTGTGTTGCAAGACAATCAAGGGACAATAGGAAATATGAGAAACCGACAATCTACCAAATTGTTTTGTGTTAGGTGGTTCATATGCTATCAAATTGCTATAATGATTATAAAGATTTCCGATTTTAGATAAAAACATAGTTATCCATTATGATAACCCCCCTTAAAATAATTTTATAACTCAAGGAGTTAAGATTATTTTAAGAAGAAAAATAAATTAAAAGAGTAATAAATTAGGCATAGTTTTGCAACATGAAATACATATGTAGACACATAAAATTTCATTAAAATGTCCTCCTAATTAATCTTAATTTTTCTTAAATCATCAAATGGATCCATTAATAATATTAATTTCTCATTTTTCCATTATTCTCAGTTATACTATTCATTATATTAATATTCATATCCCTATCATTATTCCATTAAATCAATAATATATTCATTATTCCATTAAATTTCATTTAATAATATAATCCATTAAATAATACATATTCCATTATTCATTAAATTCACAAGTTCCTAAATCCTTCTCATATCAACTTCACCCTCTACTTATTATCTCCCACTCCTATCAATCTCACTCACCTAATGAATATGGGACAAACATCTCCAATCCAACCTTTTATCCCACATTTATCCTACAATTTCAAGCCACCTTGAGGACACTTATATAAGCATTGCCCTCTCCCATCTTTTGGCATTCCATTGTTTGCATCTATTATTTGCATCCATTACTTTCATCCGTTGCTTGCGTCCATCTCTTGCATCTGTGAGTCTCTTATCTAACTTTCAATCTTTTTCATCCATCATCTTTCAATTCTTCTTGCATTCTAGTCAGTTGAATCTTGCATTTTGATCATTTTGTTGTCACTCAAATTGCACCTGTAATGCACAAGCTGAAAGCTCAAGCAACTTGGTGACACATGGGATAATTCTCAGGACTATGGGTTGCCTATAGTGAGAATTAACCTCCAGATGTAGGGTTGGTTCCCTGTGAATAACTCTAAATCTTTACTAAGAAAAGGGATAGGGAAACTAAGAATGAAAATAGAATGACCTGCAAATGCTAAACCAAGGAGAAGCATAAATAAGATATCTCAAAATGACAGAGACACACTACTAAAAACACCAATCTGCACAAATAGACTTTTGGTTCATAACACATAAATATTTCATGCAAAGGATTTAAACTTCAAGAAATTGAAAGGAAAGAGAAACTTTCACAATCAACCAAATGAACCAATTTATCACAATGCACAACCCATGAATTATAAATGAGACAAAAAATTTAAAGGTTATTTAAACAATAACACAATAAACTAGCTCTCAATTATGAATAAGAAAATGAACTGTAAAGACATAAGACATAAGCTGATAATTTTTATTTAGTATTATGTCATAAAACTGCACAGGAGCTACAAGAATGTATTCTCTGCTAACACCAGCAAGAGAATGATCAAGAACTAGTGAAGAAAGATAAAAAAAATTCACTTATACAAAAACCTTCCAAAAGGTAGAGGAAATATAACTCCAGAATGACTGAAGATGAACTCCCACTGAAAATATCTCTATTGAAAATTGATCCTCTTGTAGAAATAAAAAGCCACCAAAAAAGGCTTCAAAACATGCAAAAAGAACTCATGCAATTCAATTCAAACTCTTAGTCAACTAAAATTTCACCCATATGGCGCTCAAAATCAATCTCAAGATGACGAGAAAGACTCATGCAGACTTTCTCTGAGCTGGGTAACCAGAACTCAAACTACCTAATGGCTTTTCTTTTCATTTCGCATGGATCCTTGGATGCTACTTTGCCTGCCACCACTTTCAGCTTTTGACTGTAACTAGCATTGCTTTCTTCATCGCGTCATTGGGTTAGCATCAAAATACTTATTCAGATGGCCGCTGATGTGATCACAACTGAATGCTTCCTTAGCGGGTTCTCGGTGTGGCCTCAAACATGTTGTTCCAATGGCTAATCAACCTTAATCTGTGTTCTTTATTTCTTCCTCTGAATTGCTTCCTTAGCGGGCCCTAATACTTGGTCACCCAATTGTGGCGAATAAACACCGCGCATCTTCCGATCGCGGTATAGCGACCACCGCTAGATCTTCAGGAACCTGTTCGGTATTCATCTCTTCTGAGTTGCTCTCTTTGTCTGTGCCATGTGTCAACCTCTGGTTCGCTCGTAGGTCCACCTAATCACCATTCGGACCTGCCACTGGACTTGGGCCCGCCTTGGTTCTTCTTCTACGCTCTGCCACGTGTCACATCCTAATTCACGGATGAGCCCACTTGGACTGCCACCTCAACTGCCACCTCACCAGTCACTATGTTGCAGGGGATAACCATCGAGCATCTTCATCTCACGGTATAGCAATGACCATTGATTTGCCCTTAGACTGCTTGATCTTTAACACCTTAGTCGCTCACCTTTTCCGCACATTCTTTGTCGCCAAGTCGCGAAGATAACTGACAAGCTTCTTTCTATAGCGGTATAGAGATAGCTCTTAGATATTTTAGACTACTGTTGATCTTTCCTCAACTTGCTCGACCTTTAACCCCGACTGATATTCTCTCTTGTGCCACGTGTCAACATGTGTCACCCCTTGATTGGCTCTAGAGATCCGCCTGGGCACCACCTATCTGTCAGGCTTGCCACGCATCTTTCTTTATCGGATATCATTATTTCAGCCAAACTACTCCCTCTACGAACCGTTTACCAGTCTCATCGAACCTACAGTTTCATTGATATCTTTATTTTATCGATGGGATTGCTTCTGATTTCTTTGATATACCTTATGTCGATGGAACTGAGCCTTCAGTGAAACCTTTTAGAAATTCATCGTGGCCAAGGCCTGCTCGATAAGTCACCTATATGTGCCATGTCACCAGCCACTGGACTGCCACCTATCCTTGGACTTATACCCTCTGATCTGCCACGTCATCAGTCACCGAGTCATGATGATATCCGACGAGCATCTAACCATCGTGACATAGCGACAACCGTTGGATCATCGCGATTTGCATCCAATGTTCCTTACTTGCTCGACCTTTAACCTCTTCCCACCAGTCGGTCACAAAATTAGGATGCCTTGAGATGTGCACGCATGTGGGGTCCATTGGGCGATGAGCAACTTCTTGTCGAAAGCCTGTAAGCTTTGACACTATAGTTATATGTGACTTTAGTTTTAAATACAAAAATGCTCCTCTCTGTGACCAATGTGGGATAAATGTTCTTCATGCCTGGCGACTGAAAATGCTTGGAAGTTCTCTGGCCTTCATCAGCCACGCCATTTCATCTACAAAGGAGCATAAATATCTTTGTGATCTACAGCATGCTGAGCTCAACCCTCATGGGAGCCACATTTTAACCAACATACTGTCTCACTTTTCTTGTATCTGCACATGAAGCAAACAAGTTAGACAAAAACAGTGCATTTCTGATTTCTCATTCATGATTTGACCTTTTCAAAATGAATGAAAGACTTCATTAGGGCACTAAATTTGGCATGTGCAAAATTTGGTAACATTTTTGGCGACCTCTCAGGAGTGTTTGCTTGCTAAACACTATAACCAGTCATAGATTATCCATTGGGATTATAGAGTCATCTCAGCCTTCTCTCCAAATGGAACTTCTTGAAACTCAACTGCTCCGCAGCATGACAACAAAACAAAATAGGAAAACTAGGAAAAAACAAGTGGTGCTACCTAAAACAGAAATCACAAAACTGTGCATAAGCACTTATTGAAAACAAAAAAACAAAAGAGAAAACAAAAAGTGCATCGACACTTATTAACTAAAATGAAATATCAAAGGCAAGCTTTGAGATGAATCCCATTAACTGGGATTGGAAGGGTTTCACCATTCAACTTTGAAAGCTGAAAAGCATTATGTTGCTTTTTCTCAATAATGATGTATGGGCCATCCCATATGGCATCAAATTTAGTCTGCTTTCCAGGCTTACTCTTTAATTCATCCCACTTCAAAACCAAATCTCCCTCATTGAAAACTCTCAGAGTCACCTTCTTGTCGAAAGTCTTCTTCATCTGAGCTTGATGATTCACAATAGTCAACAATGCTTGCTTTCTAACCTCCTCCAACTCCATTAGTTCTACCAACCTAACCTGTATGAGTTCTTCTTGCAACATTTCTAGCTCTCTAATCAGAGTTAGTGTAGACATTTCAACTAAAATTGGGAGTCTTGCCTCTTTACCATAAATGAGGACATAGGGAGATATACCTGTAGCTCTCTTAGGGGTGATTCTATCAGCCCACAATGCATGTTTCAACTGAGTGTGCCAAGTTCTCTGATTATCTTCAATTTTCCTCTTGATTACCCTAATCAAGTTCTTATTAGTAGACTCAGCTTGTCCATTACCCTGAGGGTAATAATTGGATGAAGTACTAAAAAATATGATGGTCCAGACAGCCCAATCAGTAATCTTAAATCCTACAAAAGCTAATGCATTGTCTGAAATAATAGAATCAGGAATACCAAACCTTGCTACTAAGTCCTGATAAAAGTTTAGGACCTCACTTTCATTTGCCTCTTTCAAGGGTACAACTTCAGTCCACTTGGTAAAGTAATCAGTGGCTGTCAAGATCCATTTATGCCCAGAACTTGAAGGTGGATTGATGACTCTGATAAAATCAAGACCCCACTTCATGAATGGTTGTTCAATTTGAATAGGTTGTAGGGGTAAAGCTGCCATCATCTGTTTGCCTGCAAATACTGCACAATTCTTACATTTCCTTACCCAAGCATATGCATCTTTATGCAAATCAGGCCAAACATATCCTACCCTCATGATCTTTAATGTTGTAGTCCATGGTGCAAAGTGACCACCAGCTGGTCCATTATGGAATTCCTCTAATATTATGTCAGTTTGATCTGAATCGACACATCTTAAGAATACACCATTAAAATCTTTTCTAAACAAAATTCCATCCAAAATGATATAAGGGATAGCTTGAAGTCTATAGTATCTTCATCTAGAATTGTTTAGGCCTTTAGGACACTCATCAGTCTGAAGAAAATGCATCATTTCATGCACCCAACTTGTAGGAGGTGTTGCTACAACAATTGGCTCATTATCTTCATGAACTAGGATAGCTTCTTCATTCTCTTGTTTGGTGTTTTCATTGTGACCATCAAGTTGTTCTCATAATCCCTTACCTCTAATAAGATGTGTTACCTTGATACTGACATCATACTCCATCACTTTTGTGATCCAACTAGCTCTTTTGTCATTAAGATCTCTATTCAACAAAAAATCTTTTATACTAGGATGAGCAACCATTAGGTGAATTTTGTTATTTGAAAGCATGAGTCTAAATTTCTTTGGACTTCTAATGATTGCTAATGCATGTTTCTCAACAAAAGAATAATTTGTTCGTACCCTTCTAGGCCTTGGCTGAAGAATGATATTGGCTACTCCAATCCCTCATCATTCTGTTGAATCAACATAGCTGAAATAGTATCAAAAGTACCAAAAGCATATAATATAAAATCCTTTGCAAAATCAGGATTAATCAAAGTAGGCATTGATGCTATGGTAGTCTTAATTTATTCAAAGTTATTCTTAGCCTCTTTGGACCAGCTAAATGTAACATTTTTCTTAAGCATGCTAGTCAATGGCTTCAAAAGAAATGTTATATTGGGGATGAATCTTCTTACAAAATTGATTCTGCCTATAAAGCTTTGAAGGCCTTTCTTATGTGCAGGTAAAGGCAAAGCTAAAATAGCACTTACCCTCTCTGGATCTATGGTTGTTCCATGTTTGGAGACAATATAGCTCAGCAACTTACCCTTGTGTACAACAAAAATGCACTTTTGGGGATTTAAAGATACTCCATATTCTCTACACCTTTCAAAAATCTGCCTTAAGTGAGAAAAGTTCTCTTCCACATGCTTTGAAAAAATGGTTACGTCATCAAGATAAACCAAAAGAAATTTAATTATAAGACCTTGGAAGGCCATATCCATTGCCCTTTGAAAGGTTGCTCCTGCATTAGACAAACCAAAAGGCATTTTCCTATATGCCATTATTCCCCATTTTGTAGTAAAGGCAGTTTTAAATTGGTCATCCTCTTTTACAAGAATCTGATTATAACTAGAATAACCATCAAGTAGTGAAAATCTATCTGAACCTGAAACTACTTGTAAGATATTCTCCATTGAGGGCAGCGGGTAATGATCTTTTAGAGAAGCTTTGTTAAGATCTCTAAAGTCTACGCAAAGTCTAAGCTCACCATTCTTCTTTCTTACGGGAACCAAATTTGAAACCCAAGATGTATACTTTATAGGAAAGATAATATTACCTTGGATCGGCTTGTTTAGTTATGTCCTCATGAGATGCCCGAGTTTTGGATTAAGGGGCCTTTGCTTTTGTCTTACAGGCTTGGCATTAGCTTCCAACTCTATGGTGTGTTGGGATAATGCAGGATTAAGGGGCCTTTGCTTTTGTCTTACAGGCTTGGCATTAGCTTCCAACTCTATGGTGTGTTGGGATAATGCAGGGTTAAATCCCTTCAAATCTTCATACTGCCATGCAAATACGTCATTGAACTCTTGACAAAGCAAAACAAATGCATGTTTCTCTTCAGTTGTACATACCTTTCCAAGCTTTAATAACTTATCTCTGAAGATCTCAATAGGTTAGTAGTGCTCCTCTTTAACTAGCATGCTACCCTTTTCCTTTCTAAGCTGATCATCAGTGTTAAAGATTGACTCAAGGGTTACCAATCCCTTTGGCAGCTTATTACTTTTCAATTGACGGATCTGATTTTCATATTGCTTTACAAATTTATGTCGATTACTAGCTGCAAATTCAACCTCTTCAATAAGAAAATTAATAATTTGTTCATCTGAATCAAAGACTTGCCAATTGACACTATTATATGGAATTGAAGGCCTAACAACCACTTTGACATATTGTTGTCTTTCAATATTGCTTACCTCATCTAGTATGTCAAATTGAGCACCCAAGGCAGCCAACTTATATGCTTCCTTATTCTGATTTCTGGGCATTGACAGCAGATTGAAAGCATCAATTTCTTCAATTAACTCCCATATCCTATTCTTATACATTTTAAGGACATCATTTTTAGTCACATTGCCACCTCTTACTTGATTTACCACTAGCTCATTGTCCCCAAATACTTGCAAATACTTTACATTTCTTTTTCTAGCCCATTCCAATCCATGTGCAAGTGACTCATATTCAGTTGTATTATTAGTACAGCTAAAAGAAAATCTAAAGGCTAAAAAGTATTTCTTACCTTCAGGAGAGATTAACATAACACCACCTCTGGAACCAACCTTTCTCCTCAATCTATCAAAATAGATTTGCCACAATTCATTGTTCTATTGTTCACCCTGCTGATTGGATAATTGATTGTCGTCCTTTTTTAGATTAGAGACAATGACACCTTCTTCATGGATCATGTAGACAACTCTTTCAAATTCTTCCATATGCTTGAAAGGATCTTCCTCATCATTCTCTACTGCCCATTCATCTAATACTATATTAGGTATCCCTTCTATTGGGGTGTTTGGATCTGGGATATCAGGTTGTTCATTAGATTCTTGTATAGACAAATTTGCATTAACAACACTTGGGATGCATGGTTCTATATGATCATTAGCTAACAATTATGATTTTATGGTCACTTTGGTACCATATCTTGCTCTGAAAAACATGTGTGACCAATTAGAAGACAAATACCCACCCAACTTGGCTGTGAAATCTCTAGACAAACATAAAGCAAAGTAAGGTGGAAGATCTATGATTTAGAAATCTTGTGGGATTGAGAAGCTTGGGCATGCATGCAATATGAGATCCAAATTTTTAATCACACCTATTGTGTTTACTGTTGTCCCATCTAACTAGACTACCCCTTTTGAAAGAGGCTCATATGTCAAACCCAGCTTATCAACTATCTTCTTTGGCATGATAGAACTACTTGCACCTGAATCAATCATACAATTATGCACTAGGTGCTGACCTATGATTAAAATCAGATAAAAAGGAGGGGGTTTAACCTTTTGAGTTTGTTGTTCGCCCTTTTTTTCTTGAGGGGCATTGGATAAGACTACTTTGGGTTTCTCATTAGGAAGCTCTTGTGACAAAGAGATGTTAGACAAGGCATTTTTAAGCAAATCCTTTTGCCCTGGAAGAGATAAGGAATCCCACATTGAGACACTGACATGCGTCTTTTTCAATTGATCCAAAATATTAAATGAGCTTGTACTAACCTTTTGCTACCCTCTTTTAACAACAACATCCTCTTGAACTTGTGACCTTTTGGCTGATCCTTGCTAACCACCGGTTGCCCTTTTGGTAGGATTTGTATATTTGGATTGGGTTGAGGTCCAGGTGGTGCTTGTTGGCTTGTAGAAGCCTGATTGATGCCTTTATCAACTTGTTGTCCTATATCAATGGCTCTCTTTTTGGACCATGTATTGGCTGCAATAAAAGTGTAGGATTGATTCTGATCTTGTGGCTGATTTACTCCACATAATTCTTCACCTTGCCAATTGACCAAGGTAACATCCAGACCATGTTCAGAATGAGAAACTTGTTGATCATGAGTTCCATGAGTACTATCTTCTAAGACAAAAACATTATTTTGAACCATGAGTGCTTGATGTAGCATACCATTCGAACAAGTGGTCTAATTATGAGGTTAGTTGCAAGGATAACACCAATCATAATCCGATGCCATGTTGTTTTCAGCTGGGACGATATCTCTGGATGTGATGGTAGTGTTGGGATTGTAAGGTATATTGGATATTTGGTTATAATTTCTCTTTTGACCCTGAGGGTCAGCTTGATAAGGAGGCTTGTTCTGCTGGTTATTCTGATAATGGGCTTGATAAGGCTTGGTGTTCTGGTAAACTTGCTTCTCAGTATTGGTCATTTTGTTACCAAAGCCTTGGAACATAGTTTTCATTTCATTTTTAAACTCCTGAAACTCTTGATTTGGGAGTGTGACAGTATTTGCTTGGGCTGCAACTTGATAATTTAGTACTGGTAAAGGTGGGACAATGACTAGAGGAGGCTCTAAAAGAGGTACAATAGGTTGTATTTCTGGAAATATGGGCATTGGGGGTCTAGGAGCTATTTTACAAGCCTGAATTAGGCAGTTTTCTTCTCTAATAGAAACATAAAATGCATTTGGTAGAGTATTTGCACCCATAGATTGAATCATGACTGAAATATCACTATTAAGGGCCCTAAGATAAGATAGAAATGCATGAGCAGGAGTAGGCCTTACCATGACAGGGATTCTGCTCCAAGTCTTCTAGAAATGAAAATTGAAGTCGATCATTTGTTCTTGAGGGGATCTCTTTATGGTACTCAGCTGTACTAATAGTGACAAATGGTCAGATTTGTCCCCAAACTGTGAATCTAATCTATCACCCAGCTGATCCTAGGTATCAATTGAGTTTACAGGTAGTCCTCTGAACCACTGAAGTGCTTTCCCTTTAAATGAGGCAGCCAAGAGTCTGATTGCAACATTCTCTTGTGTGATATGATGTACACCACACAATGAAGCTACATCCCTTATATGTTCGATTGGAGTGGTCTGATCTTCTCCTGTGAAAAAAGGTAGGCTTTTCAATGCTGCTACAAGAATATCATCATAATGAGTAAGATTCAAAGGGTTTCCTTGATTGAAAGGTACAAAATGCTAAGCTCTTGGCAAATCCATTGGGATAATAGGTGGATTTACTTGTGCTATCTAGGTAATAGATGGTTGAATTGGAGTAGTTGCAAAAAGGGGATTTATGCGGGTGGCAAAATTAGGCTGAGAATTAGGTAGAGGAGAAGAATTAGACAGGAGATCAAAATCTGGAGTTTCCTGAAAAACTTCAATTGACGAACTTTCTGGAAACTCAACTACTAAATTTGTTGCTTTCTCTATCTTTTTCATTGTCCTTGACTTTCTCTGTCATGGTGGTAGCTCAATATGCTCAACCAAATCCTCACTCTATCTAGTTTGATACTTTCTCATATGCTACAATATATCACTGAATCTGCAAAGAAACCAAGAAAATGAGTCGCCAGGTATGAAAATTGTTGCCTTTGAAGGCTCGATTTGCTGCTCCTCACACCAAAAGCAGCAAGAGTGAATATTTGTTGAACTGAGATAGCTCAAACGGGTCCCATTGGGCGTGCCAAAAACTGTTGTCACTGAAATTGCACCCGTAATGCACAAGATGAAAGCTCAAGCAACTTGGTGACACATGGGATAATTCTCAGGCCTGTGGGTTGCCTATAGTGAGAATTGTTGGCATTATGTGAACCAGCATGACCCTTATGTAAATTGGCATGAAGACATAATGATATTGTATGTTGTCATTGATGTCAATATGAGACATGGTGAGAACCAACACATGTGATAGGTGAAGAGAGAGGAACCGGCATATGTATGAACCGGTTTATATGCCAAAGTGAAGCGGCACATTTGTTCAAGGTGAACCGACATGTAGTTATGTGAACCGACACATGGAAGCATTGTATGGTTACCGATTGGTAGGTAACTTCCACTTCAGGGTTTCCAGTTGGAGCAACTCAAGTGACTCAATTGGTAATCTTCGTGTGATGAGTTAGCAGTATGATGGAGGACAGATCGTGTTGCCACGTAAGCTCTATGTGCGTGAAGGATCTTGCATGAAGAAGACTATTCCTATCCACCTTGGGAAAGTGCGAAGTTTTTCAAATGGTGATAATGCGTGATGGGTTATCAGCTGCCATGAAAACGGTGGATAATGGACGATGGAGAATGTCTTGAGATCGATTCAAGATTGTTGCATTTAATGCAGTATGATTCAACGGTCAGGATCGAATCGTTTGAATTTCTTAACCTAATAGGTTTAGGGTTTAGGGTTTTTGCTACCGACTTGTATGTTTCCTATAAGGTCGATGTTGGGTTTCTATCTGAGGTTGTTGGAAAAATTTGTGAGTGTGTATCCAAGGAAAGTGATATGTGATTCTTGCCAGACTATAGGAGAGAAGAGATACCTGCAAAGTGAATGTGCAGAAGGAAAAGAGGAGCCTAAACAGATCTGCATTAGCAGTAAGTGTTGTTAACAGATCATTGTAATACCTGTTGATCTCTAACCACTTCAACAGTTGCAAAATCCCCTAACAGGGTAGCCTTAACTGGCTTGATTCAAAATCCCTTAAATCGGGTGGTCTTAACCAGCTTGTTACAAATCCCTTAACCAGGTAACTCGAGGCTAATGAGTTTTGAGAAGCTTGAGAAGCTTAGGGGATCCTTTCAGCTATTGAGTTCTTGAAATCCTCTAACAAGGTGACCCTAGCGGGTTTAACCCTTAACCGGGTATCCCTTAACCAGGTGATCCCTAACAGGATCGGTTCCTACCAGAACCTATTGTAATGTCCTTAACTGGACAAGGCTCCTAACAGAGCAGACTTCCAAAGAGTTCAAAAATCAGCTTGTGGGTATTCATCCCCACCGTGGTTTTTCCCAGTTGGGTTTCCACGTGAAAAATATGTGTGTCATGTGAAATGTTTTTTGTCTTATGATGCTTTGTCTTACTTGTTAAGCATATGAAGGTTCTATGTTTTATGCCTATCTATAAAACACATTGAACTCACTGTTGTGAAGATCTGATGGTTAAGTTTACTTATTTATGCATGAGAATATAATGATACTGTGGTATTGAGCCAAGAGGAAAGCTTATTAGGTGACCAGTTCATGACTGGTCGAGCTATACTGGATGTTGTCGGTTGCACTCTATTTTATCGGTATCCCTGTTTGTTAGTCTTTTAGAGTATTTGCTGTCAAACCGGTTTTGGATTCTATTGGTGTTTGTACTGATTCACCCCCCCCCTCTCTCAGTACTGGTTTGGTACTAGTGGTTCATCATTGAGTTATCAAGAATTAACCTCTAGATGAAGGGTTGGTTCCCTGTGAATAACTCTAAATCTTTACTGAGAAAAGGGATAGGGAAATGAAGAATGAAAATAAAATGACCTGCAAATGCTAAACCAAGGCGAAGCATCAATAAGATATCTCAAAATTACAGAGATGCACTCCTAAAAACACCAATCTGAACAAATAGACTTCTGGTTCATAACACATAAATATTTCATGCAAAGGATTTAAACTTCAAGAAATTGAAAGGAAAGAGAAACTTTCACAATCAACCAAATGAGCCAATTTATCACAATTCACAACCTCTGACTTATAAATGAGACAAAAAAATTAAAGGTTATTTAAACAATAACACAATAAACTAGCTCTCAATCATGAATAAGAAAATGAATAGTAAAGACATAGGCATAAGCTGATAATTTTTATTTAGTATTCGGTCATAAAACTGCATAGGAGCTACAAGAATGTATTCTCTGCTAAAACCAGCAAGAGAATAATCAAGAACTAGTGAAGAAAGATAAAAAAATTTCACTTTATACAAAAACCTTCCAAAAGGTAGAGGAAAGATAACTCCAGAATGACTGAAGATGAACTCCCACTGAAAATATCTCTACTGAAAACTAATCCTCTCGTAGAAATAAAAAGCCACCAAAAAAGGCTTCAAAACATGCAAAAAGAATTCATGCAATTCAATTCAAACTCTTAGTCCACTAAAAGTTGATCCATATGGCACTCAAAATCAATCTCAAGATCATGAGAAAGACTCATGCAGACTTGCTCTGAGCTAGGTAACCGGAGCTCAAACTACCTGATGGCTTTTCTTCTCATTTCACATGGATCCTTGGACGCTACTTTGTCTTCCACCACTTTCGGCTTCTGACTGTAACTAGCATTGCTTTCTTCATCGGGTCATTGGGTTAGCATATAAATACTTATTTTGATGGCCGATGATGCGCTCCCAACTGAATGCTTCCTTAGCGGGTTCTCGATGTGGCCTCAAACATGTTATTCCAATGGCCGATCAACCTTAATCTATGTTCTTTATTTTTTCCTCCGAATTGCTTCCTTAGCGGGCCCCAGTACTTGGTTGCCCAGTTGCAGTGAATAAACACCGTGCATCTTCCGATCATGGTATAGCGACCACTACTAGATCTTCAGGAACCTATTCAGTATTTATCTCTTCTAAGTTGCTCTCTTCGTCTGTGCCATGTGTCAACCTCTGGTTCACTCGCGGGTTCACCTAATTGCCATTTGGACTTGCCACCGGACTTGGGCCCGCCTTGGTTCTTCTTCTACGCTCTGCCATGTGTCACATCCTGATTCACCTATGAGCCCACCCGGATTACCACCTCAACTGCCACCTCACCAGTTGCTATGTCACAAGGGATAACCATCGAGCATCTTCATCTCGCGATATAGCGAAGGCCATTGATCTACCCTCAAACTACTCGATCTTTAACACCTTAGTCGCTCACCTTTTCTGCATGTGCTTTGTCACCAAGTTGCGAAGATAACTGGCAAGATTCTTTCTATAGTGGTATAGCGATAGCCCTTAGATCTGTTGGACTACCATTGATCTTCCCTCAACTTGCTCAACCTTTAACCTTGACTAGTCTTCTCTCTTGTTCCGCGTGTCAAAATGTGTCACCCCTTGATTGGCTCTGGAGATTCGCTTGGGCACCACCTATCTGTCGGGCCTGCCACGCATCTTTCTCTATCGGATATCATTCTTTCAGCCAAACTACTCCCTCGATGAACCGTTTACCAGTCTCATCAAACCTACAGTTTCATGGATATCTTTATTTTATCAGCGGAACTGCTTCTGATTTCTTCGATATACCCTATGTTGATGGAACTGAGCCTTTAGCGAAACCTTTTAGAAATTGTTGGAAAATGCACACTCCAATGAGAAATTGTACGTGATTGAAGGTTTTGCCATTGATGGAAACCTTGCAATCATATGATACCAGAAAGATAATTATACCGGCACCGGCAATGACAAACTCTACATAGGCACACAGAACACCGACAGTGAAAGGAAGGATATCGGCACCCAAGCCGACAGGAATTTTGTTGATAGTATATTTTGTAATTAATTGTAAAATCATTGTAAGCCGACATGGCAAGTTATAATATGATTCATATATGTATGAGATCATTGTAGAACATTTTGTAATAAGGTGATAGGGAAATTATGCAGACCTAATATGCAAATTTTAGGTTAAGGGTTTATGTATGAAGCAGAGCTAAAACCGATAGTAGATTTGGCATAGCATATGCTATTTTGAAGCAGTACAAGACATTGGATTATTATAATCCATTTTTGTAAGTCAGTGTGACTTCTTTTTGTAATTGAGCAGTGAGCTCTAAGCACTTGGCCTTCCTGCATGTGCAGGCCCCTATTATAGCAGTAATATTCCCTTATTGGCTAGTAAGTGAATATTGTGGGTCACAAATCCCACCGAGGTTTTTCCCACACTAGGTTTCCTCATTAAACTACTATGTTATGGTTTTCTCTTCATGTGGTTATTGTTTTTCTTGTTTACTGTATTACTTTTTGTAAAGCGGAAAAAATCGAACCCTAGTCGTTCTCCCCTCCCCAACTCCAAGGAGAGAGAAGGGAGAGTCACTAGGGTTGATGGTTTTCACTTAGGGGAGACTTTACATTCAAAAGAGGGGTTGAAACCCACAAGATCCAATCCCACGCAATGCAAGATTGGATTCTATATGAGTTTCAAGGGTTAAGACATCAAGGATACCCTCTTTTGTAAAGAATGTAGATAGAAAGATTGAACTAGGAATGCATGTAAAGTAGAAAAGATTCGCTTATAAACAGAGATAGGGATATGGGATGAAGCTGCGGACCTGGAATTAGCAGTAAAATGTTGAGATGGTGCTGTTCTGCAAATTTGAGCGAAAGTTGACGGGACGATGGCGCCCGGCGTGCACACGGTCCTCCGAAAAATCCGCGAAACGAAGGTGGATCTGTTTGTCTCTGCACAAGGATTCCAGATCTTCAATTACAGCCGCATACCTGCAACCTACACATAGAAAAGAGAGGACGATTGGGGGGTTAGGGATGAGGGGTTTGCCTTTAGGTCAAACCCCGGTTTTGGAATTAACCAAGAAATGAGAATGATGTAAATGTAAATGTTTGTAATGTAAACAAGTACTGATACCTTGTTGTAAGAATGTTTGTATTCTTACATGCGAAGGTGTAAATGTTGTTGTATGTTGTAAGTTGTATGTGGTATGTGATCTCCTCTTCAATGGTTGAATCCTTGTCTTGAATGCAACACTTAGCCTTGAATGGAGACTTAGAATGATCAATTGCTTGAATGCTTGAATGCTTGAATGTTTGAATATCGTTTCCGCCTTTTTTTTCCATCTACCAAAATGGGAGAGGAAATGTAGTTTATATACTTGCCAATTAGGGCTGATAGACTGATTTTCCCAACCTTAGGCTGACTAGGAAATATTATTTTCCAATTTGCAAACTTAAAGACCCGAAGCCCCAAAAGAGACCGGGCCCAAAATAGGGTCAGGGACCAGGGCACCGGGCGCCATGGTCCTGGGGGACCAGGGCACTGGGCACCATGGTCCTGAAGGACCAGGGCACTGGGCGCCATGGTCCCACCTCCAGGGACAGTAGGGTGCAAGGAGGATCAGGCCAGGGTGCTGAAAAATGCAGTTTTTGATGTCATGAACAAGTTTTGGGGTCTCCATTCAGGTTCCGTGTTGCATCGCCATCATGAAGACCCAAATGCGGTCGAAATTGCAAGTGTCACAATTTTAGGATGCTACATTTAGCCCCCACTTTAGCGAGAGTATAAGCGTACGCTCATACTTCCGGTAAAGTACAAGGAAACAACATTGAAAAACTTTCACCACGTCAAGGAGGCAAGATACACCAAGCCCCCAGTGGACTAAGGATCTTACGACTTCAATTGAAAAAGTAAAAGGGAAGATCACGAGGGAGAACCATGACTGTCAGTAGTAAGGTTCCCTCACTATGAGTCATGCAAGGAAGATATCAAAAATTTTCAAGGCAAAGCTAAATTTGTCAAGAAATTTTCAAGTATCTTGAAAAGCTATGAACGGGATGTATGCCCCCCTACGTTAAAGCGATAGCACACGCCTCACCGGGGGTGATTGCTTTAAGGTAGTGATACATATAAGAAATGAGAAAGGAGCATGTTATCACAAGGATTTAGCCCCCAAGTGTGAGATAAGCCCAAGGATAATAGACACAAAACACAAAGCACAAGGTGACTTCACTTTCCTCGGGGTCAGTATGCTGTATGATAATTCATGTATATCATATGTATGTATGCATAATTGTTCTTCATTCCCTAATCAAGGAAAGTCACCTAGAAGAAGGGAACGCATGTGTCTTTTGAGTCAACATGAGAGAGACCAAAAGAGATCTCAATGCTTTGCATCGTCCTCAAGTAGACAACACCAAGGACAACAAATAGAAGAATGAGAATAACACATAGAAGAAGTAACAAAAGAGAGGAGGAGAGAGTCTGCTATGCTAATGAACTAGTCTAGCACGTCATCTACCCCCCGATCTTGCTGATCAATATTTCAGAAAGGTAGGAAACACGCTAGAGGAGGAACATCCAACACAGCAGATGGAGCTATCACAAGATCCAAACAAGGACTATGTTCATATCCCAAGCCACGGTGTTCTTGTCTAGGAGCTAGGATAAGTGCTTTAGAAAATTCGTTAGATAGATGGTTATCAACATCAACATATTCATATTCACTATCAGAAGCAAGAGAAGTAACATTTTCATCTATATCATCATCAAGATTTATAAAAATAGGGTCTTTAACTCACACAGGATCAAGACCATCATGCATCTTATGTTTAGGAGATTTCGGCTCAATCGTCGGCTGAGGAGAAAATGGAATAATATTAGTTGAAGGTGTTTTTGGGGATTGCAAAGTTTGAGAAGCAGCTGCCTGAGCTCTAAGATGACGCTTTCATCGGCGTTCACGTGCAGAATGATTTCATCTAGTCCTAGTAGGAAGTTGTGAAGATTGAGGAGGAGGAATGTTCTCATCCTTATCACTTGGGTGTTTAGGTTGTGGTCTCTTAGGTTGAATAATAGGAGAAGAGGAAGGTCTCTTCTCTCCATAAGAGGAAGGAGGAGGAACTGCTCCATATAAGGGAGGAATATTTGGTTTAGGAAGGAGACCAAGTCCATCATGACGAGGAGGTATAGGTCTACTCTTAGGAAGTTTATTAGATATAGGCATAGTCACATCCATAGGGATGGGTTGGGAATCTTCTTGAGGAAAGACATTAGTTTTATCTTTCAAAGGAAGAACTTCCTTCTCAAGAACGATAGGAATGTCAAGTTTGGGTGTTCTAGGTTCACTTAGAGATAGGATCATATCTTTTTTCCACTTTTGATAAGATTTGAAAAGATGATCACTTCACTGAGGAAGAGATTGGAATTGTTTAGGCCAAAAGTAATCAATAGGAACGCTAGAAGTTCTTTCAGCTGGTTTAAAGAGACTATGATTGACAGTAACAACTTCACCATTATGGGGAAATTTCAAACACTTGTGAATAGGAGAAGCAATAGCTTTCATGGAAGATAGC
Organism: Cryptomeria japonica; assembly: GCF_030272615.1. Classification (NCBI taxonomy): domain Eukaryota; kingdom Viridiplantae; phylum Streptophyta; class Pinopsida; order Cupressales; family Cupressaceae; genus Cryptomeria; species Cryptomeria japonica. The sequence continues at coordinate 443,719,375 of NC_081415.1, read as the reverse complement.
CAAGGATAGCCTAGCTTCACACGAAATTGTTCGGATGATGGAATAATAGCAAAGTCCACATCAAGGGATTTGTTATGGACCTCAATGGGTAATGTAATAGAACCAATTGCAGGAGAAGAAAATGCATCAAATAGTTTCACAACCACATCTGTTTCATCATAGATCACTTGATTCAATTGCAAATTAAAAAGGAATTCTTCAGTAATGATATTAACCGTACAAGAAGGATCAATAAGCACTCCACGGCAAGGTGTATTCTTGACTTTTGCTACTATATATAAAGGACCATCAGGTGCCTTGATAGTTTCACTAGAATCAAAGGTGATGGAAGATTCTTTAGGGATTTTCTGCTGCTCTACAAAGTTAATCACATTCGGAGTCATGGACACAAGATCATCAGGTGAGACAGAGGAATCATTAGTATCAATCGCATTAGAGGTATGAAAAGGTAATGGATCAGTAGAAATCTGAAGATTTTGGTTAGGAGGAGCTACAAATGTGTTGCATTTATCATTCACTCCAGAAACAGAAATAGTATTATTATCAATCAAATCTTGAATTTTACCTTTTAAAGCAAAACATTTTTCGGTATCATGCCCAGGTTGACGATGAAATTGACAAAAAGATTTGTTATCAAAATAGGGTGAATTAATCTTTGCAGGGTCTATTTGCCTTATAGGAGGAAGAGTAAGCACATTTTGTTACAATAACTTATTCAGAATACTATGCAATGATTCATTCAAAGGAGTGAACTTTTTTTCTTTCTTGAAAAACTTAGAAATAGGAGGCACACCTGATGCCGCATTCACATTGTTGTTGATGATGTTTTCATTGAATTTAATGGACTCTCTATTCGGTTTAAACTTCCCAAATGGTTGTTGACTACTATCACCCTTATCACTCGGAGCCATAGGATTTGCTTGTTCCATTTGACTCACAGTCAGTTGATAATTGTGAAGAGTTGCGCACAACTGTTGGAAAGAAGTAAACTCAGAAAACATGAGTTTTTCTCTAATATCTTTTTGTAAATTAGAAATAAAGATTCTTTGAATATCATTGTCAGGTACTGGAAAAGAAATTTGAGCATACAAATGCTTATATCTACCAATGAAATCAGTCACTTTTTCTTTAACACCTTGTGTACAATGCATTAAATCAATCAAAGTAACTTTAGGACTTATATTGTTTTGAAATTGTTGAATAAAAGCATTTGCAAGTTGTTCGAAAGAAGTAATAGAATAAGAAGGCAACGAGCAATACCATTGTAGGGCTTTATCTCTTAATGTTCTAGTAAACAGTTTTGCAAGCAACCTTTGGTCATAAGCAAAATCAGTACATATTGTTTGAAAGGTCTTAACATGTGTTAGAGGATCACCCTTACCATTATAAAGCTCCAAATGCGGAATTTCAACATGTTTAGGGGGGATAGCTCGGACAATGTCAAGAGAAAGTGGGCTCGCAACATCAAATGTGGGCACACTAAACTTAGATTGATTCATAGAGGCAATTTGTTGCTGTAAAGAAGAGACGGTTTGTGCAAGATTGTTAATGGTCGCTTCAGTCGAAGAGTTCATATTAGACGTGTTAGATTGTGATGGATGTGTTATGTTATTGAAAGAAGGTAGAGAGTAAGGTGGTGGGACACTATGATAGTTAGTCATAGGAGATGATTGGAAAGGAGGAACACTACAAGGAGGAATGGAAGGGTTAAATAAATTGCCCCCTTGCGTCATGTTCATTTGTGGAGATATAAGAGGAACACTCATTGGAGGAATGAATGAAGAAGTCGGATTGAATGAAGGAAGAGGGTTGATTAAAGAAGAAGGATTGCCCCCATGATTAGTGCTCATAGGAGGAATGTCTTGTATTGAAGTAGTCATTATGTTTGATGTAAAAGTAGATATACTAGCAATAGAAGTTGTCAAAGGAATAGAATGATTAACTTGAGTAGGAGGTTGTGTATAACCTAAAGTTTTGGCACAACTCTTCATAGGCATCACATTCGAATCCACAATGTGTGCAATACCACGCAAAATATCAATTCCATTCTTATCACTTTGAACCATACGTTTTAGACCCTCAATTAAAGGAAGAGCTTGACTATCGCGGTATTCTTGAGACATCCATTGTCGAAAATCATCAAATTGGTTATCCAATTTTGAAAGTTGTTCCACAGAAACCTCATGGAGAGCTTCTTCATCATTAAGAGGATTAGAGGAATTACCCATGTCCTCGTTAAAAAGGCCATTCAAATTAGGTTCCATCTCCTCGGTAATTACACCTTGGAAAGACTTAATTCTAAGACTTCGTCTAACGGGAATAGTGTAAGTAGGACTTATCATTGTAAAACTCATGCACTAAAAAGAGAGAGAGAGATTTTGAATTTTAGAGGTAGCAAATTTCAATAAAACCAACCAATCTCCTAGATTTAAGCTGTTAAATGCAAACAGGACAATCTCCCGAAATTTCGAAAAAAATGTCCGGGACCGTGGCGAACGGAGTGCACACAGTCCTCGCAACTTTTTTTGAAATTTTCAGGGATGAAAGTTATGATGATTTTAAAGCTAATCTGAAAAAATTGAGTGATTTTATGATCTGTAGATAGGCCAAATTAAAGTTGTAATCTCAAAATTGAACCCTACCAAGATTGTTGAAAAATGTAAAATTTGAATTTTGAAAAAGAGGGGGAAACTGAAATTTTGAATTTTATGATTTTAGAGGGAATGCTGAAAGCAATGCAAGCGTTGAAATTTAAAAAGTTGACTCAATTTCATGCAAAATTCGAATTTGAAAGTGGAAATCAAAGTTGTTGCAATTTAAACACTTAATTTCAAAAGTCACAAATTGTAAAGATTTGAATAAAACACTGAAATTTCGAATGAATGCTAACACACTTTTCAGATTTAGGACTGTAAGAAACACAATTTTGATATGAATTTTAATTTCAACAATTTTTGAATGATTAGAAGCCTCAATCCAAGCAATCGCTAGACCAACTTTGACTTTAATTTTGAAAGTGTTAAAATTGATAAAATCAGCCAAAATTCTGGATTTTAGCAAAAAAAATACAGTAAGATCTAGCTCCCGAAATTTCGAAAAAAATGTCGGGGATGATGGCGCTCGGGGTGCACACGGTCCTCGCAACTTTTTTCCAAATTTTCAGGGATGAAAGATATTGTGATTTTATTGCGGAATCCAAAATTACAGCCGATTTGGAAGTGTTTTGATTAGTGAAATTATCAGTCAAAGGTTGAATCAAGGTGGTCTTAAAAATTAGGGTTTTGACATTTAACCACTTAATTTTTAGAATTAAAGCACAAATATGAATTGACAATTTGTAATAGAAGGGTAGATCTGAAACAAGCATTAACAATTAAACATTTCACAAGTTTAATTACTAAAAAGAAAATTTTAGGGTTTTTATGCAATCAACCTTTAAAATTTGCAAAAGATCAAACATGGAAATGTAATTAAGGAAACAAAATTTTCAGATCTAACCATGAATAATCAGAATGAGGATGTTCACGTCGGGTTCACCAAAATGTAAAGCGGAAAAAATTGAACCCTAGTCGTTCTCCCCTCCCCAACTCCAAGGAGAGAGAAGGGAGAGTCATTAGGGTTGATGGTTTTCACTTTGGGGAGACTTTACATTCAAAAGAGGGGTTGAAACCCACAAGATCCAATCCCACGCAATGCAAGATTGGATTCTATATGAGTTTCAAGGGTTAAGACATCAAGGATACCCTCTTTTGTAAAGAATGTAGATAGAAAGATTGAACTAGGAATGCATGTAAAGTAGGAAAGATTCACTTATAAACAGAGATAGGGATATGGGATGAAGCTGCGGACCTGGAATTAGCAGTAAAATATCGAGACGGTGCTGTTCTGCAAATTTGAGCGAAAGTTGACGGGACGATGGCGCCCGGCGTGCACACGGTCCTCCGAAAAATCCGCGAAACAAAGGTGGATCTGTTCGTCTCTGCACAAGGATTCTAGATCTTCAATTATAGCCGCGTACCTGCAACCTACACACAGAAAAGAGAGGATGATTGGGGGGTTAGGGATGAGGGGTTTGCCTTTAGGTCAAACCCCGATTTTGGAATTAACCAAGAAATGAGAATGTTGTAAATGTAAATGTTTGTAATGTAAACAAGTACTGATACCTTGTTGTAAGAATGTTTGTATTCTTACATGCGAAGGTGTAAATGTTGTTGTATGTTGTAAGTTGTATGTGGTATGTGATCTCCTCTTCAATGGTTGAATCCTTGTCTTGAATGCAACACTTAGCCTTGAATGGAGACTTAGAATGATCAATTGCTTGAATGCTTGAATGCTTGAATGTTTGAATATCGTTTCCGCCTTTTTTTTCCATCTACCAAAATGGGAGAGGAAATGTAGTTTATATACTTGCCAATTAGGGCTGATAGACTGATTTTCCCAACCTTAGGCCGACCAGGAAATATTATTTTCCAATTTGCAAACTTAAAGACCCGAAGCCCCAAAAGAGACCGGGCCCAAAATAGGGCCAGGGACCAGGGCGCTGGGCGCCATGGTCCCACCTCCAGGGACAGCAGGGTGCAAGGAGGATCAGGCCAGGGTGCTGAAAAATGCAGTTTTTGATGTCATGAACAAGTTTCAGGGTCTCCATTCAGGTTCTGTGTTGCATCGCCATCGTGAAGACCCAAATGCGATCGAAATTGCAAGTGTCACAATTTTAGGACGCTACACTTTTGATTTACTAGTACACTTTATTGACATGCTTTACATATTTTAAAATCAAGTAAATTCTTATACCGATTAGATACTGATTCACCCCCCCCTCTTAGTATCTTTGGGAATCCTAACAATTGGTATCAGAGCTTGGTCCTCTATTTTCAGAAGTCTAACAGCTTGATGAAGATCTTGACACTGGTAGAGATGGAAAACTTGAGAGAACAATTGAAAACAACTCTTTCAGACTATGATGCAGAAAAGGTGAAGAATATCAAACTTGAAGATGATCTAAAGGCTACTCAGGATATCATTCAAGCGCTTCAAGAAAATCTTACCATTGCAAGAAATAAGAGAAGAGAACTTTGTGAAAAGATGCAGAATGAGAATGATGAAAAGGAAACTCTTAATGATCTGGTAAACAAGCTAAGACAAGAGATCAATACAACACAGAATGAGATGCAGGATATGACTATGAGATTTTGTAAAGAAATTGAAGATAGGAAGAAGAATGAAGAAGACTTGGCCAAAAGACTAAATGATGTTGAAAATGAGAACACAAGACTTAGTCATGAAAATGATATGTTGAAGACAAATTTAATGCACACACAAAATGATAGAACCGAACTCATAAGACAGAAAGGAATCTTGGAATGTGAATTAACTGTTGCAAATCATCACAAAGAAAAATTCAAGAAAAGCTCAAAAGAACTTGGTGACATGCTGAAGAATCAGAAACCTAATGGTGATACAAATGGGCTTGGCTTTGAAGTTGGTGAAAGTTCCGGTACTACAAACAATCATGATCATAGCAAACTGGTAAGACAACCTACTGCTTACAAATTTAATGGCAAATGCTTTAATTGTAACAAGTATGGTCATAGAGAAAATCAGTGTAGATCTAGAAATTATCAGAACACCAATACACCCACCGGTCAATGTTCTAAATGCAACAAAGTTGGTCATAATTCAGAAAATTGCAGAATGAATGTAAGATGTTATGTTTGTGGAAGATTTGGACATTTATCTAATCAATGCAGAACACATATCGGCATAGGGTATGAGAAAGCTATTCAGAAAAACAATGTGACTTGTTATGCCTATAACAAGATTGGACACATTGCTAAGTTTTGTAGAAGTAAGACCTCACCAGAAAATAACAAAGGTCCTAGTTTGAAAGGTGAAGAAAAGGTTGAAGAGGTAAAGCAAGAATTCTCAAAACAATGGATTAGAAAGTCAGATCAAAATGTTGATGTGAATACTCCTCCACCGGCAGAATAGAGTAACACTCCACCGCCAAGAGACTCTTCATCTAACTGAAGGAAAATCCTTTGAGGGTTTAGCAACTAAATGAGGAACATGCTATTATTCCCTCGGTTGATGGTAAGAAGTTGAAATTACTTCTATACCGACAGATAAGTTAAGTCATTACTTAACCGGCAAGCATTAAATGTGGTAGTTGGAGATAATGACATTATAAAGCAAGTGTTTTGGCTCCATTTTCATTCACCAAGCATTCAAACTTTTGAGAGCGCAAAAATTTCCAAGCAAAGGTACCCTTGGCAAAGTAATTCATCAAGCAAATCATTCCTTAAGGCAGATAAAGGTTTTTATAACCATGGCTTCTTCATCTACTCCTGAATTCATTGCAAACCCTACTGTTGTTGAAGTAGTTAAGTGCCCTAGACCCATCTTCAAATTGGTTCCCAAAATTGCTAAGAAAGATGATGACATAGGTGCATTCTCCCAAATCCCTAAAGGAGTAGTCTATGCTGAAGACCCTAGAATGTATATACATTGTCATATAGAGGAATTGGGTGATGATGAAATCAAAAACATGTATAAATCTGTAATTTGTGATGAATCCGAAAATGTCAAAACTAAACACAAGATAATAGAAACCCTAGGTTTTACAGAAATTCTTAGTATCCCAGATTTTCCCAAGGATATCATAAGAACTGTGCTAAGCAGGGTTCATGTTGAATTCTTTTGGTTGGACTCTATTCACAAGATTATTAAGGAAGTTGTCAAAGTTGTAACAGGGTTACCTTCCACCGGTAACAGACCTAACAAAACCAAGAGAGTGTCAAATGACACAGTGATAGACCTAACTGGTGCAACATTTGACAAGAGATCGCTAAGGGTAAATGATGTAACGAATATCAATGTCAAATTTATCAGTATGATCTTAGGCTACAAAACTACACATGTAAATAGGTTAAACTCAGTCTCTAGCCTATGCATTAAAAGTGCCTATGATATGGTAAATGATAATGCAAGGATAGACATATGTGAATGCTTAAAAATGAACTAATTGATAATTTGGGAAAGATAAAGAAAGACAAAAAGGGAACATTCAGATTTGGAAACCTACTTGTTTGTCTGATGTTGTACATAACCAAACAAGTACCCGGTATTGGTATTAGAAATTTTGGTTTTGATATACCAGTAGGCAAACAATTGTTAGATTTACTGAACAACATGGGAGAGAACAGGGAAAAGAACATAAATGAGTATTTTCAGGCATTGAAGGCCCGAATGAAAACTAGAGCTAGATTGTCACAAACAATTGTGGACAAATATAAGGATGAAATTTGGATGGGGGAATTTATTCCTAGAACCATCTGGGTAACTGAAATGGGGTATGAAACTGATGACAACATAATAGAAACTTATGCAAAAGCCCTCCTAAAAGCTCCAAAGGAACTTGAAGAAAAAGTTTTTGGCAGTGCTGAAATAATAGAAAGCCAAATTCAATCAAGAAAAAGGGTTAAGAAGGTTGAGGCAACTATCAGAAAAGGAACCCGGCAGGCAAAAGCTATCAAGGAAGATGTATTAAGACAACCCAATATTAAGGAGAGTGAACTGGAAGAACTTCAACCAGAATTTCATCTGTCACCGGTTGCAACTTCCTTTGAGAGTGACATGCTGACTAAATTCAAAAGAGTTGAAAGAAAGAGAAAAACTTCACCAGTACCCTCACCTTCTCCTAAAAAAACAAGACAAAAGTAACAAGCAGTGAGGCCCCCAACAAAGAAACTGACTCCAAAGAAAAAGAAGATGACCCCTAAGAAGAAGACTCAACAAACTACTGCTCCCATTGATAAACTTCTCAATGAAATAACAGAGTATGGAAAGATGAAAAACATTAACATATTATATGACACACTATCGGTTGATGACAAGGAGAAAGTAGAGAACAATGTAATCTTACACTTAGATATTTACAAGAAATTTTTGATGCAAGTTGTTGATGAAATACCGTTAGATCTATATAATAGACTAGAAGTTAGAAGGCTAGCTATTGTTGAGCTTGATAAGAAAATAAAGATTGAAAAACTACTTGCTGTACATACTATCAACTCACCTGATGAGATAGATCAATTGATCTCTGAGGCTGACCGGTTAGTATTTTCAACAACTCACCGGCATGTAGCACTGCTGGTAGGTAGAGTGGATGAGGTAACAAAAGAAATAACTGATGCATGGGATATATTCTTTGTAGAGAAGGAGAAACTTGAAGAGTATTGAAGCCCTAAACCCATCAAGGTATATCAAAAGGATAAGGGAAAAGGTAAGGTTGGTGGACCACCCAGTATAAAAATAATAGACAACTTATCCCCACTGCCTTTAGATACTCCACTAGTAGTTACTACTGACAATCAACCGGCTACTGAGAGTATGGACACACCACATGAGGATACAAATCCTGATTCTAAGGTGTTATATACAATGAACATTGACACTCAGAAAGTTAATATTGTGGTGGATAAAGAATCAACTGGAAAATTAGATCTGGCAACAGAGCCACCAACAGAAAACATTACAGTGACCCCAGACACTAGAAAGGCAAAGACCACAGATCTACATAATGATTCATCTACTAGGCCACCGGCAACAAGAAGCACAGAAGAAAAACCGACAGTGGACAACATTGAGAAACATGCAGAGCAACAGGCCCCCTCACAAGAATAGGTTCATGTAGAGACAGTGCCACCGACAACAGCTGAGAAACCCAAACCTTTTCTTAGAGAAATGCAAACACAAACTGACCTACTAGAGGTCACTACAAGAAAAGAAGTTACTCACACCGACGGAATACAAATTGTTGGTTCTTCCATGGCAGAATTCAGACCAACAAATGTGACAGAAGTTCTATTAGATTCAATCAAGAAAATAACAAAGTGCAGTGCACAAGCATACAAATCTATTGATGATACAATCCCAATTTTGAAAATGATAGCACCCAAGTGTAATGAGGATAATAAAGATTCTTTAAATCAATTTGACACATTGTCTAAGTATATTACTGACAACATTGTGATAGTTGAACAAATAAATGAGGAAGCATTCAAAGAGAAAATTGAGAAAGAAAAACATAAATTCTTTGAAGAGGAAATAAAGAAGTGCATGAGACAATTTGACACTCTTTTACCGGCACTATGTAAAACACTAAAAGAATTTAAAAAGTTGTACAGAGATACATATAAAACAAACTTTTTGACTGTAGATATAGACAAGAAGATCAATATGGTATAGGAAGAAATAAATAAATTAGCTGACAATTTCATTAATTCATCTGAACCATTATCAGTTTTTGAGCAGAAAATAGCAGGTTTTGAGGAGGAACTTCAGAAATTTGAAAGAGAGAAGGAAAGAATTAAAGGAAAGGCAAAAGATTTGAAATGGAGACTTAGTCCAAAATTGGAGTACCTCGCCTCCTTGAGAAAAGAGATATCTGAGGCATTGGTTCAAGGACAGAAGACACCAGAACAACAAATGCAACACCTCACCGGTACAATTCAGAGGACAAAGGCCACATTAAAGGATAGTGAACGGTTCACTGAGAGCCTGAATCTGGTATTAGCAGACCTTTTTCAGATTGTAACCAATCGGTTACAGGGATGAAGCTGGAAACCACACTCATTTGACACTTTGACAACCTTTGTCATTGATGCTAAAGGGAGAGTAGTGGTAATGAGAAAAATGATTAGCAGAAGACACCATCAACTCAGGGGGAGCACATATGATTTGGCACACAGTTTTTGGTAAGACAATTTTGGCAGATTCTTTTTGGACGACACTTTTTGGATTTTTCTCATGAGTGTTGCCATCAATGCCAAAGGGGGAGATTGTTGGCAAATGCACACTCCAATGAGAAATTGTAGGTGATTGAAGGTTTTGTCATTGATGGCAACCTTGCAATCATATGATACCGACAAGACAATTATACCAGCACCGGCAACGACAAACTCTACACCGACAGTGAAAGGAAGGGTACCGACACCCAGGCCGACAAGAATTTTGTTGATAATATATTTTGTAATTAATTATAAAATCATTGTTAGCCGACATGGCAAGTTGTAATATGACTCATATATGTATGAGATCATTGTAGAACATTTTGTAATAAGGTGATAGGGAAATTATGCAGACCTAATATGTGAATTTTAGGTTAAGGGTTTATGTATGAAGCAAAGCTAAAACCGGTACTGGATCTGGCATAACAGATGCTATTTTGAAGCAGTACAAGACATTGGAATATTATAATCCATTTTTGTAAGTCAGTGTGACTTCTTTTTGTAATTGAGCAGTGAGCTCTAGGCACTTGGCCTTCCTGCATGTGCAGGCCCCTATTGTAGCAATAATATTCCCTTATTGGCCAGTAAGTGAATATTGTGGATCACAAATCCCAATGAGGTTTTTCCCACACCGGGTTTCCTCATTAAACTACTATGTTATGGTGTGCTCTTCATGTGGTTATTATTTTTCTTGTTTACTGTATTACTTTTGATTTACCAGTACACTGTATTGACATGCTTTACATGTTTTAAAATCAAGTAAATTCTTATATCGATTAGATACTGATTCACCCCCCCCTCACAGTATCTTTGGGAATCCTAACATTCATTACAACCAAGGTTTTCTTGATAAGTCACCCATCTGTGCCATGTCACCAGCCACTGGGCCGCCACCTGTCCTTGGACTTATACCCTCTACTCCGCCACATCATCAGTCACCAAGTCGTGATGATATCCAAAGAGCATCTAACCATCATGACATAGCGACAACCATTGGATCACCGTGATCTGCATTCGATCTTCCTTACTTTCTTGACCTTTAACCTCTTCCCACCAGCCGGTCACAAAATTAGGATGCCTTGAGATGCGCGCACATGCGGGGTCCACTGGGCGACGAGCCACTTCTTGTCAAAAGCCCATAAGCTTTGACACTATAGTTATATGTGACTTTAGTTTTAAATACAAAAAGGCTCCTCCCCGCAACCAATGTGGGATAAATGTTCTTCATGCCTGGCGACTGAAAATGCGTGGAAGTTCTCTAGCCTTTTCAAAATCCTCTTTGGTGCCCAAGTAAAAACTTTACACAGGCCGATTGCATTTGCTCTGAGTTTCTTTTGGCCTTACATCAGCCACGCCATTTCATCTGCAAAGGAGCATAAATATCTCTGTGATCTACAACATGTTGAGCTCAACCTTCGTGGGAGCCATATTTTAGCCCACATACTATCTCACTTTTCCTATATCTGCACATGAAGCAAACAAGTTAGAAAAAAATAGTGCATTTCTGATTTCTTGTTCATGATTTGACCTTTTCAAAATGAATGAATGAAAGGCTTCATTAGGGCACTAAATTTGGCATGTGCAAAATTTGGTACCACATTCATTCTTCAATCTCCATCTTTCATAGCTTCTTGTGCACATGCTTCTAAGAGTATTTATCATTTGAACACAAGATATTGATAAGTAAGAGGACAATGGAGTGAGATTTTTTTGTTTAGTGTGTGTGTGTGTGTGTGTTTTTCTTTTTCTTCATATCTTTATGCTTTTATTTTATGTGCATTTGTAATGGATCATAAGTGCATGGAAGAGATTAGTACATCATAATAGGTATGCAGTAGAATAAGATTTCCCATTTTGTTGTGAATACAATATCATTTCATCATTGTTTTGATGATAGTTTCATAATTCATTTAAGTCATAAATAAAAGGAAAGGACGATTCATTTGTTTACATACAAAATATAGCATCCCTCTATAATATTATTTATTTATTTTTAATTTTTTTTTTAAAGACCTTTCTTTATTATAATAAATCAACAAAACTTTTAAATGATAGATTTGGATGCTTATTAAAGGAAGCATGGTTATAGTTAGTCTTGTAATTTAGAAATTTCCCAATTACTAGTTTAGTACTTTTTTGGTAGAGGATTAAAAGATATTAGATATAACATTAAATTAACAATACCTATTTGAGGTTATTAGTTGTATAGCCTAGAGGTTTTGATTCTAGTTAATGCCATTGTTTTGAAATTATTGACCTAATTTTTTTATAGAGTTCACATTTGTATATGCAAATTTCCATTAGTATTTCATAATACAATTAATGATGTTATAATCAAGTATTTTCCTTATAGCCTTAGTCAACATTTTTATATTTTTGTGAAAATCATCCTTGGTTAAGTTATTAACACTAAGACAATGATATATATATATATATATATATATATATATATATATATATATATATATATATATATATATATATATATATATATATATATATATATATATATATATATATATATATATATATATATATATATATATATATATGATAATACTAGTAATATTACTAAATTTGCGTTCTTAGTATAAGAAAACATTAATCTTAGATAGTAAGCTTACTTATTCTATAAAGGGGTTAAGAATAGAATCTCCTTTTAGTTAGATATTGTTATTATTTTGAGGAATAATACTAATATTACGATATTAAACATTGTGTTGCTTTGTAATAGAAATATATATATATATATATATATATATATATATATATATATATATATATATATATATATATATATATATATATATATATATATTGATACAAGTGGTGGAAACCACTAAATATTATTAATTATAAAATTTTTACAGTCCTGGTTCAAAGAGCACCGATAGGAAAGAACTAGGCAAAGAAAACCTCTGGTCTTGCTCATAAATCCAAAAAAAACTATACAGTCTCCAGAGATATTAGCATGAAAGTACAAGGAGAGTATATGATTCAACCCCAAGCCCCACCAACCAGACAAAAAATTCGTCCAATCCCAAACCCAGATACCATAAACAAAACCCAACCAATACAAAATGATCTGGGGCCAGATACAAAAATTTTCTGCAAATGGAATAAAAAAATCCGAGCAAGAAAGGCTTCAAGGATGAAGAAACTGGTCATTGGGTCCTTCATTTGGAGGAGATGAGGGCACATAACTAATTTCATCTTGATCGTTAGGAGCAAGCACCTGCAAAGGCACCACCATGCTTGGGAGGGATACAACTGCAACCATAGACTCAAGAAGATAGTGCAATCCCGAAAAACATTCAAAGAAACAGACAAAATAACTGGAGACACATGATTGAAAAAGACTTCAAAAGATATTGGTTTTGATTTATTATTTGAGCTTTTGATTTATTGGATTATTATTTATTTATTGTTTAATTAGTGGATGAGTATTTATGTTCATTCGTACATTTATTTATTTATCTTCTTTATTGATTATTTATTTATTGTTGGATTATTTATTGTTTTGATTATTTATCTATTTATTTGCTTTGTTTTATTTATTTGTTTTGTTTTATTTATTTGCTATTATTCATGTACCTACCACTTGCTATGATTGGCCCTCTTGGGAGTTGTGATTGTGAGGATACTATTATTTAATTGTTTGTTTATTTATTTATATTATTTGTGGTTTTATATTTAATTGGAGCATTTATTTATATTGCCTTTGATTTATTTTGTTGGGCTTTAAGTTATTATTATTACATTCTCTTGTTACTAATTGAGTAATTAAATATTATGTTTATACCTACCCTATTATTTTATTGGTTGAGATTTGAGGGTAAGTAAATAAAATTATTTAATATTCTTAACTCATTTTTGGTAAGGGGTTGGTATAGAATATATTTTATTGGAATATTTTGATTGGTGGATATTCTTCTATAGTTTTGAATGAGATTCTATTTATTGGCTTTGTGAGCATTTTTGTGGGTGTGCTTCTGGATATCTTTTTGCGACTTTTGGATTTTAGAATTGCTTGGAGGGAGAATTGCTTGGTTGGGTTGAATTTTGGAAAGCTTGTTGGTTTGGATTTTTGCTCTTCTACAATTGCATTACCATCACTCTACTTCCAGGTTGGAGATCTTTTTCCATTCTTGCATTTTGATTTTTGAAAAGAGTTGTGTTTCTTTGTGACCACTAAAAGATTGTTTGGGGAGATTTGAGAATGAATGATTATTCTATTATCAGTAATTAGGAGTAATATTTTAGGAAAAATATTTATATATGTGTTTATGGTAAAAATGGAAACAACAATATTGAAAAACTAAATGAATTCAACCATGAAACCCTAGCCTAACAACAACAAAGATCCACCATAACATATGAAGATTACCTAAGACAATGAAAATCCACAAAAATCACAAAGATTATACCATCACATGTCCACTAGGGTTTGAATCTCCATTCTTCCTATCTCCATTGATCTTTCTTGATATATTTTGCTCTCAGATTTTATGTGTGCACAAGAGCTCAACAAAGAATGGAAATGTCATTGCAAGTAGGCTTGATCGCATATGAAAGTTTGAATGCTAGAATGCTTGGGGGGGTTGATAATGAAAGAAGCATCTCCTTATATAGAAGACACTTCAAGAAATGGAGGGATAAGATTAACAGGTGTAAAAGATAGATGGTCAACTAGGATTAGAGGGTAGGTAGAGAAAACAAGACAATTTTAGGTGTCTACAATATGATTTTATGAATCTGTGTGTTGTATTGCTAGAAAAGGGCATTTGTGTATGTTGATATGTTGATTATAATCTGTCTATGAATGCATTGTGGTAACGGTTGGTTTTGTGAGGTTTATTTGTTGTTGCATACCCTATCTTGTGTCCATTAGGTTTGATTAGATCTGGAGTGGCTATCTGTAGTCATTTATGTGCAAGTTATTGTTGGTATAAGTTGGAATTCTTGGATGCATTGTATTGTTGGTCTTAACAAGGCCTAGTTTTGGTTTCTTATTGGCTTTAAGTGACTTCTAGATCATATTTATGCTATTGTAAGGCCCGTGCCTAAATCTGGGCAAATTTGAGTATCTTTGTATCCCGTTGGTCCCCTGTTACAATAGCGCTAATCTGGGCTTCAATAGCGCCAAAGTAGTGTCAACAATTTTTTGGGTTAGTTTTTGAGTCCCTCAGTTGATTTCTCTGCTTGGTCTTCATTCCAGAGGCTTGTTTTGTTATGTTTGATGGTTTTGGGGCACTGTGCTATTCATTTGTGATATGGGTGAATCCATTTGGGCTCCCGAAAGTGTTTTTATGCTTGTTCATCGAGGTTTTGATATGTTGCTCCAACAAGTTGAGTGATTCCTTGCTGTTGAGGATGGTTAATTGTAGCTCCAATGAGACGTTATGTTGTGCCTCACTGTGGAGGATCATTCTATGTTATTGGATTCATGTATTGCCCCTATTTATGTGTATTTGAAATTCTTGAGGCTCTCTTTATTATTGCATTTTGGCATTATGAGCTTCTGGCTTGATCCTTGTTAAGTGGCTCTTGGTTGTATGTTGATGGCTATCTTTGTGATTTAGTTGTATCAGTTTTGTAATGACTTTTGGATGCTTTCCATGTTGAGATTCATGTTGTTATTGTGTTGTCTTTTGTGTTTTACCCTATGGTTATGGTCCATGGTTGGTAGAGTGGGCTCTTGCATGTGTCGACCAGGGTCTTGAGCATTAGGCCTCTAGGAGAGGGTCTAGACTTGATGGAACCACATGAAGAGTTTATGGTTTAATTTGCAAGTGATAACATTATTAATAATTAATTAGTGATTTGGGTAATTAGGAATTCACCTAATCAAGATAAAGAATATGTTGTTGTATGCCCCAATTGGACGGACCCAGGGAGGTGGTTTTTGGGATCCTAGATTGGGAAGACCGTTCGAGTGGTATACCCAATCTCCCTTAAGTGACTCCAAGGTGGAGACGGATTCCACATGAGGTTAGCATGTGATGACACTCTACCCCACATGTGTCCATTATCCATATGTCTTGTTGTTGATTGTGCCTCTAGAGGTTGATTGCTTTGATTTATCCATGTGATGTATTTTGATGTTATATTCTTATGTTGGAGTCTTGTAGTGTCATGTTGTATCCTATGGTTGTTAGGTGTCAACTTAGATCTTGAGTGTGAGTTGTATCCTTATGTCATCTCCTAGCATGGGGGGTGGTTCCTATTTGGTTCCACATGGTTGGGTGGTTTGATGCCTTCTACCATTGGGATATTCTTCTTGGATGTTAGCGTGTGTGGATTTGGATCTATAGTATCTCATCATGATCTTGGATTCTTGGAGCATATTTATGTAATCAGAATTGATATCATGTGTTATGAAGAGATGGAAATGTAAAGAAGACTATGTAATTAGTGTATTGAGAACATGTATTATAGAACATGTAGTAGGATGATTTTTGAATGAAATGTATTGAATAAGATTGTTGTAAATGGATATTCTATTGTAGATGTTGTTCTTGATTAGAAAGGAATTAAATGATTTAGAGATATGTATGCTATGTCTTGAGTATATTTTGTGGATAGTAGTGATTATGTTAATTATCATATATTCCTTGATTTGAACGATGTTAATCTCCAATGTTAGATATCTTGAGATATGGAAGTTAAGGGAGTAGTTGTGGTTCGTATGAAAAATATGGCTCTTTATTATGCGGTTGTCCTATGGTGCTGATTTCTATGTATTAGAGATGTTACCATATTACGATGTCTTGTAAATGAGGAATATGAATGTGTGTCTATGTAACTTGTATTATTAAGCATTAGGATGGGATGTAGAGAACAGACTATGTGCTTGCTCCATGTGCTCTTATGTAAATGAACTTGATATAGAAGAACTATGCTATTATTATAAGATGATGTATTGGTATGTGGTTCATGTTATAGATATGTTTATCATGTTGAGAATGAAATCCTATGTTGAAATTAGAGGATTGAAATATTAGATTGTATCTATTCTTGTAGAATCATATGACTCTCGAACCTGTTTAGTAGATTGGAATCCTATTTGGATGTAGATAAGCACTTGTTGCTATGATATTGCATATGGCTATGGATAGTATTCTTGATGAGTTTTGCTTAAGGAAATAATTGAATACCATTAGTAAAAGAAGGATAAATTCATTTAGTTTCATTATGTGTTAAGTGTTCAAAAGAGTAAAGATGGGTATTAGAAACATTCGATTGGTACTTAAAAAATGAACCTTAGAAAGAGTATGAAAGGGAATAGAGTTATGCATTTATGTTAATGTTTTATCATAGTTGCATGGGAAGTAAATGTTTAGTTGGATGATAGTATATGGTGTTCTAGATGGATATGTGATGTGTTAGTTTAATGTCAACTAGTGACGTTGATATACCCTAGGGAATGGAGAAGCATTATATGGTTTTATTATGTAGTTATGTTAATGATTAAATAGATGTTCCACTTGTGTAATATGATTCATGGTTATGTTCATGTTGATTCATGTGATCATGTATATAGTTAATGATGCCTTATTGGTATTAATGATGCAAACTAGAAGTTAGTATCAACATTGTAGTGAAGATTAATTTAAAAGAAAAAAAAAATTATCTCTATTTGTTGGCAGATTTTGGTTTAATTCTCTAGGGTATTTTGGCGGGAATTACAACACTTCAAGAGATGGGTAGTTGTATGATTCAGTCTCGGGATATGGATACACCTTGTTGGGCTGAGGTAGTGAATTATGCTAATTACATTTAAAATCAAATGCCTCACAACACATTGTGATAGTTGACTCTTGGGCAGGCATAGTCCCATGTCAAGCTTGACATGTCTTCATTTAGAGTTTTTGGGAGTGCAACTTGGGAATTCATTCTAGATGCATAGAGGAAAGCCATGGTGAGTAAGAGCCAACCATTGATCTTTGTTGGCTATTGTGAAGATTCTAATGCATGAAAGTTGTTTGATCCTATTTTCAGAGAGATCTTGTTTTGGCAAGATGTCCAGTTTGATGTGTGTTATCCTTTGATGGACTTTCCATCACTAGCTTCTCTGTCACTCCATACTTCATCTTCATCTCTCGAGGATTCTTTTCCTTCTAAGGATGAGGAAGTTGTCCCTATTGAGCTCCCACCACCTATCCCACCAATTCCTAAGTGGGTCCGTACTATTGTTGATGTAGCTAGAGATTAGGCCGGTTATCCTTTAGATTCTCATTGCACTCACTCAGAGTTTTAAGGTCTCTCTTGTGAGTCAAGCTATTTTTGCTAATCCTTAGAAGTTTTTAGATGTGACAAGTATTCTAGAGTGGGATATGACTATGGCAGAATATTATTCTTCACTGATGAAGAATCACACTTGGGATCTTGTTCCTCTTACCAAGGGAAGAAAGTTGGTGCATTGCAACTGGGTGTATTGTACCAAGTATGTTTAGATGGTTCAATTGATAAGTATAAGACTTGTCTTGTTACTAAGGGGTTTTCACAGGTTGAGGGCATTAACTATTCTAAGACCCTTGCTCCTGTTGCCAAGATGTATTCTATTTGTCTTGTACTTTCTCTTAGAGATTCATAGGGATGACTAGTTTATCAGATGGATGTGAAGAGTGCCTTCTTGCATGGTGATCTTCATGAGGATATATATATGGAGTAGCCACAGGGTTTTGTGTAGGACTCTTCAATTATTTGTAGGCTTTGACGTTCATTGAATGGTCTCAAGCAGGACCATTGGGATTTTTATGAGAAGATGGAGACATTCCTACTTTCTACTGGTTTCACACATTGCCATTCCGATCCTCTTATTTACACTCAGTGATAGGAGGGAGATCTTTTGATTTTGGTCTTGTATGTGGATGATTTGATTCTTACAAATAGGCTCTTCTTCCATGATTCAAAGTGTTCAAAGAGCATTGATGGAGCAGTTTGACATGACACATCTTGGTCTTTTTCTTTACTTCCTTAGTCTTTAGGTTAATCAATCTTTGGATGAGATTTCTATTTGTAAATAGAAGTATGCTCTTGATATGCTTTAAATATTTGTCATACTTGATTGCAAGCCTATCCCTACATCATTCCAGCCAGGTGTTGTGTTGTCTTTTAGTTGTTCTACTCCTTTATTTGATGCTACATTATAGGTAGTTGGTTGGTAGTCTTTTGTACCTGCCACACATTCATCCTGATATTTCCTTTATAGTTGGTTTAGTCTCTCAGTTCTCTCATGATCTACATGAGAGTCACTAGAAGGTTGCCAAACGTATCTTGCAATACATTCGGGGCACATTGCACTTTGGCATTCATTATGCATCAGGAGACTCTAAGATTGTTGGCTTCACTAACTTAGATTGGGCTGGTGATGTTATTGATTGGAAGTCTACTTCTGGATTTGTTTTTTATCTTGGTTTTGGCCCTATTGCGTGGTTTTGCAAGAAGCAATCTGCTATTGTATTATCATCTATTGAGGCTAACTATCGAGTAGCCGTTCTTGCTAGCCAAGAGGTTCTTTGGCTTTGCTAGTTGTTGATAGAGTTTGGTTTTCCTCCTGATGGTCCCACTATTCTTTAATGTGACAATCAGAGTGTCATTCACATTTCTTTCAACCCAATGTAGCATTAGCGAATGAAGCAAATTGAGATCCACATGCACTTCATTCGATAGTTAATTTAGGATGATCTTCTCACCTTGGATTACATACCTATAGAGGCACATGTTGTAGACACCTTCACTAAGCCCTTAGCGTCCCCACATTATCTTCAGTTGCAATCGATGCTTGGGAGTGAAGGAAGTTGTCCTTGGGGGCTATATTTGAGGCTTTGCTTCCCTTTTTAGCAATTCATGTTTTTTCATGCATTGCATCTCTCGCTTTTGGAGAGGGTTTTTTTCCCACATGGTTTTTCTTCTTTTCTCTTCTTAAAGAAACTTCATTAGTTTGTACATGGGTATAACCTAATTAGGCCTTTTGTTGCTGGGGCCCATTTCTACATTCACGCATTTAGAGTTTTTTTTACTCACCCAAGTTTCTTCTAAGGGGGAGCAATGTTAGAGCATTTTAGCTATTAGTTGTTTTTTTATAAATAGTTATGCTTTTTTGCTTGTTTGCTTAGGTTCACTTAGGAGTGCTTGCTTCTAGTTTAGCTTTTGTTCATCTAGTTTAGCTAGAGTTGAACTTTTTTTAGCTCCTCATGCTTGCACTTTAATTCTCCTAAATTTAGCTCATTGCATTTTTTATAAGCACCTCATTGTACAATTGTAATCCATTCTGTATTCTTTGCTTTTGAGTAATATAGAATTCATTTGTGCAACTCTTGTTTGTGGAAGTTGTTTTGTTTGTTGTTTGATCTTGCAGGCACTTGTGTTGCAAAATTCAATAGATAGTGCATGAAAAGGATTGTAACTTGTTGCAATAGTGTCTAAGATAGTAAGCCCATCCTTTTGTTCCGAGTTCCTTTCTTTCTACTATTTCCATTTTTGTATCTAATTTTTTATTTTATCACTCCTATTTTTTATATTATGCAAATATTTTCTACTTCTCTCACCATTTCAATTAATAGTAGTTAATTTCTCCAATTGTATTTTTGTTGAGCCCAACATTTTCACTACCTTTTTGGTTCGCCTAATACATTTTTTGTGAACCAATTATTTCAACACTTAAAAATCGTCTTCCTTTTCATTAATTTTTCCCTCTAAAATTACAATTAAAATTTACCATTCCTCACAACCAACGTTTTTGGAGCACTACCCTAAATGCCATTCTATAGCCTTAAAGGAGAAAAATAATGATCTTCCACTAGCTTCATCTATACTATTATTAAACTTATCCTTCTATTTTTCACAATGAACATCTTATCCTCTTTCCTTACATCACTTTCTATCTTTTCTAATTTGTTTTTTAAGATGAGATATTTCATTCCATACATCTAATTGTGACTTAACTCTTCCTATGCCACTCTATTCTCTCGATCTCTCCTAAAATTCCCACCACCCGGCAAGGAAATTTTAGAGTGTGATGACATCATTGGTCATTGTCTTAACATTACTTTACCTACTCTTCATGCCAATGCCCTCCCTTTAGAATTTCCCCTCGAAATAAAATTTCCAATCAATTAGATAATGATATTTCATTTAAATTTTTTTTATAATTATAAAATTTAGATATATATTTATCTTTAAAAAAACACTTCTATAAAATGGGCTCCTCAAGAGCTCACAAACTCTAAGTTATTAAATATTCTTTTATTTCAAATATTTAACAATATTAAATATAAATACGAAATCATAAAACTGGAGTCTTGGGACCGTCCACCCTTGAGAATATCTAGTTACATTTGGCTAGCCCAAGCAGACATATAAATTGCAGATAATCGTGGCTTGGTATGCTCCAAACTTTAGACTCTAATTTCTAATTTTTTTCTTGCAATTGTTTTTTTGGTATGGTAACAACATTTTGCCCTAATAAAAACTGAATACGTTGTCAATCTAACAGAATATCGGAGAATCATAATATATTTCTGTAATTTTCTCCACCTTTGTTTAGATGTTAGATGTCTATTGGTTTTTCCCCACATGGCATCTAAAGTAGGAGTGTTTATTGATTTTGCAAACCAGGTTTAGGGTTTCAATATGAATAGAATGTTTACTTGTGGGTGGATTATGTATATATGATTAACTTGTTATTAAATCGATTGAGGTTGTCTTGGCTTGTTCATCAATGAACGAATTTGAAATCCCTGTGTGAGAGCGGTTCAACCCTGTAACTGACTGGTGCTATACATCATTATGTTATTGATTATGATGTGAGCTGTTGTTCCATATGTTATTTTTTAATGGATCAGTTAGGACTCAATCCTAGAAGCGTCCCACTGCTATTCTTAGCATTCTGAGATGCTCTACCACAAGAGCTTGTGAGGTGTGTCTTGTCTTCTTCCGGTGATACAATAAATGCACTCACAGAGGTTACTAAATTCCTTGATAAATAATATTTAAAGATTTTAACTATGATTGAACTCGTTAGAGTTGCTTACTATTATAAATGGCATTCCGTGGAAGGGGTTATGGGTGGTCACAGTCAAAGATTTAAATAAAGAAATCCTTAGCTTAATGGTCTAGTTATTACAGGACTTCTAGCACCTCCTAAGATTCATTTTCTGATTGTATGTCACTTCTTTTTTTCTTTCTAAAATGCAAGTACACAATCCTGAAGGCGTAGACGTCCTGCTTGCTGTAGTTAAAAGTCCCTTTCAGTATGCTTTATGTGGTGTTGGTATCATATATCTATGTAGTGCTGATAACGCAGTTCATGATAAATTGAATATAGAACAAAGATCATCACCCTTACCTCTTGATCTATGTTGGTCCAAAAGATAAGGAGATGTACGCTAGAATTCACCAATAAACACCTTTTCATCTATATATAATCAGAAATGGACATTCGACAGTTAACTATGATTTATGGGCAGAACCTTTTTGTTGTCTGAGGATTTCCAATTAACTCACATGAGTACATTGTATAACAATACAATTCACTGGATCATCAAGTACTTCTAAGCAAATTGTGGTATCTATCAGGGGCATACTAAAAACTGAGAGGAAACGTTATCTTTTGATTTCTAGGCATACTGAAGCACTTATAAAGCTGTTAAAAATTGGACCAACAACATGGAGGAATTAGTTCATGCACATAATATAATGTTATTGTGTGGAATGTCTAGGATTTAGACTCTTCTCAACCACCCAACAAACATTTCACTAACAAAAAACTAATCATCTAATGACTATAGACTGATAAATATTCCACCATAATAGATTAATATAACAGTTACAAAAGGTACACTGCATGAACATCTTTTGAATCCTAATATCCAACAAATTCCCCTCATCATCAATCAGGAGAAAATCAAATGCTCCAGACCATCTTATGGCTATTTTGCAACACTGCAACCTTGGTCGTTTGCAACTAGTACTGGACAACCTTTGCCCCTTGTTGATGTGTTTTTTATGCACCTCGAACACAGAATAAAATACCAAGCTATTCTATCCTCTCTTGAACAAAGAAAGCCCATATTCTATACAACGTGATCAAATGAGATGACTCCAAGGTTTACAATGCGAACAATGCAACTTAAATGCTATGGATAGACGCAGTGATATGATGTGATTTTGCTGGAATCACAAGGGGACTTACGTTTTGCTTGAACTTTGCTGGAACGTGGGGAACTAACTGAACTTTGGAAAATAAAGACAAAAGAGGCAAAGGGTTTTGAAAGACTACACTACTCCTAAGAACAATGATAACAATGGATGAAACTTAGATAGACAAATTCCCTCAAATCAAGTTTTGCTTTGCCATGATGACAACAACTACACAAATTTGATGCAATCTTCTAAGGAAATGGTAGATTTTCACATTGCAAATATATCACTCAAATACCCAATCCTGGGGCAATTTGAACAAGTATCTACAATCGAACTTAGCACGATGATTAGGCTCAGGCTATCTTTACACTGTAGCTTACAATCAGCAAACTACAAAAAGTATGAACCAAAGAATTCATCACAATATCTTCATAAGCATCCACCATGATCAATGAACTCTAATTAACCTTGAGAAGTAACAAGAAACCATGAAAATGTAGAAACACAACCCAAAGATTCACCATAACTTCAATGAAATCAAGCATTTATTTCCACAAATCTTGGCAACAATTGCTTCTTTCCTCCTACTCTACTCTACTTGCTATCTAATTGTTAACTATGAACTATACACCATTGTCTATTAACCTTTACAATTGAGAGATTTGAGCCTATATAGAGGTCTCTTTACAATTGAATGGCCCAAATTGATTCTCAAATCAATGGCCAAGATTACAATATGAAACCCTAATTAGGGTTTGTTACAACAAACTCTCTTTTCTTGACCAATGAAATCATTACAACATATAGGACACATATCCATTTTTTATTTCTAACCAATGAGAAAATAAGTTAGGTATGTGAAACAATATTTGATGTAGTGCCATGTGTCACTTGCTCCACTTTTGATGAGTCAAGTTCAATGCATATGGACATGTTGATGTGGCACACTCTAATGGGTTGGATGATGATTGGATTCCACCTCTGCTTGCCATGTAGATCATCACAAAATGTTTGTGATTGAGGCATATCTCTTGATACTCAGCATTATCCAAGCCTGGTGTGATGAAGATAGCAGGACATATTCCCAAATTGCATCATCTTGATCAAGTCAACCTTCTACAATTAACACTTCTAAAACTATCTCCTTGATCACACTTGTATTTTCATCTCCGCACTTGGGAACTTCATCTTTGGGTTGCATTTCATCCTTCATCCTTGTATCGATTTTGAATCCTCTCATCTTGACGGTCTTCACTGAGATTACTTATTTGTTGTACTAGCAATGATTCTTGGATTTCCGGAGGAAATTTAAGATTGTAAACATTTTCCTCTTATCTCCATCATGTATGTTTGTGTAGTTTTCTTTCCAAGTTACAACTTAAGTGTTGATCTCTTGCTGTCCTTGTGAATGTTATCTTCCAAGTTGCATGTTGATCATTTTGTTGTAGGTTGAGAATTCCATCATCTTGCTATGTGAATCTTGATGTTGTCCTACTCCACCTTGTGCCTTTCATTGCCCCATGAACTTGAACACCTTGAGTTGGTCTTCCTTCATGTGGTTGGATCCTTGCATGACCGTCTTTGATTCTTTCCTCCTTGCTGAAGTGTTGTGGAGAGCTTTCCTTGTGCTGAGTTCCTCATGTTACCATCTTGAACTTGTGATTCTTGGTGTGTGAATCTTTCGTCATGTTGAAGACCTTGGTGTTAGCCTCCTTGGTATCCTGGTTCTTGCTGATGAAGTCTTCCTCTTGAAGTTGCATGATGATGTGGGTCTTGCAATCCTCCTTTTATTCCTTTAAGATGTTGTTTGCAATTTGCATCATCATCCTCTCATATCTGCAAAACAAACAAGATAGTATCAAACACATATGATATTGGCAGATTTTACACACCCTCCTAGTCTGACATGATCTCTGATTTTCAGGTTGGATTCTGTGATGTTTAGGGTTTGATCTCTGAATTTTATGTGATGCAGGTCTGATTTGATGCTTCCTAGGACTGTGTGCACCTTACAAGGTCATCTGCACAAGAGGCAAGAGGGCGCTATTGCACTACAGCATGCACTACCTGAGCGCATAATACATTAGAGCATGCACAATCACATGCATTTTGTGCTCAGAGCTATACTTGATTGAATTTTTGATTTGTTTCCCTTATTTTTTAAGTGAATTTTCCAAGGCCTGATTTTTGAGTGAGATTGGCCTGCTTTTCCCTTTTTGGTTTGAGTTTCAATAATTTAAGTCTGTTTTTTTAGGGTCTAGAGGTCTGATTTGTTGTTTCTTTTGATCAGATTTCACCTTGAAGTAGTCCTTGACCTCCTGCCTTGAACACATTCTGTATTTGTGTTGGCATCATGATGGGCACATTGTCCATATGACCCTACACAATTTGGGTGCAAAATACATGTGTGCTTGTAATGTCCCCATTTTGCGAGCATCAGAGTTTGTAAGAATTAGCCTATCATTTGACCCTCGTAGGCTAACAATTATTGATAGAGGGCCTCGTGTGGCAGTTACTTGGTGATTAGAGACATTACTCTTCAGCTGGATTCAGGTTTTGGCCTTTGCACAGGTTTTTTGACTCAGATTGGCACACTTACTATTTATAGTAAGTTACTATTTAGGGTTTCTATTTTTAGACAGGCATCCAATCACATGGAGAACAGGGAGAGTCGACTCCTGGCTCAGACGGCTTAGCAATCAGACAAGTATATCAAGAGATATTAAAGTTTAAGTGACTTAAGTGATTTATTTAATATTTTAATATTATTATAAAGTTCTAAAGTAACTTTATAATAATAAAGTCACTTTAATATAATAAAGTGCGTTAAGTGAATAATTTAATGTGGGAATAAATCTTTTATCCCACATTGTTCAGGAAGATGTTTGAGCTCTCTTAAGGAAAGAATAAAAGGAAAGGCAAGAGTTCATTCTCGACATCCAGTTGATGAATAGTATTTTGATTGATTTTTATTGTGGAGCCTAGGGCTTTCGCAATTTTCTTCTTTGATCATAGGAAACAAAAACTTCCTATTGATAGCAATTTTGAAGGTGTGAAATAACACCTGAATTATTGCAGTTGTGGGAAAGAATACTTCAGTTCTTTCATTTGTGCAAATTGGTGAAGTTTTCTACAAGGGTTTGAAGTTTATTGTTGGAGAACATTTATAATTGGTTGTGAATCATCTTTCTTTGGCACATGGAGTTATATCATTCTTGTTGGGAGAGATTATCAACAAATTATTCAAGGTTTTAAGAGCAGATTGCAAGTTTGTTCTTGCTGAACAGTGCGCGTGAACAGTGCGCGTGAACAGTGCACGTGAATAGTGCGCTACAGTGCTGTGAACAGTGCGCATGAACAGTGCCGTGAACAGTGCGCTACAGTAGTTGGAGTTCTATAGAAGGGGATTTAGAAAGGTTGAACAACTATATATATTTGACAAGGGATTTGCATATGAGGAGAATCAAACCAATATATCAAGGCAGCCATTGAAATACCAGGTTTTCTATTTATGGTCATTGTATTAGAAAATCATTACTTCATTGCATCATTTTCTATTATGATTATATCATGAAATATTTGGAGGTTGCATATGTTTAATGGAAATATAATTTGCATATTCCACATTCATGGTAACATTCTACGTTGATCAGCCATTTAGCTTTCATGCCAATTGTTTGCTTAAATGCCTAATAGCTGTAGGTGTACTTTCAGATGCATGACAAGTGTTTGTCTTAATGTCAACTAGCTGTACTAGTTAATTTCAGTCATTGCATATGTGTGGAAAGGTCTAAAACAGCTAGTATATCATTTCTATAACAACTTTGCATTGTTAGAAGCTTTCCATAACTTCATTTGCAACCTACAAACCCAAAGAAGACAAATAAAGAATTCACTATAGCGGCTTCAAACATTGTATGCCAAATGTTTGACAATATTCCTTGGTGTTCATATAAGCAAAACAGGGTTAGATTAGCCAAGGGATATTACAGTGGTATCAGAGCGGTTTCCTGCCAACCTGTTGGGTGATGGTTGCATTCAATTGGTGGGAAAATCATCGGTGTACAAATCAGTTTTGATTTGGTTTTCAGTTGGGTAGTGAAAATGGGCTACATGACAACATTGTTCAGCGATAAACAGGCACTGAAAGAACTTGAACAGTCACAATACAAGCTCAGCCGAGAGTTGTTGCGTTTAGGGCAAACGCTTTCAAAGTTTGGGTTGCCTAAAAGATTCAATTCACTTCCTACCAGCAAAGGTCGAACACCACAAAACAAAGAAGAAGAAGTGATTAGCATGTTTAAGGAGTATAGCACTCTTCCTCAAAAAATTAAGAAGGAACTTCCTTTCATGAGTTACATGGATTTGCACCCGAGTCCTTGCCATAAGACAGAGTTTGCAAGGAAGAAATATCACACTATAGCTCATGAATTGTTTAGACATGAAATGGATAGAGAATCTACACATAAGGATGATACAACTCTTCATCAAAATGATTTGGTATCTTCAAATTCCTATGAAGTATGCAGAAATTTATATGATGAATTTGATAGACATGCTGATTTGATTCAAGAAGACACTAGCACAGCTTTGGGTAATGATTTATCTACATCATCCTTGCAAGAGGTGACTCAAGAAGTTTCTAATATAGAGGCTACTTCTGATTTTCATAACAGCGATGATGAAACTTTGCATGAGCATGAGACAGCAGTGTTTTCACATGTGCAAAATGATCCTATTGAATTGTCACATGAAAGTACTCAGAAATTGGGTACTAATGATGCATTGTATGTGGAGGATTCATGTCATGGTGAGTCTGATTTTCCAGATCAGACCTTTGAAAACAAGCTAGAAGATTCATATGTTGATACGGAGTCCCAAGATCGTGCTTTGGATGGGCATGCAGTTACTTTGAGAGTGGAGGTGTGTGAAGATACTGTCATACCAGCAACTTCTACCTTATCAGTTGAGCCATCCTTTGAGGTACAAAGCAGCAGTACCTTAGATGTTGAGGTGTGCATGGATGAAAGCACACATGATGCTGCTTATCATGTAGTGAGTGATGACGAATCAGCCTCATATCATAGTGCATATTGTGAACCGGAAAACTTGTATGGGGGTCATAAGCTACAGAATCCCCATCATTTGGTTGGGCAACTAAAAGTGAATGACAATATGATTGCCACAACCATTGAGCATTTTAATGTTGCTCGTCAGATGTTGGCTACCTATGGTTGGAGTACTCCTTTGACAGATGAGCATGGTGATAGTGGTTTTTCCCTTGCAGAGATACATGCACTTCGAGAAGCAATTGGAATGATGAAACAAAATTACCTAAAACTACTTGCGGATAGGGATTTTCTTCTCGAGTGGGATTGCATTTGTTATGATGCATTGAAGGGAAAGGAGGAGCAGGTTGATGAGCTCACTCATGAGCTTGAGGTGACTATGGACTCATGGCAGAGTACCGAGTTGGCTCTTCAAGAGTCACAGTTACAGATTGAGAAGCTTACCGAGGAGTTGAGTTTGGCACAGTCTCCACCAACTGCAGATATAGTACAGTTATATACAGAAGCAGTTGATGAGGATTTTATATCCACTGGTTGTAGTGTAGATGTGGTTACATCTATCACAGATATAGGTACGAAAGTTTCAGCTGGGATGAGTACCTTGGTTGAGAGCAGTAGAGAACCACTAGTTG
Source organism: Cryptomeria japonica (assembly GCF_030272615.1). Classification (NCBI taxonomy): domain Eukaryota; kingdom Viridiplantae; phylum Streptophyta; class Pinopsida; order Cupressales; family Cupressaceae; genus Cryptomeria; species Cryptomeria japonica. The sequence continues at coordinate 443,690,734 of NC_081415.1, read as the reverse complement.
CATCAAGTTCTCCTGAGGTCAGTACAGTGACAGTTGATGCAGGACAGTTTACTGGTAGCTCTTGTGTCACAATGGTGGATTCTCTTGAGAGTTGTGTGGTAGTACACAACGCTACTCCATCCTCACAGGGCATTTGCAGAGTGTCATCTAGTTGGGAGTATGGCTCCCATGTTGATTTGTTTCCATCTCTTGGAAGCAAATCTGTCACTTCATCCCATGCAGCTGATTTTGGATGCCAGCTTGTTGTTTTTCAGAATCAAAGGGATTAGCTGCTCGATTCAAGTGTTGTTAGTGACGAGCCATTGACAGAGGTTGGAGCATTTTACCGCGACTACACAGTGAGGAGTGCTCATCATTTTTCTTTTGATCCACACACAGAGGACTTGATGATGCATCCGTGTGGATTGGCTCCGAGATGCCATCCTTTGTGGGATGGGTATTCATCATCTTCAGAAGATGGGATTAGCAGTTGCGAGCGCCCGACTCAGCAGTTTATGGGGGATTACTTGCAGGGACAGCTGTCAGTTATACATCATGCTGATATGTATCCAACAGGGTTTGCTACTTCTATGTCACAAAGTTTTCTTATGGGTACATGGTTACAAGATGACTATGGTGTCAGTGGGCATGATGGTTTGGTTAGTTATCACATCCATGGGAGTTTACCGAGAGCTGTAGAGAGATATTGTGTTATAGACGCTTCCAGATATTTTTATCTCTATATGGCGAATGGATGTGGGGTTCAGTTGTTTTGGGATCCAGGAGGCGACAGGTTTGGCACAGTGTATTGGATGGGTCCCATTGGTTTGCTTCACCACTTCTGGCATGGTGAAGTTGAGATCAGAGTAGCACAGAGGAAGTCAGAGGCTATTAGGCTTGGCAGACTTCCATTCTGGGTTTGGGATCCAGGGATATTGTGCACAACTATGTTTATGTTGGTGCTACTGGAGTCGGTTAAGGATGTGTGGGACATTTCACAATTCTTCTTTTGGGCCTCCCGAGGATTGGAGTTTCTTTGCAGTGGAGATTGCTTGGGGACAAGCAATTTCAGGGAGGGCGGACTGTAATGTCCCCATTTTGCGAGCATCAGAGTTTGTAAGAATTAGCCTATCATTTGACCCTCGTAGGCTAACAATTATTGATAGAGGGCCTCGTGTGGCAGTTACTTGGTGATTAGAGACATTACTCTTCAGCTGGATTCAGGTTTTGGCCTTTGCACAGGTTTTTTGACTCAGATTGGCACACTTACTATTTATAGTAAGTTACTATTTAGGGTTTCTATTTTTAGACGGGCATCCAATCACATGGAGAACAGGGAGAGTCGACTCCTGGCTCAGACGGCTTAGCAATCAGACAAGTACATCAAGAGATATTAAAGTTTAAGTGACTTAAGTGATTTATTTAATATTTTAATATTATTATAAAGTTCTAAAGTAACTTTATAATAATAAAGTCACTTTAATATAATAAAGTGCGTTAAGTGAATAATTTAATGTGGGAATAAATCTTTTATCCCACATTGTTCAGGAAGATGTTTGAGCTCTCTTAAGGAAAGAATAAAAGGAAAGGCAAGAGTTCATTCTCGACATCCAGTTGATGAATAGTATTTTGATTGATTTTTATTGTGGAGCCTAGGGCTTTCTCAATTTTCTTCTTTGATCATAGGAAACGAAAACTTCCTATTGATAGCAATTTTGAAGGTGTGAAATAACACCTGAATTATTGCAGTTGTGGGAAAGAATACTTCAGTTCTTTCATTTGTGCAAATTGGTGAAGTTTTCTACAAGGGTTTGAAGTTTATTGTTGGAGAACATTTATAATTGGTTGTGAATCATATTTCTGTGGCACATGGAGTTATATCATTCTTGTTGGGAGAGATTATCAACAAATTATTCAAGGTTTTAAGAGCAGATTGCAAGTTTGTTCTTGCTGCTACAGTGCGCGTGAACAGTGCGCTACAGTGCCGTGAACAGTGCGCATGAACAGTGCCGTGAACAGTGCGCATGAACAGTGCCGTGAACAGTGCGCTACAGTAGTTGGAGTTCTATAGAAGGGGACTTAGAAAGGTTGAACAACTATATATATTTGACAAGGGATTTGCATATGAGGAGAATCAAACCAATATATCAAGGCAGCCATTGAAATACCAGGTTTTCTATCTATGGTCATTGTATTAGAAAATCATTACTTCATTGCATCATTTTCTATTATGATTATATCATGAAATATTTGGAGGTTGCATATGTTTAATGGAAATATAATTTGCATATTCCACATTCATGGTAACATTCTACGTTGATCAGCCATTTAGCTTTCATGCCAATTGTTTGCTTAAATGCCTAATAGCTATAGGTGTACTTTCGGATGCATGACAAGTGTTTGTCTTAATGTCAACTAGCTGTACTAGTTAATTTCAGTCATTGCATATGTGTGGAAAGGTCTAAAACAGCTAGTATATCATTTCTATAACAACTTTGCATTGTTAGAAGCTTTCCATAACTTCATTTGCAACCTACAAACCCAAAGAAGACAAATAAAGAATTCACTATAGCGGCTTCAAACATTGTATGCCAAATGTTTGACAATATTCCTTGGTGTTCATATAAGCAAAACAGGGTCAGATTAGCCAAGGGATATTACAGTGCTTGCAATATGTGCTAGGGTCCTATACTTAGCTAAATTTTGAGTGTAAACATCAAATTCATACCTCCCTCACTCTAATTTGTCACCTTGGTCGCTTTTATGTTGTGGAAGATTTTAGTTGAAGCATCTTGGTGGTTTTAATACCCATTTCAGCTTGAGCGCATTGTGCATATAGTCATGCACAAGATGAGCACATGGTGCAAGTGAGTATGCACTATGTGCTAGGTGTCTTCTTGATCGAGTTCGTTGCTTCTTGCTTCATAGTCTTGGGTCAATTTTGTCATCGAGTGCATTGTTAGATTACGTGGAGTGCTTTGATGTTCACAATCTTGAGCACACCCTACATGTAGTGATGCACAAAATGGGTGCAAAATTCATGTTAGCTTGCACAACTTGGAAATTGATTGTTGCTGGGCGCATTTTACATAGGGGTGTGGACAACATGGGTGCATAGTTCATTTGTGCTTGCACTATGTGCTCTTGTTTAGACAGTCAAATTTTGAATGTCATCATCAAATTGATACCCCTTCCAATCTCACCTTGATCATTTTGCTCTAGGTTTTCTTAGGCAAGTGGTGACATTGATTCCCTTTCTAGCATGGGCGCAAAATGCAATAGAGGATGCACAAGATAGGGCACATTGTGCAAGTATCTGTGCACTATGCACTCACTTCCATACTTGTTTCCTTCAACCTCATCGTTCTTGGATCAATTTTGCTCTTGGAATGCATTTAGGTTGCTCATTGGATTGCTTTGAGTGACTTTGCTGAAGGAACACAATGGACCACTGAGAGGGGGGTGAATCAGTCGTAATTAATAAAAACTTTTACCTTCTAAAGATCTAAGCAACAATAACTTTAATCACAAGACCATGAGTAGAGATATTAAATAGATCAACACACACAAACAAGAGTCAACCCATAACACGAGTGCATACGAGGAAAACCCATGGTAGGGAAAAACCTCGGTGAGAAATGCTGCTGGAGTCTACTGCTCCAATCCAGCCTCACAATGAAATCACTGGTTACAACTTTTATGGGCACCAACCCAAAGGAGCACCAACCCTTAGCTTTAGGGCACCAACCCAAAGAACACCAATCCCTATAGTTTATGAGCTTCTACTCAAAGGAGCACCTACCCTTGCTCTGAGCACCCACTCAAAGATTACAATGAATGTAATCACAAATACATGTTATATACCTTGTTGCAAATGAGGTTTTGCAACACCTTACTAATCTGCTCTCTTTCTGATCTCTTCTTCTCTGCTCTTTGCTCTCTATCTGTCTCTACACTTGATCTCTGCTCTTTGCTCTGTGTCTTCTGCTCGGATCACTTCTGCCTTTCTGCCTTCTGCCTTGGCTCTACACACTCTGACTTCTGCCGCTCTCTCACTTGGTCTCTACTGCTTTCTCTCTTTTTTGCTCTTTGTGTTTTCACTCTGTTACCACACCACACCACACTCTGTTCTCTCCTGAGCTTGTATTCTTCTCCACAACATCACACACACATCCAACTCATATCAACTCCCACTATGCCGACAAGTCTATGTTTTTGACAAGTTACATGTAAAGACAATTTTTGTGATTGCAAGTGTATCTTTCACTTGCACTTTTGTAAAATGTAATTACATGTAGAACAACTACAAGTTGAGTTAGATTAGGACTGTAGTTGGAATAAGTCATGATGGTTGAGATAATTTCTCAAGTTAGTTAGGATTCTGCCACCTTTTTCTCAAACTCCCTCTCCTATATATATACATGAGGGGGTCTATTGTATTTCTTATCTTTTTGCAAGCACGTAAATTCTGCAAGATTTTATACTCATAAAGACTTTGAGCTTTATAGTTGTAAGTTGTCATCTTTTGAGTAATATAAAGAAGTGTGGGATTTTAGACTTTGTATTGAAATCTTGCTTTGTTCCCATTGTGTTCTTGTGTTATTATGGGATATATCTTTGTGCTTACTTGAGATTGTGGAAGGCTGTTGAAAAGAGCTTCACTCCAAATAATTGCAGACTTTGTGTTGCAGATATTGAGGGTGACATTAGTTTTAGTTTGCGATTTGAAGTTGAGAAGTGTTGCAAGACTTTGTGCTTGTAATAATTCCCATATAAAGTAGTTTTAGAGTGCATTATATTTGCAGACTTTGCGCTGCTATACACTGCACTTGTTCTTAAAGTTATCATTACAAAAGGGTAGATAGGATTGTGAATATTCAAGACTTTGCGCTTGATATTGTTTTCCCGTCCTGGAGGAGGTGACGGAAGTCTTTGTGCTTTCTTCCTCTCTCATTTTGCTTTATAAGTTGTTGCGGTTATTTGTTTACAATTGCTATTATTTTTCTGTGAAGAGAAAAGAATATAGTCTTTCTTGAAAGAAGAGGAAAGATTGCTGTCCTACCCATATTAGATTAGATTAGTTAATAGATAGGGGGAGCCTTCCCTAAATTAAGAGAGTATTATACTCTCACACTGTGGCTGAAACCACAATTTTGCACATCCCTAGGTGTACAAAATTTTCAACCAACACCCACAAGATTTCAATTTCTTAGATTTGATCCCTAACCCACACACAGATTGCAAAAACTCAAATTAGACACATGCAACTTTCTAAATTTAGTCTTTACACATGTATCAACTCAACAATAGATCAGATTTGATTACACAAGATAGATATACATGCATTTGATTTTAGTAACAATTTGGTAGAGTCTCCTCTAACTAGAGATTAGTAATTTCCAACACAAGGTTCATAGGCAACTTCTCTACACATGAATCTTAGATTTTCCTTCAACAATAGTTTGTTACACATCTACTAAATCCTACACAATGACATGCAATGCCTCTATCCAATGTTGGGAAATTTTGGTAGATTTTCCTTCTGCAAATTAACTATCCCAACATGTAAAAATGCCATGCAATACCTCTATCAACTTTTGGGAAAATTGGTACAAAGTTTCACCTTTCAAACTCAAAAATCCCAACTTGCAAAAACGATATGCATAAGAACAACTCCTCAAATCTACCACCTGCAAACACACACACTCTAAATACTCCTCAATTTCTTTAATTGAGCTTTTTGGCAACTTGAAAACAAAGAACACTACTCTCCACTCCTAGCAATATTCTCTTTGGAAGTTAACTCTCCTTCAATCTTCAAGCATTTTTTATAAGTTTCTCTTCTAATTGGAGCACCAAAATCAAGAGAGGTTAGGATGGACAATGTGTAACTTTCCACTACCAAACTGAAATGTCACCTTCCATGAATGAAGACTAGAGAGAATCACCTATCAGTAAAAAATAGCATGGTGGGGTGCCTTTGTCAACATGCAAGAGATTCTTTATTAATTTCTCTTACATTCAGTTAAATATAGTTAGTCAGAGCGCTTTATTTTCCATGTTTAATTTTGATAATTCAAAGATTCTTCTATCATGCAATTCTTCATCCATGATGTGTCATAGATGCTCTTAAATGTTTTCATTGTGGTTGCCTTTAGCATTTAATTCTTCATCCATGATGTGTCATGGATGCTCCTACATGTTTTGCTTGTTGTCATATATATTGAAAGAGGTGTTATAACTTGTCATTACTCATCATACAAGCGGCAAGAGGGGATCTTCACCAAGAGGCACAACCCAAAATACATGAGAAAAATAATATTTAAAAATTCTCAAAAATGAATTCTTCTAGATTTTCTGTATCAAAGAAGCTTAAGGTCCTTATTCACATACACAAATATAGAGATTTCCTTTTGGTTGATGCTTACTATTGAAACCCTGAGATGCCCATGCATTTTTGTCCACCAAAGATTATCCAACCACTTTGCTCCCCGTTTCTCTATGAGCAGCACTTTTCATCCTATACTGATCATCATAATTGACTAAGCACCAAAATATTCAACTTTCCCCCTTGGCTATCCCTTCTCTTCTCAAAAATTCAAAAACTAAAAACAAAAAATGCAATACATTGAACATTGGAAAGCCTAAACCATAATACACACCAAACTGAAAAACAACTTCTACCAAAAAATAGTATTCAAGAATTTTATCCAATCTTCAAGTCCATAATTAGCCCAGATGGGAATAGTCTCCATCCTCTATGGGTCCTTAGCCTCCACTTTGACCCCCTAAGATCCTATCCACCAAAAGCATCATCAAGTTCTCCAATAGTAAGCTTTGCAAAAGTACAAGCAATAAGTAGCATGTTGACAAATGTATCCATATGTAAAACAAGATAACTGGCATTGCATTTATCACAACAAAATATATTTTCATTTGATTAAAAAATGTTCTTAAATCATTTAGTGAAGTGTTTGGAATGAAAGCCTAACCTTATGAGTAGGGGGAGGACCCAATAGATGTGCACTTTTAACTTTGCACACCTCAAAATCTTGTGTCAATGTTGAAAAACTAAATTTTTTGTAGTGGCTTCCTTGACTAGTTGACTGCTTAAACCTAACGTTTGAAGTTGTTATCATCAATTTTCATGCCTCAAATATGCGTAGTCATAAAAAGTGTTCAAAACATCACTTTTTGTACCCCTTACTCATCGTAGTGAATTAATAGAGTCCATCCATACTCTGCAAAATTGAATGTATAAACACTCAAATTCATCATATGGAGTCCTAAATATGAATAATCAATAATATTAAACTATACAACATAGCATTATTAATTAAATACTTTTTTTGTATTAAGTATCATAGAATCACAAAGCTCATTTTTGCTCGTTCGAGCATCCACGTTACAAACTTATTACAAATACTAGCTCCTTTCGAGCAAACTTATTACAAATACTAGCTCCTTTTGAGCACCAAACTAGAAACAACAATTGGAAGACCAAGGGTCACAACTTAGAAATCCACTTTAAACAATGAGACAAATACAATCAATGGAAGACCAAGAGTCACAACTTAGAATTCTACACAAAGGTGTCCCTCGTGGGAGTTGAACTTGGGTCTCCACATTGAGAACTCAATGCTTTAACCAACTAAGCTCAACCCCTTGGACGTTAAATACTTTTTATCTATTCTTATTATGAAAATATCCTAAAACTATTTAAATAATATCTTATTACTAAATAATTTAAATCTAACAAATGTCACTAAATTATATATTGTTAATAATATACGCACCTAACCCTAAATGACATTGCCCTAAAAGAGGATATACATATCCCTAAATTCTCCTTCTCCATTGTGAAACTTTGGCTTTGCTGCTGCTGCTGCCCCAAGTCGCTTCCTCCATTGCAACAAGCATCCTCCACCACATGTCTGCCATTAATAGTGTCATTTTGTCTACGTCAATTCATGCAAGGTGAGGTAAGGTTTACAAATTGAGGTTTTTTAATTTTCTTATGGCTGCCCTCATTGTTTTTGTTGATTGTTTTGTGTTGCATTTTCTTCTTGCAATCACTTTTGGCTTCGATGTTTTAGATGAGCTAAATCTGCACTACATATACCCTCAAGAAAAATATGTCTTTTAACACAACAAAAAACAAGGTTTTGTTCATGCAGGTAAGGTCTTTTTGACCTTAGTAGGGCTATGAGCCATTTTTCCTATATTTTCAATGTCAATGCACAATTTCTCTATATTTTTGTTTGTTACTTTTTAAAATTACAAAGCGAAGAGCTTTTTCAACAATGTAGGTAAATTTGTAATGGCCCTGTGACTATTTTTGTTAATAATCTTTGATGCTTTTGAAGGGTTTTCTATTTCGACGATTTGAGTACCTTCAACCACCATTTTTTCTTCCTTCCAACCTATTCTTCTAAAAAGGTCCTTTTCAGAAGAATGTTTCCCCGTGAATTGTTAGAAACTCTACCTTTGTGTGTGTTTATATATGAAATTCTAGTGCCTCTTTGAAAGTAGATTCATGGGATATATTTTGTCATGTTTGAAAGAGACAATTCCCAATGGGTCATTGGACTCATATTCATATTTTTGTAGTTCCTCTCCATATGCTCTTTAATCATCTTAAACCGTTCCTTTGTTGGTACAAATGTTTTTGCAAATCTTAAAATATTTGAAGCTAAAATTGGTAGCTTTTCACTGAAACCCCATATTTTGATTTCAAACTTGCATTGTCCTACATTTTGAAATTCAACATAGCAACTCGTGCTTAATACAACATCTTCTTGAGAGCATCCAAAACAAGCAACACATACATCTTGGTTAGTAAAATGGCCTTTATTTTTGAATAGTGAGATCTCTTTAAGAAGCTTATCCAAAATAAGTAGTTGCATGCAAAACATGATGATCTTCCTTATACCATATTTTGAAGAACTGATCATTAATAATAAATTTTGAAATTTAGAATTTTTTTGTGCCATAGATCAAGCCATCCAAGCTTATGATGGAAAAATATCTTGGACTATAATTATTTTTAAGTGATAAATGCAAACTAGATTCTATGAAGAGTACATTTTCAATACTTTGAAATAATACTCTGTATAAAGTAAGACACACCAAATCATGACTCATATTGGATAACTATAGGTCCTAGGTTTGGTGATTTTGCCACTGTATCAACTCTCTTATTTTTTAGGCTTAAGAAGCTTAGACATGTAATATCAATTTTGGGTCCCAGCTTTTGAATGCATATTCTCCATGGAGAATGTGCTTGTTTGGATACTTCAACAAGTTCTTTGCTTGCATATTCATGTTGTGATTTCTTTTTTTCATAGGTGAAACATAGATCTTCAAAATGCCAAAGCTTCTTAAATAACCTTTTTTGTGGACCCACATGAACCAAAAATTTGATATATTGATACAAAATCGTTATAACCTCCAAAACCTTTTGTGATCCTCAATTAGTGAGCTCTATTTTTATCTGTAACATGAGCCCACAAAATCTGTACCATCACCTATCTCATCCTGCAATGAAGTTGACATTGCTATAGTTGTTGCCCAACCTTTCCTTTTAAGAAAAGACAAGCAACTACCACTACCTTGGTGGCAAATGAGATGAGATATAAATTATTTTGGCTTCTTTAAGTATTCTTTGCATAGAAAAGGAAGAGACCATGTTAGTATGAGATCTTGAACATCTTTCACAGCAACAATCTAAAACATTTTTCTAGGCTCCTAAATTACTAGTGTTTTTGAATTGTAAAAAGTGAGCTTGTGGGAAACAACTTTTCTAACAATTTTAAGCAAGTCCATAACCCATTCTTCTAATATATTGAGTGGCTTCCGACGAATTACAAGTTTTATATGTCCAGAAAGGTAGTATTCATTGAAGAAATCTAGGAATTATCTTCTTAAAAAATGGTATACCTTTTGATATCAAAGTCTCTTTATTGCCCCATCTAAACTTGTTTCTTGTTAAAACAGTATAGCATTGCAGTTGTACTTGATGATCATTATCACATTTTAAGGCTTGAGTAAACTTTGAATCTAGCGCTTCAATCTCTCTTTGAATGCAACAAAATAATTTGTAGCAAAATCTTGTTTTGGAAGTTTGGAAAAGTTTTTTGTTTTGTGTATGTCTATCCATTAGAAATTATAATACACCTTTCTTGTGTTCAAATCACATGGCACTTATCAACTACATTGTTGACATCTCTCATAGCTTCACCAAATTTTCCTATAATACATTCTATTTTTGTTTTATATGTTTTTGCATTTTATTAAGTGTCAACTTAAAAATTAGTATGCATGATTATGTTCCTAATATTAGTTTTCCATGTTCGGCTGGCATAGTGGGGAAGTTTTGTATGTAATCATTATTTACTATCCATCACTTGACTAATCCATACATTAAGGAAATTGGCATAATGCATAAATCTCACCTCAGTATGCAATGGATCTCCCAATTCACTAGATTGTTGAGCAAACAAGTTATTGGATAAAATTGTGTCAAAAGAATATCAAGATTTTTGTATCATTATTTATTACTAAAATAAAACAAGTTTTCTGATAAATTTTATTCTAAATATAATTTATAGTTATTTGTTAAAGGGATGAGTACAGTTGGGTTACATGTTGATTCTTGTGCTTGGTTTAAATAGGTATAAATGGGGTTATAGTAGTCCTAGGGTATCTACAACAATTTGCATGCCATCTTAATATGGTGAAAATTGTTTAGTTTTCAAATAGAAAACCTTAAATAAATATATTGTATCTAATGACAAAATTTCTCTTGTTTGTTATTCCCTAATAGACAACTGATTTGCATTGAAAACTACTATTTTAGAATTAAAACAAAATATTCTTTATATATCTTTATGGGTCTCACTTGATCTTAGCATTTGCTAATGAGTAGTCTTAAAGAGGGTGTCTTGGTGAGGAAATTCACAAATAAGGGTGCAAAGAAAAGTTAGCAACATCTTATCTTGCTTTGTCATCAATCAAAATTTCATTGTCTTTTGTTGAATGCTTTAATATATGAGTTGCATACAAATGAATCTTCATTTTTGTTGTCTATTTAACTACATGGAATCTTTTTTCAATGCAACAACCAAACATTAAACATAGAGACAACTATAGTTTAATAATGTCATTGTTTTTTCAATTGATTCCTACACATATATTGCTATGGTTGGTTACCAAATATTACAAAATGATCAAACTATAGACATTGCAAAATATACATGGACTATAAGTTATAGACATTGCAAAATAGACACGTTTTTCTAAATCAGACATAAATAATGCAAAATAGGCATTTCTGCATCGGTGTAGTCTACAAAATTATGAAGTCTATTATGTAGAGTTGACTAATTTACCATAAAACGAGGGAATAGTTCTTGCTCCACCATAGGATTATCTATTGAAATATTTTTTGGCATAGTTGAATCAACATGGAGTGTGATAAGAGTAAGATGACTAGACATTTTTATTTAAAATTGTAAAAAAATGGAATTGTTTGACAAGGGAATGAGGGGGGACTATGGATAGTAGTAACTTGGAAGTTGTTAAGAGAACATAAATAGGCCTTAAAATGTTGTGCATGTATATCTTAGAATCTGATGATGTTCAAGTGAGGGAGTTAATGAAGTACTCAACCACTTTGTTTTGTTTGCATTTGGTGTTGGATTCTTATCACAACTAACTTGGAAGTTAGTAAGAGCAACATAAGCATAGCTTAAGTATGTACATATCTTTCAACATGTGGTGTTCTTCAAGTAGACAAGTTGAAGTACTCCTCTCCTTAGAACTACCTGTAGTAGTGCTGAATTCCTATTTTTGCCCATTTGCCTCAAATTTTTCAGCTTTCTCCTTTTGCTGTTAGATCCTTTCCTCTTCCGTCTTCTGTCTATTAATTCTTTCTCTTTTTTTTGCTCTTCCTACTATTTCTTTTGTTCAATTTGATAAATTTTCTTTGCCTCTATTTTTTCTTCTTTGCTTTTAGTTGTTCAAGTTCAACTTTCCTTGTTTATTATTGTTCATACAAAATTATGTAATCATTTGCAATAAGGATATGAGATTTTCTGTCTAATCTAATGTATTACCATTTGAGAGAATGAACGTCTTTCTAACTCTTTCAATAGGTAGTTTTAGAAAAATATTGAAAGAACCTTGACTATATAGCACCTATTGGTCTGCTGTTTCAAAAGCTTTAGATGTCTTTTGCTGGTCTTTTACTTCATTAGGTTCGAAATCTATAGTTTCCCAATTTTTTTTGTATCTGCATATGATGAATCACCTTAGGTATTAGTAGTAGAGGTGGAAACGACATGGATAATGTGAGATATTGACTTTGAAAATCAATCTACACTCCTAAGTTTTCTGCTCATTTCACTTATTTGGTGGGTTAAATTGTGTTGATAAGCTCACGTCACTATCTAAGTCAATTTTATATTTTGTTTGGTTGACATGAGTTGAACTTGTGGTTTCATTTGGATCATTTGTTTGTGCTAAGCATTTCATTGCCATATGTGCCAAACATTGTTGCACATTAGCCTCTTCATGAACAATCAACCTTAAGATGTTTGCAATACTTGCAGCCTCATTTTCTTCTTGTAAATTGAAAGCTTTACTTGGTTTCATATCATTAGAAAGAGCATTTCTATCTAGTGAGCAAATTTTAGCCATTGGAAAACTTAATATGATGTTTTCAGACATAAGGGCAATCTTGAAAGCTTTGTTTGCATGTTCAACTAATTCAGTTCTCCTTATTTCAAAATGTGGAATTTTTTTCTATCCATTTTGAGTTTTCAATTTTGAAATATACCTTGAGTGAAGCAAAAAAATTTACATCCAAAGGTTGAAGTTTAAAAGGTCAATACCTAGAGATCTCGCCTCTTAGATTGTGTAGTATCCCCACAATTTTTTTCAATTTATTTCCATTTACAATCACAACAAGAACCCGTTAAGGTTAGGAAATCAAGATACAATAATGCTGAACTTGTAACCCTTCTACTTTTTGATCACCAAGTGCCCAATATAGGAAGGTGAGAGCATACGGTGTTGAGGGAATCGTTATCTTCAAATAACTGGAAATAATAAAATGCTTGGGCGGCAAGCCAGCCCCTTCCACTTTTCAGCGGGATATGGAGAATATTAAAAATCACTTGGCGGTAAACCAGCCAAGGATGATGCAAAAAACTGAAGAACAATCACTCTACCGCTTATGTAGTGGGAGGACTAGAAATGAGATTATAATCAACTCAACCGCTTATTCAACGGGAGGACTGAGAATGAGATTATAATCAACTCAACCGCTTATTCAGCGGGAGGACTGAGTTACAATAGATAAGAAGGTGGCAAGCCAGCCTCTTCCACTTATGCAGTGGGCCAAATAACAACAATCCAAGTATATAGCTATTAGTACTACTAATCATCTTTACAATGCAAATATGGATTACAAAATTATTAGAATCACTGTCCAAACTAGGCGGCAAGGCCAACCTCTTCCACTTATGCAGTGGGACTAGGAGAGATCAAAGAAATTGCTGTTAGTACTACTACCAACAGTACAATATGAATCATAGAAGATAGGAATGGGGTACTACTACCAACAGTACAATATGAATCATAGAAGATAGGAATGAAGAACCAACAGCTGCAAACAATTACCAAGATCACTTTCTCTCCACACAAAAGGACCCACACACCCAATAACCAACTCCACACAAGAAGACACTCCAAAATGGAAAATCTCTAAATCTGATATACTCCCAACACGCTGAAAACACACAGATCAGAAAGCTAAGAACTCACTAATTTACTCATAACTCTTTCCACACTCGTTAGAATCACCTCCAAACAGATGCAAATGAGAGATACAATGATGGCGATAAGGATGGAAATGAAAGACATCAACAAACAATGCCAAACCCATGACACACAACCCAAAGCAGTCCTAGCATAAAGCTTTTACAGCAGAAAACTTCGAATTGCATAATGAAATTCAATACTCCAAGAAAACCAATGAAAATTTACAAGATGAATCGCTCATGACATAGGAAATGAATGAGAAAATACCCAAAACAAACAGACACTCGAGCAAGAAGATATGACTGAAAATCACCTACAACCACTCCAAAAACCAGCAAACTGGAAACACACCCAACACACCAAAAACTGAAAATCTCCCAATCACTTCAATCAGCACAATCTATCTCTCTGGATGAAAGATAGTCACAAATAATCAGCTAGGCATTGTCTTTCAAGTACGAAATTGATGGTTGCTAGGAAGCTCTCAACTTCGAAGCTCAACTCTGGCACCAATTCAGCAACACTTCGTTACAAATATTCATGGATACCCAAAAACAAGAGCCCAACACTCTTATTTATAGACTTTGTGCCTCCAAATTCAAATTCACATTCCCTCCAAATGAATGCCAAACCCAAATGCACATTCACTTCACATTATTTTGAAATTACATTTCATTTCTTCTTTCTCCAAGTTGACCTTCTCATAGAACCAAATATACTTTATAAAATGACAATAAAATCATAATGTGGCATCCAAGGTAGATAAATGAAATATATTATAAAATTAACCTTTTTCTCCATAAGGCGTCCATCTTGCCCTAATTAATATTTCACTTTATAGAGTATTTTTCCTCAACAATAAATCGCCCAAGGAATAATATTTTATTTGGCAACAAATACATTATTCCCTCAAGTGGACACCAACTTTAGCCAATGCTAAAATAACAATAAGTATAAACCTCTTTTAATGAGAATTTCCTCCAAAGGTGTCCAACCATAAGTTATAAAATTAAATTGCATTTTGGCACCCCATTGTGAAGGTAAAATATTTCGCCAAATAGACAGTATAAATTTTTTAATTTTCTCCTTTCTCCTAAGTCGTCCATCCATAAAGTAATCAAATATTAAAACCTTATGCCTAAGGTATTAGTATATTAAAAATACCTTCTCAAATACTAATTATTGCCAAATTGTGCTGGGGACTGAAATGCTGGAAATCACCAAAACTGAATTGAGTTGGAGCTCTGAACTGAATTGCTAAAAATAGTCATCTGAGTGAACACAAGATCCTGCCAAAATAATACTGCCAGAAATAGCCACTGAGCTGAGCTGTAGAACCCCTGCCAAAAATAGCACTGCCAAAAATAGTACTTACTATAAATAGCATACTACTAAAAATAGTAAGTGTTTCCAAAATGTTTTTTACCACATTTTGAGTAGTTGCCAAACTTACTAAAAATAGTAAGTCCCGAAAAGGTCCTCAGATTGGTTTGCATGTTATACCATCGCAGAGCTCACAGAAAACCCAGAAAAACCCAGAGAACTCAACTGCTTTTGCCTCCACTTACTAAAAATAGTAAGTCAAACAAACTCCATAACTTGCTATGCATGTACCCTCATTGCGAAGCTTTCTGAAAACCCAGAAGGAATCCAGAACCCAAACTGACAAATTCCAACATGCAAGCCTTACAAAATGCAGAAATATCTTCCCAGAGGTAGGAAACCCTAATTTCTGCTTCTGACTAGCCTACGGGTTTCCGGAATAGGCTGGTGGCCCCCAAAACAAACTAGAGCGGAAAAGGGGACATTACAGATTGTGGGTATAGCCACATGGGTGTCATGTCCATCAAAATTAAGGAGATGTCTATTTATGGGCGAAGACCCCCTAAAATTGATATGAGAAAATGTAGCTAATTCAAGAATTTTTTTTTGGTCATTGACACGTGATTGTGCTACCATTTAGGCTTTTGGTTCACCATTAAAGTGTACTTTTCGAGTTGTTTTTTTGCATTGAAAAGATAAAACCCTAGTATGTAGTGATTTGATAAATTAGTACTATACAACTTTGTTATCCATTCTCTAATTTAGATAAAATATGTGACATGCTTTTTCTGTCCAAATTTGTAATTATTCCATCCCATAATTTTTGCCTACTTGTACACCTGTTCCATCATAGCTCCATATCCTAGTTGGCCCATATTAATTAACATTGTACAATTTATTGAAGCTGTCATAGAAATCTACCACAATGTTTGGTCACAACATCACTGTTCTATCTTAAACTCTTGCATTAATACAACACTATATTGATCTCCATTCTCTACTTTTAGATAAAATATGTGGCACACTTATGTTGTCTAGCTTTGCAATTTCTTGCATCTCTCAATTTATGCCTGCTTGTACACTTGTTTCATTATAGTTCTATATCTTGGTTGGTCCAAATTGATTGACAATATACAATTTATCCACATTGTCATAGAAATCTGACACACTGTTTGGTTTAGAGCAACAACCAAACATTATGACATATTTGTATGATAATTTGGATAAATTGTATAATTTTAATTAGTATGGGCTAACCAAGATATAGGATTGTGATGATTTAAGTATATAAGCAAACATGAATTGCAGGATGTGAGTATTTGCAAAGCTAGGCAACATAAGAATGTCAAGTATTTTATCTAAAAGTAGAAAATGGATAAGAATATTATGTTGTATTAATTTAGCAAATCCTAGCATACCGGAGTTTTATCTTTTCAAGGCAAAAAGCTATCTCAAAAATAACATTGTTAATTGTGAACTAGAGGCTTGCATGGTAGCACAACCACATGCTTGGATGATCATAAAACTATTCTTGAATTGGATTTCACCAAATCAATTTTAGGGGAGCTTCACCCACAAAGAGATATCTCCTTATCTTTGATGAATATGATAGTCACATGGCTTTAACCACAATCCAATAGGTGAGATCTATAGGTATTGATTCTTACATTGCCTACCTATATCGGCCATAACTTCAGCCTTTGGATGTACGTGTTTTTGCTCCATTCAAGACATGTTTTAAAACTCAAAGGTCAAAGTGGATGATAAAACATCCACACATTGAAATAAGGAGAATAGAATTGGTTGAACTTGCAAGCAAAGATTTCAAGTTTGCCCTTATATCTGGAAACATCATATCAGATGTTTGAAGGATTGAAATCTGGCCACTAAATTGAAATGAACATTCTAATGACATGAAACTAAGTGAGGCTTTCATTGTACAAGAAGAAAATGAAGTTGCAAGTATTGAAAACATCTTAAATTTGGTTGGTTATGAAGAGGTTGAAGTGCAACAGTGTTTGACACACATGTCAAGAGAATGATTAACACCAACAAATGATCTGCATGAAGGCATAAATTTAACATGAGCTTATCAACCCAATTTACCCCATCAAATTGAGTTAAAGGACATGTATACGCCATTTTGGTACAACTGCAACTCTGTATTGGCTGTCTCAGTTGCTTGGGTTGTAGGACATGTCTCTATCATTTTACCAATTGAGATAGGAAAGTATACACCAGGCATATGCTTCTCCTTTTGAATGAAATCAAACTCGGTTAATTGCCTCACCACCTCAAGTAGCACCATCTTGTCAATCGGATATCTAGGAATCTTGTACGGATGATATGTGCACCCCTTGGATTCTTATGTATGTGAAAGTTGGAAATTGGATGAACCACAAACCAAACTTGTCTACTAGCGCCATAGCCTCCTTTGATAACCTCTTGTGTGTTCCACCTTGTAGTAAATGAGTGAGATACATTAAGCATGCATCATTTACTCTTCTATAATGCTCTTTCGCATGCAATTGCATGTGTGGATAACAATCATACACCTTGAGTTGACCCCTCTTAAGTCCTACTTCGCCTTTACATATCAATTCTTTTTATCTTATGTTCCTAGCCAACATGTATATTACATAAGAACCCATTTAGAATGTTCTTGTCCTTTCTAAGTTCCTCAACTGCACATTTAGGTTGTTGCTAATTAGCTTGGCCCAATTCATCATCTTCAAACCTAGAGAAATCTCTTCTACATAGTAGAACATCCACGTTTCAAACATTGTTCCCTGTGGACTCCCCATCATTCTGTTTAGCATGAACACCATATCACTATACTCATCCTTGAAGTCAGTGTACATGAGTTTCTTTGGAAGCTTGGATTGTGGTCTCTTCGGTCCGCTCATCCAATTCGAAGCAACAAAGCCCATACATCTTCCAAGTGCCTTTTCAAATATTGCCATTAATTTGTGCTTTGTTATGTTCAACATCCCATCATAATGAGGAATACCAAAGGTCTCCTCGATTGCTTCTTCCGAGAGGAATGCAATAACTACTCCATTAGGTGCCACTATTGTCCTTGTTTGAGGATCATAATGTCTTGCACATTCGACCATCAACTCATTGCATTGAACTGCTGGTGGGAAATAGGCGGCTTGGTTGATTCTATTCTTAACCATGTTGCTTGCCAATGTGGATGGCATTTGATCTCGGGTGCCGAACATTCTCCTCTTGAGCTTGACTAGATCCAATTGTTCCAAGTTGGTATCCCCAACTTTCTTCCATCTTGATGACATTTGTGACTCCGGGAAGAAACCTCTAAGCACGGTCTTCATTTGAATCTTTCTCGCACTACCTCTGTTCTTTGATCCCGACATGTTCCCGTATGAAGCTTGAAGTCAAAAACTTGGTTTGAAAAAGAATAATGACTAAGAAAATGGTCCAAGTTATCAATTACAGAATTGCTTAAGTTCTGATTTCCACGCTTTAAGTGACAATTCTAGGAATGGAATTATGCACTTCACAATATTCGGAAATGAAATTCCTCACAAATCACGCCAAAATCAGGCATTCCATACTTGACAAAGTTCTGATTTTGAATCTGAATGGTATAATTAGGCCTTAAAATTCGATTGCTCTTCTTTGGTGGAAGACAATTTGGGTTTTGATCTTTGAGCAGCCCCCTTCTTTCTTTCTTTCTTTCTTTCAATGATTTGATTTCAACTTCTCCTCTCAATGCTGGAAAATTTGTTTGAGTTTTGAATTACCTTCTTTACTGGCTGAATGCGATTTCGAAGTCCTCTTCCTTAATGTGAATGTTCTTGGAGAATTTTGAATTTGATTTGTATGAATAGCGCTTTCTCCTCCTTTGTTTTATATGCCTTGCTACACAAGTCGCACCCTTTCATCTTCTTGCAAAGACGACTTTGTCTTAAAACTTTTTTTTTGCTTTGCATTAAAAATTCACATTCTTTGCTTAATTGATGATCAAGTTGTCCCCTTTCACCTTACATGTGATTTGCCATCAAATAATAATTCATTAATGTGTAGCGCTTAAATTTTTAATTGCAATTTCAAGGGTGGAAATTCAATGTTTAGAAGGAAGGGGTGGAAAATCGCATCCTACAAGGAAGGCTTGCTTTCTTCACATTCAATTTTTTAATCACCTTCAATTGCCTAAAATGAGGAGTGGAAGGTTTGATCTCCTTCCCAAAACTTCGTTCAAGGTTTGATCTAAAAGTGAGAGTGGAAATTCGCTCTCTACTAGGAAGATATTATTTTCATGCCTTACAATTTTACCTTCTTCATTCATCATTCAACCAAGCAAGGGTGGAAATTCGCCATGTAGGAGGAAGGAGTGGAAAATCGACTCTTAGGAGGAAGGTTTAGTTTCCTCGTTATTCCACCTTCTTTGTTACATTTTAAACTTGCTTTTCTCATCTTTTCTTGAAGAGTGAAAATTCGACCTCTAGGAGGAAGGAGTGGAAAAATGCGAGGAAGATTTTGATTTCCATGTTTTTTGACCTTCCTCATCCCACTTATTAGTAAATTTTCACTTAGAGTGGAAAATCGACCTCTAGGAGGAAGATTTCACCCCCACTCAATCCCTTTAAAATTTCTCAATTACACAAGGGTGGAAAATCGAGCATCACAAGGAAGGGGTGGAAATTCGCCCTCTATCAAGAAGATTTGCATTTTTCAAATTTTGCCTTTTAGATTTCCTCTTGGAGTGAAAAAATCGATCTCTACTAGGAAGATTTAATTTCCTTCATATTTTTCACTCAGTTTCTAGGAATGGAAATTTGACGTGTAGAAGGAAGATTTCCAATTTTATTGCCAATCAAACTCCATCTCTTAACACTTGATTTCAACTCCAAAAGGGTGAAAAATTGACCCTTAGAGGGAAATTTCTAATTTTGCTCACCCTAACTTCCCCTGACAATCTTGCAACATGACAACTTGATAGGATATCTACAAAATTAGCAACATTTGAGAAAATTGCCAATATTGTGTTTTCACTTCTACCCTTCAATCTTGAAGACCCTAGCTCAAAGTTAGCTCAAATTACCAACTTCTGAAAGTGAATTGCTTTGGAGAGCAAAACTTACTGCCAAACTAACCTAAACCCTAAAAACAACTAGACGCCTAAGCAAAAAAAGGGGAGTCCCCATTTGCAATGGGGTGATGTGTGAAAAGGTCACAATAGGATCCATTGACTAGGGCCTGATTAGGTGTAAGTCTTTTGCAATCAAGTTAATTTTAAATTTTTTAATATATTTATTCCTAAAAAATAATACAGGAATAATTCACACTTAAATGCTTTGTTTTGGATATTAATATGCCAAAATTTGTTTGCTAGAACATTTTCTTGTGTAGAACAAAACTGTTTGTCCATTTTAATATTTAATTGGCATTATATGTTATTTTTGGTACTTGCAGATTGAATAAAACTCAGAAATTTAGAATTAGGTTTATTAATTTATCGTTTTCTATACTTTTAAGCATAACAAGGGAAATGAAATGCTAAAGACAATGCACAGTTACCCTGTGAAAACCTCCTAAGAGGAAAAACCCAGCCAAAGGATCCTTAGATCTGATTTATGATTTAGAATACAACTGAACATTACACACTTATCTGGAGTTGCAGTCACTATGTGAAAGAGATGAAATACTCTTCAATCAGCTTGCAGTCCTCCTCATCTAATCACAGTTCATTAAAGAAGTCTTCTATGTTTTGGAGATGGTTTGCTGCCTCTTGTGGAGTTCGCTGTCTACTGTTTGGGATCTGCTACTGTTTGATCTAGTTCGCTCTCCAATTTGGATCTTCTTCCTCTCGGTTTGCTGCCTTTTGTGGAGTTCGCTGTCTACTATTTGCTATTCCAAATGCCTTTGTATCAATTCGCTCTTTACAGAATATAATGTCATCAGCTTAAAGAACTTGGTGTGATAATGAGAAGTATGCGCTGCATTTATAGGAGACATATAGCTTCTCAACCATGTCGGCCTCCTTACCATTAAACAATTAAGTATTAATTTCCTTTTAATTGATGGAGCTGACCCTATCAAGGAGGCGTGTGAGTTGAGTGAAGCGTGGAAGTCTCTTTAGGTGAGGGCCGAGAGGTATTGGGCCTGGCCCTATAAAGGGGGGGGGTGGATTCCAATGTTGCCCAAGGCAATTGGAATCTGCCAGCCCTAATTACAAACAACACTCCCTCTTAATTAGGGAATAGAATCATAATCATAATCTTCCAGCTTGCACACAAGCATAGACTGGATCCACCTTGCATTGCTCACAGAGGGTGGAGAGGATCCTTTACTACCATCTTACATTGCCCGCAGAGGATGGTTTAACAATTTACACTTCCTTTTACAATACCATCTTACATTGCCCGCAGAGGATGGTTAATATTATACTTCTCCCTGAGAAGTTTACAATACCACCTTACATTGCCCGCAGAGGGTGGTTTAATATTTACAATACCATCTTACATTGCTCGCAGAGGATGGTTAATAATTACACTTCTCCCTGAGAAGTTTACAATACCACCTTACATTGCTCGCAGAGGGTGGTTAACATTTACAACACCATCTTACATTGCCCGCAGAGGATGGTTTTATACAATACAAAGTATCACTGAAATTGAGACTCCCTCTCAATCGGAGTTTCATTTTCCACAATACCAAGTCTATCCCTGAAGTACACAAACTTCACTTTGGATAGAGGCTTGGTGAGGATATTTGCAACCTGCTCATCAATGTTGACATACTTCAGCTGAATAGCTCCACTTTGCACCATGTCCCGAATAAAATGATAATGGGTTTCCACATGTTTTGACCTGTCATGAAACACTGGATTGATGGACATTTTAATACAACTCTGATTATCACAGTGAATAACTGTAGGATCCCATGGCTGACCAAACAACCCAGCAAGAAGCTTACGAAGCCATACTGCTTCTCTGGATGCTACACTTGCTGCAATATACTCAGCTTCAGCAGTACTCAATGCCACTGAGGATTGTTTTCTGCAAGCCCAAGAGATCACTGCAGAACCCAAGCTAAAGCAAATACCAGAGGTTCTTTTCCTGTCTTTGACACTTCCAGCCCAGTCTGCATCAGAATAACCTTCCAAGGTTATTGGAGTGTTAAGTGGATACTTCAGCCCAAAACCAACTGTGCCCCGCAAGTATCTTAGGATATGCTTGGCTGCAACAAGGTGAACATGCTTGGGCAAACTCATGAACTGGCTGAGAGCATTTACAGCAAAACATTCTGGTCTAGTGTTAACTAGATACATCAGTGATCCAATCAACTGTCGGTACTCGGATGGATCTGCAAATTCAGAGTTAGCTGCAGAAACACTTAACTTCTTTAAGTTAGATTCCATAGGAGTAGACATTGGTTTACAATCCATCATTCTAAATCTTTTCAAAATGTCAATAGTATACTTCCCTTGACTTAGAAAGATTTCGTTAGATCTTTGCCATACTTCTAGACCTAGGAAATAATGCATTAGACCTAAATCTCTCATTTCAAATTCTGAAGCTAGTTCTTTCTTGCATTTAATAATAAGTTCATCTTTACCAGTAAGAAATAAGTCATCCACATAAAGAACTAGAATTAGCATTTCATCATTGGCTACTTTAAAGTAAATGTTACGGTCAGCATCATTTTTACAAAAACCTAGACTTAGTAAGTATTTATCAATTCTTTCATACCAAGCACGAGGAGCTTGTTTAAGACCATACAACGCTTTCTTTAACCTGCACACATGGGTTAATTTATCCTGAATCTCATATCCCTCAGGTTGCTCAATATAGACTTCTTCCTCAATGACACCATTGAGAAAGGCAGTCTTAACATCCATCTGATGTAGTTTCCAACCCTTAGAGGCAGCAATAGCAATTATTGTTCTAATGGAAGTATATCTAGCAACAGGAGCAAATGTTTCTTCATAGTCTATGCCTTCCTTTTGGGAAAAGCCACGCGCTACAAATCTAGCCTTATATTTTTCAATACTACCATCAGCATTATGTTTAATTTTAAATAACCATTTAGATGAAACAACATATTTACCTTTGGGTCTGGGCACAAGGTCCCACACATCATTCTTGATGATTGACTGATATTCTTCATCCATAGCAAGCTTCCAAGCATGATGACTTAAGGCTTCTTCAACATTGCAAGGTTCAGTTTCAATGAGATTACACATTAAAGAAACGTAGTTGGAAAATACCTGAGGTCTCTTAGTTTCACGGAAGGTGCCACTTGGAGCAGCAAATCTCTCAGCTTCTTGAATGGTGTTTCTTACCCAGAGAGGCCTCTTTTTGGTAACGACAATGTCACTAGGAATATCAATGGGATTCATGGGTTCTGGAGGATCATCATGATTGTCTTGAGGTGGAGGTTCAACTTGCTCCCTCTGAATCTCAGGGTTAGTATCAACGTCTATATTTTGATTATCATTTGATTCATCAATAACACAAGAACGTTTTGATTTCTTAAAAGCAATGTCTTCTTCAAATTTAACATCCCTACTTACCTCAACGTACCTTTGACCTGGGATGTAAATCCTGAATGCCTTGGAGGATTCACTGTATCCGACTAGCATGCCTTTCTTTCCGGAGGGTTCCAACTTTGATCGTTTTTCCTTGGGCACATGAACATAGACGGGACTTCCAAAGATTCTGAGGTGACTAATGTCTGGTTTGGATCCTGTGAAGGCTTCTTCCGGGGTCATGTTCTTTAGAGCACGATGAGGACATCTGTTCTGGATGTATACTGTTGTTCTAGAAGCCTCAGCCCATAGGAAGGTTTGCAAGTCTTGATCGTGGATCATAGCCTTTGCAGCCTCCACAATGGTCCTATTCTTTCTTTCAGCAACACCATTTTGTTGAGGATTGTATGGAACACAAAACTCTCTCTTAATTCCCGACTCAACACAAAAATCATGAAAGCTACCGGAGGTGTACTCACCTCCATTGTCAGATCTTAAACATTTGATTCTTTTACCAGAGAAGTTTTCAGTTAATGCTTTAAACTCCTTAAATTTACTTAAGACTTCATCAGATTCTTTAGATTTCAAGAAGTAGATCCAAGTTTTCCTAGAGAAATCATCTATGAAGATTACATAATAAAGGAATCCACTAGGAGATGCTACAGACATAGGACCACATAATTCAGAGTGAACAAGTTCTAGTTTATCTTTAGCTCTATTTTCACTTTTATGAAATGGACTTTTAACATTCTTACCAGTAGCACAACCTTTACAAGTGTTATCATGAATTTGACTGAGTTTAGGCATACCTTTAACTATCCTTTCAAGAGATGGAAGGGCTTGATAATGTAGATGTCCAAGTCTTCTATGCCATAACTCACAGGATTCCGGAGCCTCATTAATGAGTGCTTGAATAGGGTTAGTAGAGAGCTTATAAAGACTATCATATCTATGTCCAATTATACGAGCAGATTTAAAATTATCTTTCTTAGACCAAGCAAGAACTTTTCCTTCAGAAAATGCAATTTGATAACCTTTATCTTCTAGAGCAGAAATGGAAATTAGGTTTCTTTTAATTCCAGGAACAAACAATATATCACTGAGATGCAAGGAAATACCAGAATCTAATTTTAGAGAAGTAGAGCCAGAACCTCTTACCGAATAACGTGCGTCATCACCAATTACCACGTGAAGGCTGGTATCCTTTTCTACTAGGCCTGAAAGATGATCACAGTAACCTGTGATGTGTCTGGAGGCACCACTGTCAATCAACCATGTATTGCTATCTGAGGGAACATTGCTAGATAGAGCGGAGATGAATAAGAAGTCATCATTTTGTTCTGAGACTTCATTTAGGTTTGCTTCACTTTGGTTAGGGTTAAACTGACATTCCTTAGCATAGTAACCGAATTTGTCACATCTAAAACATCGCACATGCGAACTATCTCTTGGTTTCTTCCAAGGGTGTTGGGAACTAAAAGATCTAGATTCCCTATTTCTTTTAGGATAAGGTTGCTTCCAATTTCCCCTTTTCTTGCATTGAGCTGCAAGCATGTGATGGTCATCTACATGGGGGCTCTTGGATTGACTTCTTGATATGAGGCGAGACTCTTCTTGGATGCAATCATTCTTAAGGCGATCAAGAGAAGGTAACTCAGACCGACCACTTATGGTTTGGATAAATGACTCCCATGAGAGAGGTAGACCATTAAGGGCAATCATGACAAGGTCTTTGTCTTCCATGTTATGACCAATTAAATCTAGCTGAATCTTTAGTTCTGAAATTTTCATGAAGTAGGAAATCATAGAATCTTCCTTAGCCATTTTTATATTAAGTAGTTGTTGTCTTAATGTAATTGCCCTACTAAGATTATTAACTTCATATGTACCTTGTAGATGGTTGAACATTTCCCTAGCAGTGGTGAATGAGGCGATAGAGGTGATGAGGTGGTCTTTGACTGAATCAATAAGAATCTTTCTGGCCTTGATAGCATCCTTTTTGAATTGTTTCAACTCAGCTGCATCCGAAGGCTCAATTTGCTCCTTTTCTTCTATGAAATGAAGAAGGTCTTCTTCCTCAAGAGCCAACTTGATTCGAACTTTCCATGCAGTAAAATTTAGATTACCATCAAGCCTATCTTCAACTTTCAGCCCCATTGACCTGATTTACAAAAGCTACAGCAAACTGAAATAAAGGAGTACTGAATTTTAAATCTGAAGATTGATCTAACCAATAAGCTCTGATACCATGTTATTTTTGGTACTTTCAGATTGAATAAAACTCAGAAATTTAGAATTAGGTTAATTAATTTATTGTTTTCTATACTTTTAAGCATAATAAGGGAAATGAAATGCTAAAGACAACGCACAGTTACCCTGGGAAAACCTCCTAAGAGGAAAAACCCAGCCAAAGGATCCTCAGATCTGATTTATGATTTAGAATACAACTGAACATTGCACACTTATCTGGAGTTGCAGTCACTATGTGAAAGAGATGAAATACTCTTCAATTAGCTTGCAGTCCTCCTCATCTAATCACAGTTCATTAAATAAGTCTTCTATGTTTTGGAGATGGTTTGCTGCCTCTTGTGGAGTTCGCTGTCTACTGTTTGGGATCTGCTACTGTTTGATCTAGTTCGCTCTCCAATTTGGATCTTCTTCCTCTCGGTCTGCTGCCTTTTGTGGAGTTCGCTGTCTACTGTTTGCTATTCCAAATGCCTTTGTATCAATTCGCTCTTTACAGAATATAATGTCATCAGCTTAAAGAACTTGGTGTGATAATGAGAAGTATGCGCTGCATTTATAGGAGACATATAGCTTCTCAACCATGTCGGCCTCCTTACCATTAAACAATTAAGTATTAATTTCCTTTTAATTGATGGAGCCGACCCTATCAAGGAGGCGTGTGAGTTGAGTGAAGCGTGGAAGTCTCTTTAGGTGAGGGCCGAGAGGTATTGGGCCTGGCCCTATAAAGGGGGGGGGCGGATTCCAATGTTGCCCAAGGCAATTGGAATCCGCCAGCCCTAATTACAAACAACATTATACATGCACCTTTATCTCTTGCATGACTTGTTATTTCTCATTCTAAAATGAACTCCGGGACTTAAGGATATTTTTTGGATGTCCATTAAAATTGTGCAAACAAGAAAAATGGAGGAAGTGGAAAAGGAGGATCTAGGAAATCTTTTGAGGATTTTATGCAGAATTGGACATTGGATAAGCAAGAAATGTCCAATAATTCACTTAAATTTCACAATTTTGCAACAATTGCAGAAAATGACTAAAACACTTCCAAACTTAGAACTTTCTTGGGTTTTTGCAACATCCAACATTTGATAAGGACATGGAGGATGATGTGATATCCCTATCGCATCGCATAATATAAGGTTGCTTTTGAAAAAATATAAATAAATAAAAGACAAAATCAATTATCAAATGAGGTAATAATGTTAACATTGATATTTAATTAATTTAATTTAATTAAAAGTTTAAGGTATATTAATGTTTAAATATAGGATTAAGAAATTAAATAATTATTATTTCATTTAATATATTTAATAATTATTATTTATATATTGATGCACTTAATAGTTCGAAGGATTATTATTATGTGACGCACTTTAATAAAGTGCATGGTATAAGGCCCACCCCCCTGCGGGAAGCGGTGGGACGGGAAACGCAGCCCAGGCTGCGTCTACCGCCACACCCCTTCCTTTGGAAGGGAAATGGTGTGACGGTAGCCGCAGCTTAGGCTGCGAACCGTCACCCCGTTCCCACAGGAGGGTATTTAACCCACCACATGCAGGCTGCCGAAATGGGAGAGAAAGGAGTGAGCGCAGGGGTGATGAGGTACTGCAGAGGAGGTTATGGGCAGATAGGTAAGGAGTTGAGTATAATAATAGTTTTTGCATTAAGATATATAAATGCTATTCTATATATTATATAGGTTAATAGGAATAGGGTGTATTAATAAATATAGAGATATAAAGATAGGCAATGGATTATTATATATATTATTATTAGGAATAATTAATATATATACATTAATAAGTACAAATGCATAAAGATAGATAGGGACATTATATATATATATATATATATATATACGTTAATACATAGAGGAATAGTTAATATATATATATATATATTAATAAATAGGAAGAACTTGTTGTAAGCATATATAATGAATGAATCTTAAATAGTAAAGAATGATAGGAAAAATACATATCAGGGTAATAGGAATGTATGTTAAGGAATACATGTGAGTAATGGTTAATGAACATTTTATGAATATAGGTAATGAATACAAAACTATGTACATGTGAATTATGAAATAGAAAATATGTATTATGAATGAAATCACATGAGGGAGGCTATAGGGAGGAAACTCTCATAGTCTAAGGGGGGATTATGATAATCCCTAGGGCAGTATATACTGAAGGTTGATATGCATATATAGGGCTTAGTTGACTAAACACCAACTAAGAAGAGACGGATCTGGCCGGTCCCCTCTGAGGACTTGGATGATGAAGGCATCACCCAAGGCAAGGAATAGACAAGGGTCTTCCTTGAAGGGCTTGGGTGTAAGAGGTTACACCCAAGACAGGATTCGAACGCAACTTCGATTTCCTGAAGGGCTTGGAACCAAGGGGTTCCAAGAAGGCGAGCTTCACAACCGCCTAAGGACATACTTTCGTATGGCATTCGTATCCTTTTTTTTAGATAAAAATTATGATCATGCTAATTCAGTGTTAAAAATAGATTGTGAATTAAAATGGTTTATATATATATATATCTATATGTTGTGTTCTAACAATCTGTTTTGCAGGTTAATGATCTCTAACTAGCAGGGACATTACAGATGAAAAGGAATAACACTTAGGCAAATTTGGCAAAGTGAGACCCATCAAAAGCTTTCTCAGATTGGTTATAGGTGATGCATAAAATAATGCCTAATGCACAAGGGAGCTAGGACACAAGATATTTTTTGCATTGTCAAATAGAATCTCCATAGGTACAACCTCAACATAACACTTTTGGTATTGTTAGCAAAGGAGCTCTTGAGCAGATTTGAGTCTGTCAACCATGGTTTTACTAAAAGATATTATTGCTTGCCTAGATTAAGTTAAGAATGATCATATGAAGGGGAATTTATTTGATTTGACCTTCTATGTTATCCAATGAGATTTTGCGATTTATTTATAGTTCCACTCACAATGATTTTGTATTCACTGAGCTGCTCGGAGGCTATGATCCATCATTTATGTTATATTAATATTACTCATAGACTAATATAAAAAACACTAAACCACAATTCTATATTGATGTTAACTTTTATGGTCATATATCTCATTCTATAGCTCCATATATCATTGCAATAACTATTTTGCTAATGATTGTTAGTAGGGCATTGTTGGCACTACTAATATATCTCATTCTATAGTCAACGTGGTTATTTGTGGTTTTATGTTTTCTTCCACTTCTTTTGTGCAAGATACTATTCGATGTATGTGTTATATGCTTTGTGTGTTTTACATTCCTTTTAGACTAAAAACTATCATGATTGGGGGATCTAGCTGCATGTGCTGCTCCCTAGTTGGAAGATATGTGGGTTCAATAGCTCCCCATAAGTGGCTTAGGGGCAGGGGCGCTTAAGTTTGGGTACTTTTTCAGCTCATGGTTTTGTTGGAAACCAATGACAGCGAGAGGGGGGGGTGAATCAGTGTTATACCGGAATAGTAGATTTTAGCCTTAACAAAACATTCATGCACCAACTGGTATTAACAGAATTGAAAGAAGTAATGCAACCAATAAGCCAAACACATAAATGAAAATCATAACACACAGATTTATACGTGGAAAACCTCAATGAGGAAAAACCATGGTGGGATTTGTGACCCACAATATCAATTCACTGGCCATATGAAGAGATATTACAATATATGATGGGTCTGCACTTGCAGGAAGGCTTACAGCCTAGAGCACACTGCTCAATCACAATAGGAGCCTCACTGACTACAGAACATACTTGACAACAATTCGGAGAAGTGTGATCTGCTAAGATAGCATCTTCTATGCCAGAATACAGTTCCAGTTTAAGCTCTGTCTGTTCCGGTTAAAACCCTAAACCTCTGTATCGGAATAACCCTTACAATGAATTCCTCACATACATAGTCTCTCAGAATGATTTTGCATCATATTACATTTCCATGTCCATTACATGTCCATCCTTGTTACAAAATGATCTAATCAATCTGCCCTATATACCCTATACAAATTTTTGCCTTATGTTGGCTTACAAAGATATATACAATATCAGATTACATGTCGGCCATATAACATAAATGAATAAACATTAAAACGAGTTACCGATGCCGGATCCAAGATGTGTCAACCTCCAATACCGATGACCTTTACTATACCATGTCGGCTTGCATTGCCGGTGACCAAAGAAATCTTCTAACTTGCCGGTGCCGGTGCCGGTGTAGAGTTTGTGAAGTGCCTGCCGGTACACCATATGAAGCCGGAACCTAAAATCATGTTGCCATCAATGACAACATAATGAAACCTAACCAATAGAGTGGCAATTGCCAACAGGTTTCATATCCATTTTATCGTAATATTTCTTAGTAGTATACAATACTGATGTACGTATAAATGCTCACACATGGAATAGGGTTAAGTACTAATATTACAAAATACCTTATTATATGGTAAACTGTTGAGCTGGTATAGTAATTGAGTGTTGTTTTGCTGGTTTTCTTCCAAAAGGGTTTCCTAGAATAAATTTTTGTGTAGAATGTGAGTGCTATTATTTCTTTCTTATGAATATTAATATTAATATTAATACTTTCTTAGTATTTCTTCTTGTTCTGAGTGTTATTAGCATTTCCTCTTAGATATGCAATGGCAAAAGAAATTGCCTAAGTTGTTTCTGGCAAGGTTTAAAGTTAAATAATTATGAATGGCTAAGAGAATAGGTTGAGAATGAAATAATTCATCCCGATGACAACTATGACCTAAAGTTTTAGTGCTTGGATAAAATCTAACCTATGAAGATATTAATTCCCGTCCAAATTAAATAGTGGTTTTTTTAATCTAATTAATTTAATAAAATCATAAATGCATTATCCTTTCGGCTGTTTAAACCTTTGAACTTGCTCAAGTGGATATGATTATATTGAAGAATATAGTATTTTGAATTTTCTACTTTGTATCATGTTTGTAAAAGCTAAAAGTATTTTGATGAAATTTTCTAGGCATGTTGATCATTTGTTTTTTATTTGTTGGCTACTTAATTAGGCTAGGTAGATTCATTTTGTCCACTATTTTCCATTTACGTGGGAATTAGTAGTCAGTGTAAGTATAGCTTTCTGGGCGATTTCAAGTGTTTTCATTTTTGGGCTCTCATGAGAAGAATTTTTTATATGTACATTGGCTCAAAAACATTGTAGGGCTCCTTGAAAGAATAAAGTTGAATTTAGTATAAATATACTTGTATTACACGATATTTGATTTCTTCTGAGATTCATTATTTATGTCTTTTTCCAGTATTAGTCATTATGTGGAATTTCTCTCGTGTGCGCATGGAGACAACAATTGTGGGTGTAGCATTAGTGCTGTTATTCTTAAATTTCCTCCATCCTTTAGTTGGTGTACCTAAGCATTTTCACTCATTTAGTTTTTGGGCTCCAACATCTTCAACAAATGTTGATAAGATGATTGTTGTCTATGTTACTACACCAACTAAAGAAATTGGTAAGTAGAATAAAGGTTCATGATACTTCACTTTGATTTAAGATGAATTTTGTTGTATAAACATTAAGGAAAATTTAAAAATAATTGTCAAAAGCTGAGATAGATTTTGGAGATGACTTGGTTATAACTGCTGATGCATCTTCCCTTTACATTCTTGTTTGCAATCTTCTATTTTTAATAGCCATAGATATGCAGGGTTTTGAAATATAGCACTTTTTGGTAAAGTTTATCATGGAATGCCCTGTTGATAGTTTTTCTATATTCTCATCTCCTAGGAGTTTCTAAAATAGTTTGTGTAGTTGATTTCTTATATTTTTGCATATGTTATTTTTTTCACTGAAAAGAGAATGCTATGATACACATATAGATATACACAAATGTGCATGCACGCACATACGATATGAAATTGAGGCAATGCCATTATAACATATTTTAACTCTTAAAAACTTAACATGCTTTGGGTACGACATGGTAGCATTTTGTTAATGTATATAAATACTATATTCTATAGTAGTATTCTATTTGTATTCATCCAAAACTTGACTATTATGAAAAATACATGTCAAAGACAAACATTAATAATTTGCATTTGGAACTATCAGATATATAATTCAGCAGTGAAAGGCCTTAATTATCTAGCACCCAACATGAAATGATAGGACAATATTTACCACATTTAACATTGAATAGAAGAAACCATTGTCTATTATCATCCATTTTGTTAAGTGTCTTTTTAGGAAAAATGTACTATTCACTAACAAGCAAATAGATATCTTTGTTATACTATCAACAAAAGACATCCTTCATTAGCTATATGGAACTAGGAGTTACCACGGGACAACAAATCCAACTTAATACAAATGTGGCATGTACAAAAGTGCACACAAGAATGATAAAGTGCATATATTACTTAAAGCTCTTAATCAACAAAAGAGATTCAAGAGAGAGAAGCCACCATGTCAGAACTATGAATTGTAAGATTGTATTGTTCAATTTTTTTGTAAAGTATGTCATGTCCTTTCCTGGTTGAGTCTGCCCAACAGCTAATAAAAGGTATTTTTAACACCATATTAATTAATAAATGTTAAAAAATAAAATATAAATAAAATAAAAATAAAGTAAAATTGGAATTTTTAAATAAGGTGCCAAATTTTGGGCCCTAGAGCCCTTGTCCAAACAGATATATATTTTTCCTACAAGTGCCCGCCATCTTTGAGTGTTTGCACTAGGGTTTCACTAGGCCAGAGGTCATCATTTTTGACCATCTAGATTCTTCCAGCTACTATCACTCTGAGTTTATTGTTGGTTCAATCATTAGGAGTGCTAGGTGTAGCTTCACAGGGCTGTATGCATTTAGAAGTGTGTAGAGATGATTAATTCTTGCCAAGCTAGCACCTAGACAATGACCTTAGGGCAATTTCTCATCCCTAGGCTGCATTCAGTGATCTACTCCCAATATTTGGGGTATCTCTCAGCCCTAATGCCTTAGATGGAACAAGTTCATCTGTTGGTGTGACTCCCAATTGGAGCGCCTCCTTTCACATTGTAGGATACCATTGAGAATTTGATGACAAATATAGGTGAAAAGGCATTCTCTAGGACCTATTTCGAGTTCTCTAATGGTGAATCAGCAACTGTTGTTGTTAGCAGTGGGAGGTACCTCCTCCCCACGATTTAAATAAATAAACAATAATTGCATTTATTATTTCTAAGTGGGCGACTTTACTAAAGAGTCACATCTATTTATATAGACGTTACCCTTGTGAAGAGGGACGACTCTTGAGGAAGGGTCTTCGATCATATATATATAGAGAATCGAGATTGAAGATCTCCTTCTTGGCATCGAATATAATCACCTTCGGTTCGCTCCATTCACACAACAGTTTGTGTACTTGATTAAGGAGATTAATGCTTGTCTTTATTGATAAAGAGGTGCTCTTATCATAGTTGCAGATTGGACTTGTAATTGGCCCCATTATTGGCATTGTGTTTGGCCACATTGTAATTGATCCTATTCAATAAATAAGAGATATTGTTGTTGGGTTTTTCTCCCTTGAGAGGAAGGGTTTTCCCAGGGTATATTGCTGTGTTAATTGTTCAAATTAATTTATTTCTACTTAATCTATTTCTGATCATAAAAAAAAACCACATGGTATCAGAGCGGGTTTAAGAAAGATCGTGATTAGAATTGATTAAGCATCAAATCCTCATTGGTTCTTCTCATTCTTAGTGCGTCTATCCTTGCATCAAAATAGTAAACGGACTCAAGGTAGAAGATAGGCTTGGTGGTGCCTTCAACTTCACCTCTTGGAAGTTTAGAGTTCTAATTACGTTAGAAGAGAATGATATTCTTGAATTCATGGAGAAGGAAGTGCTTGAACTTGATGATGAGAATGAGAAAACTCAATGTAGAAAGAATGGCACAAAGGCCAAGAAGATTTTAATTGATTCCGTAAAGGAACACCTTGTGCCTATTATATCCGAGTTGAAGATAGTGAGAGAGATGTTCAAGACCTTGGAAGGATTATATGAGATCAATAATACCAGCAGAGCTCTTGTCTTAAGACAACAGTTACATCAAATTAAGATGGCTAAAGAAGATTCAGTCATCTCCTTCTTCATGAAGATCACTGAGTTGAAGGACCAACTATATGCTATTGGAGATATAGTTGAAGATAGAGACTTAGATATGATAATTAATTTATTAGTGCTTAATCTATTTTTGAAATAAGGTGCCAAATTTTGGGCCCTAGAGCCCTTGTCCTAACAGATATATATTTTTCCTACAAGTGGCCGCCATCTTTGAGTGCTTGCACTAGGGTTTCACTAGGCCAGAGGTCATCATTTTTGACCATCTAGATTCTTCCAGCTACCATCACTCTGAGTTTATTGTTGGTTCAATCATTAGGAGTGCTGGGTGTAGCTTCACAGGGCTGTATGCATTTAGAAGTGTGGCAACTTGTAGAGATGATTAATTCTTGCCAAGCTAGCACCTAGACGATGACCTTAGGGTAGAATTCCTCATCCCTAGGCTGCATTCAATGATCTACTCCCAATATTTGGGGTATCTCTCAGCCCTAATGCCTCAGATGGAACAAGTTCATCTGTTGGTGTGACTCCCAATTGGAGCGCCTTCTTTCACATTGTAGGATACCATTGAGAATTTGATGACAAAAATAGGTGAAAAGGCATTCTCTAGGACTTATTTCGAGTTCTCTAATGGTGAATCAGCAACAAGGTAGCAGTTAAATACACTTAGCTCCATGTAGCCCACCCAAACTGGACGTGGCAGAAAAAGAACTATACAGTCAGGGTTAATTCATTTTCTTTGTTGTTTGAATTTTGTAACCAACAGACTAGTTTGTATTGAAAAACATACATGTCGGATCTGACTGAATTGTATCTAAAGAACCTACTTTTTCTGATTTTGTAAGGTTTGTTTTTGGTCATCATTTTATGCAAATAAACCCTACTATGTTTACATTCATAGTTTATTGTTGTTGGGGGGTTTGTGAGCAATTTAGAAGGGTTAATTCTTAAAAAAAAGTTAAGAATCTGTTGTGATCATTACAGTTGTATCAGAGCTATCTTTTATGCTAGCTTGTGGGGTGGTGTGTGATGTAGATTCATGTTAAAAAGTGATTGATAAGTTAGGTACTAGTGAAATGAGAAAATGAGGGAAGAAGCCATGGGTTATAGAAATGAGGAAATCAACCTCTAGGAGGTCATCAGGAATGAAAATAGAGAGTTGGCTAAAGAATTTCAGTCCACCATCAGCGAGTCTATGGCAGAGGTTGTGAAGACTTTGAGAGGAATGAATCAACAATGGAGTCTTAGAAGGTCTAATCCAAATGGCGTAGAAGGAAGTCACCTTAGATAATGATGGGGTCTTGGTCAATCCACCAACCAAAACATTCAAAGCCAAATTCTTGCAAAGAGAAGAAGAGGACCCATTTGAAGAAGAGCAGCAAGCTCCACCAAGACTTGAGGATGAGATGGCTAGGTATCATGTTAAGTATAGTGCTCAATACCTGACACTCTCTCATGATATATCATTTGTATAGTATTATGATATGAAAACGAGAAATGATCAACGTAGGGGAAGAAGATATCGTGATCAGCCAAGGAGAGATATACAAATGGCTGAGAAAGATCACTAAACTCACTTATGATGGATCCGATGGGCTTACAAATAGGGCTTGGTTGTAGAATTTGCATACCCGTTTCTCCTTAAATGCAGTCCTTCACCTAGAGAGTTTGGCTTATTAGTGGTGGTACCATGGCATGGTGACCCAAGGACGTGGCTCAATTACCACTCTAGAGGAGTTCAGCCAAAGATTGATGGAGAGGTTTGATAGAAAGGGTCTAGAGATTTATTTCAAGGATCTAGTTGTAATGTTCCCTACTAAGTTTAGGTCTGTTATAACAGTAATTAATTTCTTTCAATATACTTATGGCTTAAACTAAATTGATTAGGAGACAACTCTATTTTTAGCTCTTTCCTTAACATAAATCAAATCTGTGATATTCCATAGTTTTAAATAATTTATCAGTTATTCATGAATAAATTGTCAATCCACCATACTAGGCAATTAATTCTATTATTAGATAATTAATTGTATCATCCATAATTCTTGATGCAAAGTTCAATCCTTGTTACTACTCTAGTTTTAAGGAAGGAGGAGATGACTATGTTTCCAAGCGCATAGATACCAAACTCAATAGGCTCCCTCAAAGTTTACAGATCCAAGCTCTTACCCTATCTTGGGACTATGCCCTCAAGGTTTATGGGACGTTGATCCCTACCCTATCTTGGGAATCATCCTGTTGGCTGGATTTAGACTGCCCCTCTTGGAAACAACTCAATCCCATTTTCTTAAATACTGACAGCAATAACATGATTCAGACTATAAGTATACTAACTTCTCATGTATTATGAATATATATGAAATTAAGTATGACTGTCTCACATATTGCAATCTATATTAATATTACTACTAAATTCTGCATAACAACATTATCAAGCTTCATTAATTAAGCATACATATTCAGCACATCCCCATGCATACCACCAAGAACAAAGATGCTACTGCCTGTAACTTAATAACAGTTCTGATCTGATCCAATCCATGGTGATGTTGCTGGATGCTTTGATTCCTTTCCTTTATATCTCTCAATGTGAGGGAGAGGTCACACCTCTTCATCATGCATGCCCTTTGGCAAGAGAGACACCCTTTCACCATTAGCACCTTTTGAAAGGGTGCAACTCTTCATTATTTCTGCCCTTTGAAAGGGACATAACCTTTCATAATCAGATCTGCACTTCTTATTTAAATCAGATGTGCACTTCTGATTTCCAAATTATCTCCCTCTCAAATGAGGTTCTCATCTCTCTTTTATATCTCATTGTTGAGGGAGTCACAACTTTTTTTCCCATGTCTTTTGACCATTGATTAACTTAATTAACTTTTAATTAATTATATTTAATTATCTACATTTTAATTTAATTTTTTATATTTAAATTTTATTATTATTATTAAATTCTATTTCAAAGTGGGGACATTACAATTGTATAGGCAAGAAGGCATAGTTGATCATGATGTGGCAAAATTTTAGATGCTAGTAGGGATGGTTCCAAATGTGATAGACTCAAAGTGTGTCATGCCCCCGATCTGACCTCCCATTATCAGTGAATCCAAATATGAAATTGTATGACAAAGTAAGACTTCACAATTTCATAAGATTGAACAATGCAATTTGATCACCTATCTCATGTATTCGGGCTTGATAGATATTAAACAACATCAGCCTTGAAGGATTGATCCTTCCTCTCCTATGGTGCAGGTATCTTATTCACAACTATTAATTAGTTAATTAAAAGTGAAATAGTTCAAATGTGCTCAAACAAGGCGTCTCTAGGTAAAGGTGATATATGAAAAGGCAGTGGTCAAACCAGAGAAACGCGACTCGGACTCGGACTCGGCGTCAGACTCGGCTCCGGACTCGGCTGGACTCGGGAAAGTGAAAAACTCAAGAAATTTAGAGATTTTTAAAGATTTAAAACTTGTTTCAAACATCCTTTATTGAATACACCTTAAAGACACAAAAACATCATCAAACTCAGCTCATTTGATTACATACACAAGTATACATCAATCACATAAGCATAAACGCAAATTGTAGCTGAAGAAAATAACAAACATAGATATATAAATATTGTCAAATGTATACAATATTACAAAACTCATGGAATAAAAAATCCATGTCATCATATGATCATCATCAAATGTTTCATACAAATACCAAAGGTAAATAGTAAATACAAAATACAACTACAAGTGTACAAGCCTATGGCTCAGAGGGTTGTGCACCCTCTCGCCCTGGCCCCCTGCAAAGGCATTTAAAGTAGGTCCTGGATGATTCAACAACTATAGTTGCTCCCCGTGACACCATGCCATCCTCACCAACATCAGGAATAGCTGTGTCATGCTCACCAACATCAGGAACAACTGTGTCACTTTGAGTCTTAGTATTTCCTGTCTCTGCTCCTCCTCTACCATGGCTATAGCCTCAGCCTCTATACCTACCTGGTCGATCCAATCCATGTCATCATCACTAAAGACAACTGTAGGAGTCCCAGGAGCTGTCTGATTCTCATTGGCCCACTCTGCTTCAAGATCAACCTCATCTAGAATGATAGGAGAGATGTCAACTAATGCATTCTTTCTCATTCTCAGGCAGAGGTTGTAGTGAACAAAGACGAGATCATTCATCTTCTCCACAGATAATCTATTGCGCCTCTTGGAGTGTATGTGCTCAAACATACTCCAATTGCGCTTACAACTTGATGCGCTGCATGGTTGGCTCAAGATGCGAATGGCCAACTTCTGAATATTTGGTGTCTCTCGGCCAAAAAAGCTCCACCAATGATCTGAGTTTGAAATGAGAAAAATAAATAAAATCAGTCTCACTCATGAACTCATTTAACAAGTTACAATATAGTATTGAATAAAACTAAAATTAAGCCTTACAATTTATTTTTACCTGGCATCATAGTTGTCCTACCATCTTTGGCGACAGGATGAGAGAAGGTCTCCCCTTGTGCACCTGAGAACAACTGTAGCTCTCGAAAAAGGTCTATCTGAGAAGTACCAGCAGGTCCCATCTTCTCCATGATTGCGTATAGCCCATTAAGGACCTCTACATCAGCCTTGAAAGAAGGGATAAAACAGAATGCCGGATTCAGATAATAGGCTGCCGCATTGATGGGCCTATGAAGCTGATGATGCCATCTCCTATCAATGATCTCCCAAATGGGACCATACTTGCTCTCATCTCCTCCATAGACAAATCTGATGGCCTCCTTTGCTCTATCCATGCCCTCATATATATAGCCCATTGCGGGCTTATCTCCATCCTCAACTCGCAACAAAACCACCAAGGGCTTAACAAACTGCAAAATTGAAAATATTGTGTAATTTAGAAAAATGAGCAAATAAGAGAATACATATAATAAGTTATAAAACATGAAGTTAAATTGTAGAATTTATAAAAAAATTACCTTCACTATCTCATCACAAGGGACCCAAAAGCCTTGCTCATCAAAAATGCAGTCTGCCATATCTTTCCCTGTAGGGGTGGTAGCATAGGATGAGGAAGACCACTCCTCACCAACAATCATACATCTCAAGGCAGACTTAGACCTAAGCATGGACTGCAATGTGAGGAAGTTTGTGGCAAATCTTGTGATTCCTGGACGAGCTAACTCCTTCTGCTCTGTGTATTATCTCATAAGAGCCAACACCCATGAATGATTATATACAAATTTGCAAACATTTCTTGCCCTTTCTACACATCTCTTGACCCATGGCATTTTTCCAATATCCTCCAACATGAGGTCAATGCAATTAGTAGCACATGGAGTCCAAACTATAGATGGGTGCCTCTCCATCAATAGTCTACCTGCAGCAACATAATTTGTTGCATTGTAAATTGTAATTAATGGAGGTACAAACTACAAGATAGTAATTAATTTGCAAACAAAATTAGTTTGTAATCAAAAGTTTACCCGCAGCAACATAATTTGCTGCATTGTCGGTCACCACCTGTACCACGTTCTCCTCACCTACATCTTCAATCACCTTTTCTATCTGCTCACGTAGGTAGTGTTGGTTGAAAATTTTGTACACTTGGGGAAATATACAAAATTGTGGTTTCAACCACAACACACGAGTAAAAACTCTCCTAATTAAGGGAAGGCTCCCCCTATCTAACTACAACTTTGGAAATAAAAAAGGATGGGACAGCAATCTTTCTTCTTTTTTCAAGAAAGACAATATCCTTTTCTCTTCACAGAAAATGATAGCGATTGAATATGAACAGCAGTAACCACTTTCAAGTGAAATGAGAGAAAGGAAATGAAGTTTCCTGAAAGCGCAAAGACTTCCGTCACTTCCTTCGGGACGGGATAGCAATATCAAGCTCAAAGACTTGATTATGTGAAGTCCTATC
Source organism: Cryptomeria japonica (assembly GCF_030272615.1). NCBI lineage: Eukaryota > Viridiplantae > Streptophyta > Pinopsida > Cupressales > Cupressaceae > Cryptomeria > Cryptomeria japonica. The sequence goes on along the minus strand of NC_081415.1, from coordinate 443,650,842 downwards.
TACCTTTTGCTATACTAAATTTTACAACGAATAAAAGATAACAACACAAAGACTGAAATAATCTATTCTTTCAACACAAAGACAAGAACTAATGCAAGCTCAAAGACTTGCTTCTATTTCTTATCAAATAGTAATTTTTCCTCAAGAATAGACGCAAGCTCAAAGACTTGCTGCTCCTTCTAGAGATTTTCCTATTTTAATTAATCTTCTCTACTTGCAGCTCAAAGATTTCAAATTAGATTGGACTAAGCTCCTTTAGAAACACTTTGCTTAGAAGAAATAAAAAGATTCAAACTCAAACATGTAGCTCAAAGACTCAAAACTTGAGTGATCCTTCTTTATTATTCTTCAAAACCTTCAATTCACATACATAAGCTCAAAGACTTCTTGTTGTAAATTTGGTAGAGTTTTTGCTTGCTTTCCCAAAAGATGATAATTACAATAGACCCCTCAAGTATTTATAAAAGAGGAGCCTTGAGAAAAAGGTGGGAGGATCCCAACTAACTTGAGAGATTCTCTCAACCACCAAGACTTATTCAATAACTAACTAAGACTTCATTAACTAACTAAGAGTTATTCCAACTACAGTCCTAATCGGACACAACTTGTAGTTGCCTTACATGTAATTACAAAAGTGCAAGTAATGTGTAACTTGCATTTTACAAAAAATACTTTTACATGTAACTTGTCAAAACAAAATTACAACTAAAGATTACAAAAGAGTGAAAATTCAACTAAGTGTTGAAAAACACTTAACACGTGAAGACACAAATCCTTGAAATTTCTGGATGCTCGTTTGTAGTTCCTCAGGATTTGGTTCATGGGTGTTCTTGGCAACAACCATGGTCTTCACAATGGTGTCGTGACATCGGAGGAGTGCAGAATTGTTTTTATCCAGGATAGACTGGATTTCATGCAGAAAGGCTTGGTGCTTCATCAATGTCTGAATTGAAGCGGCTGAGAATTGTTCGTTCCTCCATTCATTATGAATCCTCATTTGTAAATCAACAAGAACTTCTTCTTCTGGAATCAACTCTCCATCCCGACTTACTATGTTACAAGAGGCCTTTTCACAATGTGAGACAATATCTTGGTAAACTTCGCCTCGAAATCTCTTTGCATCACCAATTTCCTCAATGAGGGATTTAAGAACAAGGGTCTTGTTTTCCAGGAGTTCTTCAAATTCCAAGTACATGACCTTGGAAGAGATGATGGCATGCTCCTGTAGAACACTCAGCTGTTGTTGGGGCATGGTACGCCAGATTGTCAAACTTCCTTCAACACTTTCTTGATTCTTTTTGAAAGTATTAGAAGTCTCATCCAGTTTCTCCTCAATGGTCTCCAACTTAGACATTATTTGAAAAATGTCTTTCATTACCTGTGCACATAGATCATGAAGTTGATCAACCCAGGAATCCAGTGCTTGTACCTTTTGAGCAGCCCTTTCCACTCCACGAATTGATTCTTGGGAACCAGAAGAACCTATGGAGTTACTCCCTTCAGCAACAGGTTTTGTGATTTTATGAATGGCTGCCATAAGCTGTCGGTTTTCCTCTTCTGGCTTGTCTTTCTTCGCTAGAAGCTCATCACACCTTTGCACCAATGAGGCAACATAAAACTGAGCATCATGTTTTATGACCTCATGCGTCTGTTTTCCCAATTCTATCCTTGTAACCTTATAATCGGCAGCTGACGTTTCCTCAAGTGGCTTATCTGCAATAGGTTCCACAATTTCAGCTACCTTCATCTTGTTGCTGTCAATAGTTACTCTGGAGATAGTCTTGACCTTCTTAGCAATTTTGGATTTGGACTGTTTAAGTTGCTGGTAATCAAAGGCATCAGGTGAGATTTCTTGCTTCTTGCTTTTCGAAGTAAAAGAACTAAGCCATGGAGGCAAAGTCATCAACTCCCCTCCAGTAGCAGCCATAGGCAAAGGAGAAGCAGTTTCTATTTGAATCACCGTGGTCATCCTGGGAGGAATATCTGTTTGGACAGCGACCACGGTTTGCTCAGTTACCAATGGGCATGAAGATTGCCTCATGAATTCTTCAAAACTAGAAGTGGAAGTATCAATTTCTGATAACTGGATGCAAGTAGGAATATTCTCAGGAACTTTCAACACACTCTCTTGTTGATGATCAGGAGATGGCTCGTATGCTGAAATGGGAATTGCATTCTGAGGAGACTCATCCACAATCAAATTAGGAGGAGAAAGAGGCTTCTCAATGGAAACTGGTGGAATGATCTCATGAGGCGAGTCTAAAATTGGAGTCTTAGGAGCATCATCAGATTGCTGCCCCTCTTCTGGATTATCTAGATTGATCACCTGAACATGGAATCGTGATTTTTCCTTCCCACGAACTGTCGTCTCCTCAGGAGGAAGCACTACTACACGAATGACTCGCAACTTGATCCTTGTGCCTGAAGATGATGCACCCTCCTTGTTGTCAACCTGAATCTCAGACTTACGTCCAAGAGGCCCTGTAGAATCATCTTCTTTACCAACCTTGATTTTTATAAGTCTAACAGCATTACTTTTCAGCCATGCGTTGGTGTTGGCCAAGATAGGGTGAAATCTGTTAAGGATGGATATGCACTCTTTGTGCGACCATTGGATCAAAGGAAGTGGAGCTTCCTCAACCCTCCGTGAAATGTATTCAGGATCAAGTATATGCTCGTAATCAATCATCCCTTGTGGGATATCCGCCAAGTTCAAATCAACAATTTGCTCAACAGTGAGCCTGCAGTAATCCATCTTCAGAACTTCGGCTTCCGTGCGGAGATCTACCCAGATGTCTTCAATGCGATGTACATGCACAAAGGATTTCTTGGTCTTCTCCTTCATACCCCTATAATCAAAATCGGCTCTAGGTTTAAACCTTTTGAGCTTGATTTCCTGCAATTCAGTCTCCATGGCCTTAGCCTTCACAGATGTGACAAGGGAATACCGGCCAATTTTCAATGGGTTTGTGGTAGAGATCCCCATTCCGACCTTGTGCTTAGCAGACTGAAAAGTGTGGACAGCCATGATCTATCTTCCCAACTCCATAAGAATGATCTTATCAGTTGGGTATCTGGGAAGCATGTATGGCTGACCACCATAGCATCCTATCCTCATATAGGTGAAGGTGGGAAACTGCAGAAACAAACATCCATACTCACACACCTTGTCCCATGCCTCATCTGATACTCTCTTGTTCCTAAGATTTCTGTCAAACTGACACATGAAATATCCGAAGAACGCATCTTGGACTCTTCGGAAATGTAGTTTGTTGGATCTCAATGGCGACTGGTCATAATACTCCCAAACTGGTATAAGTGAGTGATCACCCTTGGTAGAAAGACCTGGAAAGTGTCTAAGTGATGCTGCCAAGTATACCAAATATGAATTCATGAAAAAGGTCATGGTGGTAGGAACTGCTGCAAGTTGTTTGCACAAGGCATTGCTGATGACTTCTCCCCATGAAATGTGATGAGACTGTCGTATGAACATGATGAACTGGTACATCCATGGCTCAAAGACATTGGAATGCTCAAGGCCCATCATCCTGCTAAGAAGAGTGATGGTGTCTCCTATCTCCCATTTGAAATCGCAGCGGTACAACTTCGCCCACCTTGAGAAGGAGGTTCGTGGTTCTTGGATCCACCTATTGATATGTCGCTTGCAATCTTTTTCCCTCTTCACATAATACTTTGCTGCACTTTTTTTGGAGATTTCCATCTAAACAAGTGCAGGAGGTATTCTGAAGACCTTCTCGATTGTATCTGCATCGAGACGAATTATAGCTTCGCCATCATCATTTTTGATGACTCTTGACTCTTTGTCAAAATGATTGGCGCAGGCAAGAACAAACTCAGGTTCTAGGGCAGCCACCGGGAAAAAAGATGCATGATGGATATGGCTGTCCAACAGCCGCTGCAAGTTATTATCCTGTGGATCTTCTACCCTTTTGACGAATTCTGACATATCAACGTGCCCTATTTCCGTGTCTCTGATGCGATCCAAAGGAGAAGAAACCTGGGAAGGTGTAACCTCGTTTTGATATTTGTCATATCTGTATTTCATCTTCTTGGGAACTGGAGATGCTGACAAATCTGACATTGATTGTGAACTTGGAATACTGTGATGAAGACTTAAAAGAGTTAAGGCAACATCATAGTCAGCTGCAAATATCATTCTTCCTCCTCCAAATGGGAAAAACTTCAATTTTTGTACTTCACAATTTTGTGAGAGGAAGAGGGGAAATATATGGAAATGGGAAAATCTTGACTTTGACCAATTTCGGATCTTGGGGAAATTTTCGCAAGTATACAAGTTGGAATGAACATACATGCAATTGGGGTTTTAAAACATGAATGCAAGTATACTTGTAAAATTGCAAATGGAGAAATGGATGGAAAATGAGATTTTGACTTGCGGAAAATGACGGACATGGAAAGTGCGGATATGGGGAACATGAATGGATAGAAATGGGAAAATCCGGGAAAGTCATTTTCATGAAAATGGGAAGAACTCTTCAACATGTAATCCAGTTTTTAAAACCCGAATTTGAAAGAGAGGGGTATTTCACACTTTTCAACTTGGGATTTTAACCACAAATGGTTAAATTCCTTAACCGTAGGGGAAGAATAAGAATTTCCAGCGAACTTGTAATCGGGATTAAAAATCCCGAATACAAGTAAAGAGGGAATTTTGGGAAGAACAATGTAATTCGAAAATTGCATACTAAGGGAAGATTTCTCTCACAAAAACCGATTTTTGGGGGAAGAACAACACATTTGCAAAAATGTAACTAAGAAAGAAAACTAAGAAAACAAGAAAATAACAAAAAGAAGGAAAGAAAGGAAAGAGAACATACCTTTTCAAACCGAAAATGCTTCTCCAAAAAAGCAGCAATCCTTGGAATGAAGAAGCAAAATAAATCAATAAGGACAAACTGCAACACTAAACCCTTGCCACGTTTTGGAAAAAAAGTTTTATGTGGAAAAACGTGGCAGCAAACAAGAGTACAATGGCATAGAAAATGTTTAAAACTTCTTAACCCTCAACGCCTTGGTACTCCTAGCCAAAACAATTCATCTCCTTGAAGATTCGTGGCAGCAAACACTTCCAATATGCAGCCAAAGGAATCATGTGGAGAAAAAAAAAAAAGGTGGTATTCAATGTATCTTTGATGGATCATTAAATAGCTTAAATCTTATCCCAAACTCCACGCCTAGGTAGGATAGTTCAAAACGATTTAGAAGAATGCAGCTTCATTAAGTTCTAATCCCCTAAAATATGGCATTTTGGAAACACATTTTTGCTGATTTGGGGCAAAAAACCAGTCAATACAACCTCCAAAAGTGTCCAAGAATGCATGAAAATAGGGTAGAAACAAAAACGCCTTCCTCCTCCAACAAATCTTCCACAAAATTTGCTTTGAAAAGTTCAACAAAAATGATTTTCTTGCAAATCGGGTTTTTGGGAGAAAAAGACAAGTTCGAAATGCATAAGGGAATGAAAATCGGGTTTTTTAGAACAAATGACAAGTTCTAAAATTCACTTTTTCACTCACTAGGCCAAAATCGGGTTTTTTGAACCAAATAGCAAGTTATATTTTTGACTTTTTCACTTACAAAGCAAATTCGGGTTTTTTGAACCAAATAGCAAGTTTTAAAAATGTCAAAAATGCACTTTATGCATAAAATCGGGTTTTTTAGAGAGGAATGCAAATTTTAATTACTTGTAAAAGGGAAATAAAATTCCTACAACAAGTTAGAAATGCTTGCACATATGTAATGGGGATTTAGAATCCCTATTACATGTAAAACCATTAAAGTAGGGGTTTTTGGACCAAACTGCAAGTTTACTTGTAATTTAGCCAAAAACAATCCCTATTTTAACTAAACAAGACCAAAAACAATAAAAATAATAAAAACTATAAAAGGAAAATTTAAAACAAATTACAAGTAACATCTTTTAATGAAAGATGTAATAAGCCAAAAATTCCCCTACAACAACCAAAACAATGAATATCATTAAAACTTGCAATTTGAAGAAAATTCTCCACCTGCAGTCAGGATTTTAAAACCCAAAATTGAAGAAAAGACATAGCAAATGAACCCAGAATTTGACGAAATTGAAACGTAGTTTGAGGATGGACTGAGGATTAAGCCAGTCCAAGGATTAGTCGAAATTCTACCTCGGGAAGTGTGCCATAGAGTAATTTTTTTCATTTTTTCACAAAAATTTCATGTAGTGGTCCTTCATTTTTGGAAACAAAAATGAGGACAACAAGTAGGTGGCATTCTTGCAATGGGCGGAGGCATCAATGGACTTGATGAAAATGGTGCCCCCTGAAATAAAAAAATAAAGCTAGGTCAATGATCATTCAATAAACCATTAAATAAAAAATAAAAAATTAAAGACTATATGAAACTAAAATTAATCAATCACCTGCGGAAGAAACAAGAAATTTAAGGAGAGTTCTATTTCTCCTATCCGTCCAACCATCAGTCATGATGGTGCAACCTTTAGTGCTCCATATCTGGCGTTGTTCATCTAAATCCTTCTTCACATCATCCACCATTTGAGACAAAATGGGTCCCCTCAAATCACTCACTTGGGGCTTTGAACCCCGCCCTGCATATGGTAATGGTATCAACCATTTCTTGCCAATAAGGAGACCTGTCGCAAAGAAACTCAATGAGATAAGTTAAGTATAAAAATTCAATGAAGTTAAGTATAAAAATTAAAACAATCAAAGTTATCAAACATAAAAGTTAGTAAAACATTCACCTGGCTACAAAGAATGGAATACAGCTGTAGCTCCAAAACCTGCCAACTGCCATTTTAGCAGCATCATGGAGCTCCTTGTTCCGACCCATGCCCTCAAGCGACGGTTGGGACCTAGGAGTAGTGCAAGGCACAAAGAAGGAATCCAACCTAGATTTACGAATCCTAGGTCCAATGCTAACACTCCCACTACAACTACTAGTGCTAGGAGCATGAGAAGTGGCGGTGGCACTGCCACTTATAGAAGCAGAAGCACCAGCAGTAGCAAACTGAGTGGGACGATATGGAGGTAAGGAAGAAGGGCCTCCAACACAACCTAACTGTGTCCCTCTTCCTAAAAATGTCTCTCTCCCAATGATCTCTCGATCCTCCTTTTGTTTCTTTTTCCTTTCAATTTCCTCAACCATTACATAACATTCACGTACGGCCTTAGGGACTGTTTTTAGGCATGGTTCGGCATCATGTCCACGCACACCAACAATATGGTATTTCAGCCTATATATACCTCCATGGAATATTGTTTTGCAAAACATACATTTTGTTTGCCCCTTTCCTTGCCCTGGAAAATCCTCATGATATTTCCAAGCAGGGTCCTTTCTAATGGGGGGTCTAGAAGCTGAAGTAGACATTTTAGGATAGTTTTGTGAAACTTCAAGTTGAGGCAAATAATAAAGTGAAGTTTGCTGCAATAAAACATTACAAATACAAAATAAAATTAATACATATTACATACATTAAAGAAAACTAAAGTAGGGTTTGTCAAACCCTACTTTTAAAAAAAAGAAATTTACAAACCCTACATAGTACAACACTACAACTACATACTGCATGCTACATACAAACATACAAAAGATTTTGAAAGAAAATGTATAACTTTCAAAATAAATGAATAGAAAATGGAATTTTTGCATACAAGAAACAAACTAATCTTCAAAAAAACAATCTTACCTCTTACAACAAGGTTGAAATGAGCTGCAAAGTCTTCCTATCCAACTCTTGATGCACCAAATCCAAACACAATGCAGCTCCAATGTGACAAATTGAAGAAAACTTGAGCTTCCTCCTTGCTGTTTTTTCTTCTATGCACCCTTGTTTTTCTTCCCAACTCACTTTACTCCTTTTTTTGCAAGTGAATGGAATGAAAGTCACTTTTAGGGATAGAAGATAATTAACAAAAAAAAACGGAATTAAAAAAACATTGCAAACTAATTTTTTTTTTTGTGTTTTACTTTTGGCCCACGTCGACCGAGTCTGGGGCTCGAGACTCGCCGAGTTTGGCGAGTTTGAGCCAAACTCGCCAACTTGGTGAGTCTGGCGATTTTACTTGCCAGACTCGGACGAGTTCGAGTCCGAGTCCCTAGGACTCGCCAGGCATGACTCGTACTCGGACTCACCGAGTCCGGGCGAGTCTTGTTTCTATGCTACTAACCAGCATTACAAATGATTCATCATAGTTATTCCAATGCTAAATACCAAACCAACAGCTGCAACTTATTACCAAGACCCTACTCACCACACCAATGAACTCACACACCTGAAAACCAACTTCAAACTCGAAATACTGAATCTGATATGAATGAACAGCAGTCTGGAAATGCAAGCCAACAACATAAAAACCCCCACAAACACTTCTATCTCACTCCAAACAAACGCAAAATAACTCTAAACACTCTCCAAACGACCCCATGCTTAAAGAGACTAAGGCTGGACTGAGAAAATGACACCAACAAATCAAATCAGCATAACACGCAACCCAAACACCTCCCAGCAAGGGCGTCTACAACAGAAAAGTACGACTTGCAATATAAAATCCAATACTCCGAAATATTCAACAAAAACTTACAGGATGAATCGCCCATGGCATAGGAATTGATCTAGCAAACACTCAAAACGGGCTGACACACACACAAGGAGCTATGAACGAAAACATACTTCAGCTACACTGGAAAACAACAACCTGGAAACACACTACAACACTCCCAAATATCATAAATCCATAAAATTTCATCTTCATTGTGTCCCAATGTGCTCCTCTAGATGAGAAACAGTTATAGATTCAGCTAGGCGCTATCTCTCAAGCACAAAACTAAAAGTACTAGGAGGTAAGCATCCCTCGAAGCAAGAGTTTGACAGAATTTCGACAACACTTCGTTATCAAAGCAAGAATGGATACCAAAATGAAAGCCCAAGGCCTGTATTTAAAACTTTTCGCCAGCCAAATTCAAATTCAAATTCCACTCAAATGGCATCCAAATTCCATTACATTTCATTTCACCCCTTAGGCATTGCATTTCATATTTCCCCTTTAGCATATGGCATCCAAACATGTCCCTCTTTAAGTCAAACTTTTGGAGATAAGATAAAGTATATAAAATAATAATAATGCACTATATTTTGGCGTCCAACAAGAGGGTGAAATAATTCGCCCAAGTAGACTTGGATAAAATTATCATTTTCTCCTTTTCCTAAGTCGTCCATCCATAAAATAATCAAATATATAATCTTATGCCTAGGTATTAATATATTAAAAATACCTTCTACTCAAATACTGATTATTGCTAAATTGGGCTAGAGACTGAAGTGTTGGAAATCACCAAAACTGAACTAAGTTGGAGCTCTGAACTGAACTGCTAAAAATAGTCATTTGAGTGAACACAGGATCTTGCCAAAATAATACTGCCATAAATAGCCACTGAGTTGAGCTGCAGAACCTCTGCCAAAAATAGTACTAACTATAAATAGCACACTGCTAAAAATAGTAAGTGTTTCCAAAGTGATTTTTACCACATTCTAGGCACCTGCCAAACTTACCAAAAATAGCAAGTCCCGAAAAGGTCCTTAGATTGGTTTGCATGTTATACCATTGCAAAGCTCTCAGAAAACCCCAAAAAACCCAAAGAACTTGACTGCTTTTGCCTCCACTTACTAAAAATAGTAAGTCAGTCAAACACCATAACTTGTTATGCATGTACCCTCATTGCAAAGCTTCCTCAAAACGCAGAAGGAATCCAAAACCCAAACTAACAAATTCCAACATGCAAGCCTTCGAAAATGCAAAAACATCCTCCCAGATGTAGGATACCCTAATTTCTGCTTCCGACTAGTCTATGGGTCTTCGGAATAGGCTAACAGTTAGCTAAGCTGATTACTGCTGAGAAGGGGACATTACAAATTGCATGATTTTAACACTCTTCTTAACACAACCTAGCTTATGCATTGTCTCTAGATACATGAAAGCCCAATGAACCACTTGCCCACATTTATAGTTAGTCCTATTGAAGCCTCTTTTGAAGTTCTTTCCTTTACCTCCACCTTTGCTAGAGGTATGTGTTTGCCCTCTCGGGTAAACGGTTAAATGCAGAAAGTAAATGCACAGAACATAATGGAAATACATTAAATAACCAGTCTCTATGTTAATTCAACAGTCCATGTACATCAAGTGCTTATAACATTACATTTGACACGACTATCATGATCCTACTTCCAAGAAAAGGTACACAATATATAATACCCAAAGGGGTGCGACACAACCGTCGCAACTCCAACTACCTACCCGTCGGCTAACTAACTGACCGCCGTAACTCATTATTACCGACGACAACATAAACATAATATAACAACATAACATAATGATTATTCCCGTCAACATCATCCCCCCCAAGAAAAGAAGTCGACTCCGACGACTTATACAAAATAGAGATGAACGGCAGGAACTACTGACGCCAGTCGGGCCCGGATCTTATACACTTGCTGCGTCCTCGCCTGAAAACCCTTTTTTTTTCTACCATCCGATGCTCAAGTGCGGAATTCACCAATATTGCTTCCTTTGCCATCACAGTCCTCCTGTGCCTAACCCAAACTTGTCTGCAAAACACGTTTTTCTGTCTCAGCTTCCACCAACTGCTACTCAAATGATACTGTCTCCCTAGCCAATTTGTCCTCGATAGCCACCCATGCTGCTCTCCTGGCATCCAACTCCTAGGTACGCTGAACTAAGTCTCACGCGACTATTGCCTCCAACCTGGTGGTCAGCTCCTCCCGAGCCCTCTGTGCATCCACCAAGGCAACCTCACGTCCAGCTGAGACATACGCCGAGTTCCTCAAAGCGTACCAGTCATGCCTGGAGGTGGCCACAATCCGCTGGCACAAATGCTAGGAGACACCTCGAATCCTCCATCACACTCCCCAAAGGCTAAAAACTGAACTGAATAACTCCCTGGTGTCATACAACTGTGCGGACCTGCAATGCCTTCCCTCAAACTCTGTTTGTTCCCAACCTCCAAATCCGTCTCCCTCTACGGCTTATGGCTTCCCCGCCAATGCTTAGCTGCAGGCTTCTTTCTCACAATACGGACAACCACAACACTTCCCGTGGTCTTCTGTAGCTCAAAATAAACTGGGGCCTGGGGGCAATGCCCCCAGCGGGGTCGAGGGGCAGCACCCCCGCGGGGTCGAGGGGCAGCGCCCCAGGTGCGCTCCCTATCGCAGTATAGGGCGGGGTCGAGGGGCAGTGCCCCCGCCGCCAACACCAATTTACAACCTTCAGAACCCCACGAAAGTCCATGGCGCGCATCATTTCAGTGATATTTTAAGATGCCAAAAACCCTTCTTTTCCAGTGTCCTGGCTTCAAACTCCAACGAATCATTTTAAATTTGGCCGTCGTCGTTTTTTTTTGGCACTGTAATTTCCCCGATGGCATCTCGGCCATACAACCTTCCTGTACGGTCAACAACAGCACTGGCACCTCCGATCGTGCGGTCAACACCCTCCACCGTACGACTGTGTTTGTTTGTGCGGGGGCTGCGTTTATGTCTTCGTGCTCTGCGACAGCAGTGGTTTCCACCGCACGGTGGTGGACGTGCTACCGTACGATGGTTCCACCGCCGGTGTTGCCACCGTACGATGGTTCCACCGCACGGTGGTCCCACCGCCGGTGTTGCCACTTCACGGTGGTTCCACCGCCGGTGGCCCCACCGTCGGCGTTGCCACCGCACGGTGGTGCTACCGTACGGTGTTTCGACCGTGGCTTTCTTCTCCTTTTTTTTCCGTACGGTCAGCTGACCCGTACGACCATACGATTTTTTTTTTTTTTCTTTTTTTTCTTTTTTTTTTTTGCTAGAGAGTCTTCTGCTGGGGTCCCCTGTCTCTGAGATCGCCCTTCATCCTTCTTAGTTTTCCTTGCCCAAGGGTCTCCTATTGTGGTCTTGTGCCTCTTGAGTCACCTGCCTCACCTCTCAGGTCCCCTTCCATCCGCTCAGGTCCCCCTTTGGGCTCTCGGGTGTCCGTCCGGCCTCTCGGGTCCCCTTCGCGCTTCGCGTGGTAGGGTTTCAATTTGTACCCGTTGGTGGCAAGTCTATTTTCCATGGCCATCCGAAGGCCTGGAACCACAAATTCTACAGGGACCACGACCTCCTTCCCGTACATAAGAAGAAGAAGAATAATAAAGATTTTGAAGACTGCGGTCTTCCACATAGGGTTCCAATCGTTGCCAACACTCATCGGATTCTCTACGTCGCCAGGGTTTGGGGCATCTCCCTTCCAATATTCTTTGTATTCCGGCAGGTACACCTCTGTTGGTTGCTCTGGTTCCTCTACTTCGAGCCTGTAGCTTTGGAACATTTCATAATCCTCCATTTGCCAGTGGAAGAGCTCGTTAAGTGAGCATACCTCATCTTCAGAACATCCCTCCAATTCGAGCACCCCTTCACTGTTCGGCTCCATCGCGTTCTTGCCCTTGCTTTCATCGGGACCCCCTTCCCTTTTATTAGAGTCCTCTAAGTCCGAGTCTGAAGAGGCGAGCTCTTCGCCAACATCTTGGGTGTGTAGGTCAATGGTATATTTCCGCCCTCCCTTCTCCATGGAAAGTGTATTTTTCTTCCAGTTGTGGTTTACCCTCGCGTTGATCAACCACGCTCTCCCCAGGATGGCGTCATAGCCTTTCTTCTTCGAGGGAATAACCACGAAATCTAACAAAAATGGTTGCGTACCAATTGTCACTTGCTGGGCCATCAACAGGTCGAGTGGCTTAATGCCGTGTTGGTCCGCTCCCACCAGGTTGAATGTGGGTGGCCATAGGGTGGGCTTCCCCAGCCACTTCCATGTTTCTTCTGGTAGTACATTCACCCCAGATCCCCCATCCACAATGGTGTCCTTCATAATGGTCCCACGGATACCCATTTCTACCACAGCTGGGTGTCTACCACTGCTCAAGGCTAATAACATCGGGTCAGTCGAAGGGCTGACGGAACCCTCCACCTGTGGTGTACTCTTCGAAGCGGTGGCGGGAACCCCTACCTGTGGTGCACTCGACGATGCGGTGGCGGGAACTCGTACCTGTGGTGCACTCGACGATGCGGTGGCGGGAACCCCTACCTGTGGTGCACTCGATAATGCGGTGCTTTGCACATTGGTGAGGATGGCAGTCCTCAATTGTGGCATAGAGTCTAGAAGGTCTTTTACCTTTATCGGCACCTCCATCTACAATATTTGCCCAATGATGTTATTTTCCGCTTCTGTACGGGATGATGTACTCGCCACCTCGTTGTCCTGTCGTTCGGTCGTCATCTCACGTTCAATATTGGCCTTTGCCTCCCGTAATCTCTCCTTCGTACGGGGGTCGGGATAAGTGGCTTTTTTCGTCTGGGCACGGGTGATCGCTAGTACTTCTTTCTCACCAGTCTTCTCAGCCTTCTCAATGTTGAGGAGATTAACCCCTGCCTGCGAGCAATTTGCGTCCTCATGGTCGCCTGGCCCACACCAACGGCAGAGGTGCTGAGGGGTGGCTTCCTTTGTGCAATCACGGGCGAAGTGCCCCCACTGATTACAGGCCCTACATTGGATAATTGGTCGGCCCTTGGCGTCATACTGGATACGGCTTCCATTATTGTTATTGTTGCTATTCCTTCCACCGCCGCGTCTGTTGTCCCGGTAACCTCCAGATGATGTCGTTGTGTTGGTTTGCGAAGTTCCGACGGCCGTCTGCTCTTGCGTGAAGAGAACTTGTTGGCTCCTGGTTTTCATATTGTAGGGACATTCCTTTGTCAAATGTCCCGCAATCTGACAAATGTCGCAGAAAGCCTTCTTGGGATAGGACCCCTTGGTGTGTCCGTCACTCCTACAGTCGGTACACCACACATTGTTTTCTTCAGTCTTACTTGTATTCCCCTTCATGGCTTTGAATTCTTTCAACATTCGTTCCATGTCCTTTTGGAGAGCGTGCACCTTTTTACTCGATTCGCCACTGCTGCTGCTTTCCCCGTCAGAGTCTTCATCATCGTCAGATGAATATTTATTACTTTTCTTCTTTGACGTTTTGTATTCGCTCTCTAGGTCCATCGCCCTATTATAGGCATCGTCATATGATGTACGTGGTACAATTTTCATCTTCCTCCGTAGGGAGGATTTCAACCCTTCAACGAACCATCGTTTCTTCAATCCATCTGCGGGTTGGCTTTCCATTTTACCCAAGAGTTCTTTCAACCTCTGACTGTATGCCCGTACTGTCTCCCTGGTACCTTGTTTGGTACTGTATATCTCCGTTACAATTTCATTGTCATCACAGAGCAACCGAAACTCCCATGAATTCCTTTTGTAGATTGGCCCACGTGGCCACTTTTTGCTTGTCCACATCGAAGTACCAATCTATGGCAACTCCTCGTAACGTGGCTAGGAACTGTTGTACCCAGTCATCCTGGTCTGTTACTCCGTTGGCGGACCAAATGGTTTCACATGTACGGCAGTGCCGTAAGGGGTCTTCCTTGCCCTCCCCTGTGAACTTTGGCAATTTTTGTTTACTCGCCATCCCACCGCTGGGTCTCACTCCTCTAATTCCTTGTGTGCTTGTACCTGGCGATCCTCCGCCTCCTGCAACTGAACCTCCACTCATGGGTCCTCCGGAAAAAGTTGCTGACACCAAACCATACAAATTGCCTCCCGTACGGTACCCTTGTGCTCCCTCGGCACCTTTGGTCGTACCGTCACCTTTCGTTGTCTCCCTCCGGTTGTCCTTTGAAATGGACAAATTCTTTAGCAAGTCTCTGGTAGCGTCGATCAGGTTTAGACTTCGCCTTGTTTGTTCCACCAACTCTTCGCGGCTTCTTTCCCTACGGTGGTATTCTGGCGAACTGTAGAGTTCTCCTTCGGCACCCTCCGTGACTCCTTCTGGCAGCCCTACAACAGTGTAGACAGTGTAGTTCTCTCCGTCTATCTCTGCCTCCGCAACCTCCGTGACACCTCCTGGGTTCCCTTCGGGCAACCCCTCGGCCGGTCGTCCCTCGGCAAGTTGCCTTAGCCTACGCCTTCGTTCTATCTGCTGTCTGAGATTCAATGCGATTTGTGCCACTTCCCATTCGTCACTCTGTATCTTTTTATTTTTGTCCTTATTTAGTCTATTGGGCATAAGTCACTTCCATACACAACAAACACACGCCATGTACACAAAAAAACTTTTATTATTTTTATTTTTATTTTGCCTTTCGGCCACAATTTATATCAGCAGTGTGTCGGGATTATTACAAGGTTCAATTTCCTCCTGGCCTGGCGCCATCTCGTTCTATTTCCCGTCGACTGTTCTCTTTGTAGCGTTGCAGGGTTTGTTGTCGTCGCTCTTCCTGGGCAATCTCCTCCAGGCGGGCCTGTTGTGCCAGCGATGCCTGTGCAAGCAACCGGGGGAGGTGGTTCATCAACCGGTTTACTGCCGGGCTAACCTCCAGCGCTGTCCACACGGCACGTGGTGGGATTTCTGCCTCTGCCGCCTCTCGTCGGACGTAGGTCTGAATGGCTACCTGGAGCAAAATTGAAAATTCTCGCGTTACCGTGTCTTCTCCTATATAAAGTTTTGTCCGCGCGTCGTCGGCCTCCGGGTTTACTTCACCAACGGGTAGGCCCATTGTGTCTGTGCGCCATCCGTGTCTTCCGTTCCCGAGTTCGTCCAGGCAACGGCGCCAAATGTTTGCCCTCTCGGGTAAACGGTTAAATGCAGAAAGGAAATGCACAAAACATAATGGAAATACATTAAATAACTAGCCTCTATGTTAATTCAACAGTCCATGTACATCAAGTGCTTATAACATTACATTTGACACGACTATCATGATCCTACTTCCAAGAAAAGGTACACAATATATAATACCCGAAGGGGTGCGACACAACCGTCGCAACTCCAACTACCTACCCGTCGGCTAACTAACTGACCGCCGTAACTCATTATTACCGACGACAACATAAACATAATATAACAACATAACATAATGATTATTCCCGTCAACAGTATGTTCACTTTTAGAACTTTGCATAGAGTTAGATTGCTCAGTCTCCTTTTGTGTGTACATTTGTCTCATTATGCCTTTTTTTCCCCTGTTACACTTATTATTATTGTGCATGCTCCGTTGTCTTTGGGAAAAATGTTCTTCCACATTAAGCTCTAGTTGATAGACTTCCTTAATGGACTGCACTTGTAGCAAACATATCATTTCTTAAACTGAGATGTTCAACACATTGGCAAATTTGGAGATGTTCTTGTCATCTTCTAGGTGAATTGCCTAAATGTTGAGTTGGATGAACTTTATTGTTTTCTCCTTCATAGATCTCTCCTGCTGTAATTTTTGGGTTTTTAAACAAGTTCAGTTGATGGCATGAACTTTCCCTCAAGGTTAGTAATTTTGCAATCCCAACTTGAAATCATTTGCTTGCCCCTTATTATTAGAATATTTAATTATATTTTAGTCACCTATATTTAGTTCTTTGTTTAATGGTCATTTAGCTTTTTAGTTAATTAGCTTTTAAGCTTTATTTAGCATTTAGCTTTTTTTTTTTAATTAATTAGCTTTTAAGCTTAATTTAGTTTTTAGCTCTTTAATCTTTTACTTTAACGTTATGTTCTAATTATAGAACATCGTCTTGTAACCTCTATATATACGTGTGTATATCGTTCAATGTAATCATCCGATTATTGAATCATTCATTCAATTTATTTTCACTTATGACATGGTCTCTTTGCATGAAGGTCCACTACAAGGTAGCATGGATTTTCAACTTGGTGCTTGTGTCTTTCACCCCTTGGGATATTTTCTTTGCTAAAATTCTATTTATTTCTCTAGCTCAGTGATTCAATCAATCAGCTCCTTTGGATTTAAGCTACTTGAGTAGTTTACAAGTTAAAACCTTAGCTTGCCTTTTGATCCCATCAAGGCGTTGGTGAATCTATCATTTGCACTTTCTTTCTCAAATCCGATATTAAAGCCAAATGTCTTATATGTCATCATCACTAATGTTTGCCATCATGGTTGCTCCTTTGTGTGGTTTCCATGACACCAACCCTTGCTCGAAGAGCTCTCAACATCTCAGCACGATCTGCCTCTTGCAATGTTTTTCCATCATGGTTGTTTCCTACTCATCTTCTTCCTTTTTGGGCCATAACTGTAACGTCCACCTTCACTGTCACACACACAAATGTGTTTTGTTATGGAGCTCACACAACTCTCACTCATAGGACATGCTTGATATGAAATGATGATTTACTTTGTCTTAATAAAGGTAAGTTTTTTCTTTAGCTTTTGTTTCCCATATGGGGAACTTTGTGGTAAAGTTGTGGTCACTCAAGGTCCCAAAACTAAGAAAATGAAAATGCACAAACACACTTCAAATCAAAACACAACTAATGGAACTCCTTTGGGTGATGCAAGATTGCCCAACCCCTAGGATCCTTACTCAAGTGATGAAGTCTAACTTTGTATAAGTTCATATTGAAAACCTACTAGTTTTTTCAACAATTTTTTTGTGGTATGGTGATTAATTATGAACATGCTACAAAATGTCTTTTTTTTTCCATTTTTCTAATGAACAATTCATTATTATCAATTCCCATTTCAGGAAATACAGGCTCTTTTCTTGAGGTGGGATTATTTTTAAAAATTAGTCATTGTTTAGCGTTAGCAAGAAATTCATGTCTGTTGCTTTAGGAAATTTTATGGAATGCAGTCTTCTTTTCTGTCCATGATGTCATCTAACATTTTTTTGTGTAGCTGAGCAATAGGTTGTACTCTGTTTATAGACTGGCTAGATGCCTAGAACACAATTGATTCTTTTTCAGTTCTTATGCAGAGACAGTTTGTCTCTAAGCCATTATATGAGATGGTCATAGCACTCTGTTCCATGTTTCAAAATAATATGTGCAAGAAATAGGGCAATATGATTCTGATTGATTTCTTTATCTGATTTATACTAATGATTGTGGTGGCAGGAAAGGACATGGCGAATAGTATTATATCAAGTAGGCTTGCAGCATGTGTCAATCAGGTTTCTGGTTGGTATTGATTTGAAATGTATGTTTAGGTTTTTTGGTTTTAGCTTTTGTAGTGTTGTTTTGGACCAGATATAGGACAAACTCAGTACATAGAGAAACAGGTTTTGTGTTTAAGGTTGAGTATTGAATTTTCATTTGGCATAAGGAAATCCCAAAATTCACCTGTATTTTGCATGCAAGTGTTGAGAGTTGTTTTGCAAGGTCTCTCATGACACTAAGTTTATCCTGGATACTTCTGATATTGCAAATTTGCATGTTACTTCATGTATACTCTCTGCCTTCCATTGCATAATAAATAAGCAAATTTATTTTCTATGCAGGTGTTGAATCAACGTATTGGTGGAATGGAAAGGTATCTTTTAACATAGAATAGTCTCAGTTATCTACAATTGTTCACAGTCACACAAATGACAGATACCTGATCAGTATATCACTTACGTATGTGAGCTATTTCAATAATTTAATTCCAATCACAGATTTAGTAATGAAAAGTTAAAACCAGTGTTCCACGGAAACGCGTTTCCCCCTCCCAGGCCCAAGTCCCCCCATCCCCGAAACTCGTCCCCGAAACTTTTTCCCTTTGTCCCCCTGTCCCCAAAGCCCGTCCCCGCGTCCCCCCGTCTCCCCGTCCCCAGCGGTCGTGGAACATTGGTTAAAACCATTCAAAATGAATGATTTATCAAATAGAAGAACTTTTTGATCTTAATTTCATTGACTGAATGTGCTTAAAGGATATTGGAATATGTAATATCCCACTAAATTTTTTTTTGTTTTTTCAGGCCAATAGCAATTCATCCACAACAATTACCCGTTAAGGTTAGAGTAATAAGCAAAACAACTAAAGGGAACCCTTACACCTTTTGTTCACCGAGAGCCCAGACTGGGAGGGTGAGAGCATACGGTGTTTCGAGGATCGTCAGCATCAATAAACAAACTGAACATTACAACTGCATGGGCGGCAAGCCATCCCCTTCTGCTTATCCAGCAGGATAGAAACTAAACTTCTTGGCGGTAAACCGACCAAGGGAACTATTACAAGAAATAGAAGTTCAATCACTCTACCGCGTATTTCAGCGGGAGGACATTACATTAACAATCACTCTACCGCATATTTCAGCGGGAGGACCAAAACATTGAACTTTATCACTCGACCACTTATTCAGCGGGAGGACATTACATTAAAACATCACTCTACCGCATATTTCAGCGGGAGGACTATTTATCAAAGAAAACTGAATTACAAAACTGAGAAGGCGGCAAGCCAGCCTCTTCCACTTATGCAGTGGGAAGTACAAAAATAAGCAGATAGAATGGGATGCTCAGTACTACTGAAACAATCCTTACAATAAGTAGATGAGATGAGAAGATTAACTGCAGATTTCTACACAATACTGTAATTTTCTGTTACACTGCTCTGCAGGCTGAAAGTACAGTTCCAGCAGCCCATGAAAACATGAAAATACTCATAACTCACTCAATGCTTACCCGAATTGACTCAAATCAAGCCCAATCCCACCATACATCCAATACAATGACAACCAATCACAGCCACACCCCAAACAACCCTCTTTTTATTTTGCACGCATCCCAATGCAACCCAAAAAACCCACGCCTAGACTAGGAATTTCGATTTTGCACAATTAAATCAATACTCAAACAAATGGGCTAAAAACTTACAAACTTATTTGCCAGTGCTGGGAAGGAAGATAGGAATAATACCCATAACTATCAGCCGCTCCAACAGAGAGATGTGAGCAAAAATGTGTTTCAGCCACAGGCAAAACCAGCAAGTCCAGAATCGTTGCAACACCAAGATGTCTATGGAAAAGCTCTGAAAGCGATAGGAGAATACAAGGCACAGCTAGGTACTGTATTTCAAGTACGAAACCGGGTAGCACTAGGGAGACGCACTCCGAAGCCTCAAGTTCTGTTGCCAATCCGGCAGCATAACATTACAGATTTTCAAGATGGTGCAAATGGGAACCCAAGCCTCATATTTATAACTTCATTCTTCAAATCCAAATGACATCCCTCCAAATTCCACGCTTGCATTTGAATTTCATTCCACTTTCATGTGGACCCAAGAGTAGCGCCCAACTCCCTAAGTCAAAAGTCACGCCCAAGAGAGGGGAGGACCCACGTTGGACACTTAGGCACAAAAATGGCGATGTAAAGTGAAATAATATCCCCTTTTAAAAAAAACATTTCACATCCCATAAAATAATTGAATTTCGCCCAACTTAGGATTAAACAGGCATTAATCCCAAATTTAATAAACCAGCATCCAATAAATAGATTAATTAAATATTAACCTTAGGAAAGGAAATAATATTTAATTATGTTGCAAATATCTCCCGCACTGATTATTATCACCTCCAAGATGAAACTGAACCCGGACGACCACAAACTGCTGCAGAATTCAAACCCCTGACTACTGCCAAAAATAGAAATGTGCCACCCAGCCACTTACTAAAAATAGTAAGTCAAGAATTAATGCTCAGAAAAATATGATCATCGCGTCCAGAGGCAAAGCAAGGAGTGTTCGGTCGGACAATGGCACCAGAACGGTCATCCCCTGACTTACTAAAAATAGTAAGTCTTCGTTTCATCGATGCTAGACCCTGATTACTCATTCCACCTAGCCTACGGGTCTCAGGAATAGGCTAATGGACCTCTGAAAGAACATCAGTGAGAAGGGGACATTACAGAATATTTATGAGATTTATTAAACATAGTTACCTCAAAGAAAAACTGCATCATAATCATGCATCCTCATTTCTTGCCTAGTTAATGCATTATTTAGTAGAAATTTTTGGCAATTCGTACAAAATTTTCTTGTGCATCAATATTGTAGTTTATTTGAAGCAGAGTTATAAGACTTGGACTCCTCTTGGATTCGCAAGCTGATTTTGGACATGGACTCAGACTCAACGCCCAAACTCAGCAAATTGAGAAAACCATGAAATTTGGAGATTTTTAAGGATTTAAAACTTGTTTCATGCACCCTTTAATAATAATTCTTAAAGAAACAATAACATCATCAAATAGAAGCTAATTTAATCACATATACAAGTATACATCGATCACGTAAGTATAAACACAAATTTTAGCTAAAGAAAATAACACACTTAGATATATAAATATTGTCAAATGTATACAAAATTTATGGAATACGAAATCCATAGCATCAAAAGTTTTAAACAAATATCAAAACAAAATCTAGAAGTCTATGGGTCAGAGGATCCTACAGCCTATCAATGATTTCCCAAATGGGATGATGCTTAGCCTCAACTCCTGCATAAATGGATCTAATGGCCTCATTGGGCCTATCTAAGTCCTCATATATGTAGCCCATTGTGGGCTTCTCCCCATTAGCAACTCGTAGGGCTACCAAAGGCTCAATGAATTGCATTTATTGTGAAACATTAACATAAGTGTGAACAAAATAAGCAAATAAAAGAAAATAATGAATATTATTAAATTTACCTTAACAATCTTTGCAGCAGGTACCCAAAAGCTTTTCTCGTCAAACATCCAATTTGCCACATCAACCCCTTCATTGGTCTTCGCTTACGATGAGAAGTCAACTACTCACTAACAAACTTGCTCCTCAAAGTGTTAAGTTTTGGATCAGAATTTAATTTTTCAGAATTTCAGAATAATATTCGTTTGAAATATATCAATTCTGAAGTAATGCACGAATGTGCCCAGCAAGGGATACACAGGGATTGCAGAATATTCACAGCAAATAACCCCTGAAGATAATACAGAATATTCACAGCTATATCTCCATGAACATCATACACATATATACAGCAAATTCTTATCGAGTATTATACGAATCTTTATGCAGCATATACTTCGACCACGGTATATCTTCTAAAGCTTGGATTGAACAAATGATATACCCGTCCAAGACAATTGAAGGGACATGACCCCAATCGGGGTACCCCATCAACCAAAGGGTGCAATAAGGATAAATAAATCTGATCAACACTCTTTCAATACTAATTAAATATTAGTTAAAGAAATTAATACTAACTAATACATTAACATGAAGAAAAACAAATAGAAAAGAAATCGTAGATGAAGGTCAGCAATAAGTAGGTTATCAAACAAAGTATTATTGATGATGAATACGACAGTCAGGAGAAAGATATCTCCTGCTGTATCAACACAAATCTCCCTTTCATTGAAGCAAGGGTTTTAAATGTGATGAAATTCGTTGCAAATTGGCTTATTCTAGGACAAGCCAACCCCTTCTTGCTCATGAATTGCCTCATTAGGTTGAGGATCCGTGTGATTGTATATGAATTTACAAATGTTTTTTTCTATCTCCACACATGTTTTGATCCAATCAATCTTGCCAAGATCCTCAAATATGAGGTCAAGGCAATGAGCAACACATGCTTCCTCAACACTGGAAGGTTCAGATTCAATGATGTGACTCATTGATGCCACATATCCTGAAAACTTGTGTGGTCTTTTTCTTTCTCTGAATGTGCCTCTAGGAGCTGCATACTTTTTTGCATGTTGCATAGTTTTTCTAGCCCATAGAGGTCTCTTTCGACCTATAGTAATATCTCTTGGAACATCTGTAGGTTCCAAAGGCTCAACTGGATCAATAGCCTCTTTAGGTTCAGTAGACTCCCTTTGAATCTCGGGAGTATGATCAATGTCCATGTCTTGAGGAGTCTCTTGGTCTTCATTATCTATTTCCATGTATGAACCTTTAGATCTTTTGCATGCAACATCTTCTTCAGAAGAGACATCCTTGCTGATCTCTATTTGTTTTTGTCCTAGAATGTAGATCTTGTAGGCTTTTGAAGATTCACTGTAACCCTCAAATATTCCTTTCTTGCCAGATGGTTCTATCTTAGATCTCTTATCTTTAGGCACATGAATATAAACAGGACAACCAAATATTCCCAAATGACTAACCTCAGGTTTCACACCTGTAAATGCTTTTTCAGGAGTAATACTCTCCAATATTCGATGAGGGCTCCGATGCTGAACATATACTGCAGTTCTGGATTCTTTTGCCCAAAGAAAGGTTTGTAAGTCTTGATCATGGATCCTAGCTTTGGCTGCCTGAACTATAGATCTATCCTTCCTTTCTGCAACTCCGTTTTGTTGGGGATTGTAAGGAACACAAAACTCCCTCTTAATCCCTGCCTCAATACAGAAATTACGGAAGCTTCCAGAGGTGTATTCTCCTCCGTTATCAGATCTTAGAACCTTGATCCTTTTTCTTGACAAGTTTTCTACTTGAACCTGAAATTATTTGAATTTCTCAAGTACTTCTTCAGATTCTTTAGACTTCAAAAAATAAATCCAAGTTTTTCTAGAGTAGTCATCAATGAAAATTACATAATACCAAAACCACTTAAGGATGCCATAGACATTGGACCACATAAATCAGAACGAACAAAATCTAGAATACAGTTTGATCTACTTTCACTACTATGAAAAGGACCCTTAGTATTCTTACCCATTGCACATCCTTTGCAAGTACCATTATGTTCCTGATTGAGTTTCAGAAGGCCGGTAACCATCTTCTCCGTTGACAGAAGAGCTCTGAAGTGAAGGTGAGAAAGTCTCCTATGCCATAACTCACTCGAACTGGTAGAATCATGCATCAATGCTTGAGTTGGGCTAGTAGAAAGTCTATATAGACTCTCTTGGCGAACACCAATCACCTTAGCTGTTTAATGTTTTAATGCTAGAGTTCTTTGGCCAAGCAAGAACTTTTCCTTCTGAGAATGCAACTTGATATCCTTTGTCTTCCAAAGCTGAAATTGATACAAGGTTCCTCTTGATAGGTTGTATGAACAAGACATCACTCAGGTGAAGAGGGATGCCAGAGTCTAGATGTAGAGAGGTGGTACCAACACCTTTCACTGAATAGCAAGCATCATCTCTAATTATTACTTTCAAGTTGGTTTCTCTTTCCACCAAGTCAAAATGATGCTTTCGATATCCTATAATGTGTCGTGAAGCGCCACTATCAATCAACCAAGTGTTACTGTTGGTTGGGATATTGCTTGAAAGAGCTGAAATGAATAGAAATCCGCTTGAGTCATCTCTTGGTTCTTTCTGAGGATAGACATCATCCACATTCTCAGTAGAGGCATGTGATTTTGGTCTTGTTGGAAAATCACTAGCAAAGTGCCCATATTTGTCACATCTGAAGCACTGAATATGAGAGAGATCCTTCTTCTTCTTTGATTTAGGAGCAGCATCTGATTTTCTGTCTTTATTTCTTTTGAAATTTCCTTTTCTCCTTTCTCTCCTTTTCCTCTTTGAGGTTTGGGTAGCAAGAACATAGTTGTCTTCATTATGAGAGCTACGACCAATACCTCTTGCTGCCAACCTGGATTCTTCTTGAATGCAATCTTCTCTAAGGCGATCAAACTTTGGCAATTTAGATCTTCCACTGATACTTTGGATGAAGGGCTCCCAAGATTGTGGAAGACTATTTAAAGCCAACATAACTAGGTCTCTGTTTTCAACTTCATCTCCTATGGCACGTAGCTGATCCTTCAACTCGGTGATCTTCATGAAGAAGGAGATGATAGATTCTCCTTTAGCCATTTTAATGTGATGAAGCTGTTGCCTCAATGCAAGAGCTCTACTGGTGTTCTTTATCTCATACATGCCTTGTAGAGTCTTGAACATGGCTTTGGCCGTCTTCAACTTGGATATAATAGGTACAAGGTGATCCTTTATGGAATCAATTAATATCTTCTTGGCCTTTATGCCATTCTTTCTCCATTGTGTTTTCTCAGCCTCATCAGAAGGCTCGGGTATTTCTTTCTTGACAAATTCAAGAATATCGTTTTCTTCTAAAGCAATTAGGACTCTAAACTTCTAAGAGGTGAAGTTAGAGGCACCATCAAGTCTATCTTCAACCTTGAGTCCATTCACCATTTTCGAGACTCGGATAAAACTCCCTTAGATGAGAAGAGTAGATGAATTCTCTGTTGTTTAAACAATTCTGATCGAGCATGTTAAGTTAAACCTGCTCTGATACCATGTTAAGTTTTGGATCAGAATTTAATTTTTCAGAATTTCAGAATAATATTCCTTTGAATCAATTCTGAAGTAATATGTTTATATTCTGAGGATGTAGATTGGTTTGAAAGTTTTTTCAGTCTGTTGACTTCTAGCAAGAAAAAACCTCAGTGTATATATTCAAGTTATATCTGAATGTGCACAGTATATATATATATATTGATGATCCACACGGTAGATCTGTTTCGACAGTATTACACGAATGTGCACAGCAAGGGATACACAGGGATTGCAGTATATGAACAGCAAATAACCCTTGAAGATAATACAGAATATTCACAGCTATATCTCCATGAATATCATACACATATATACAGCAAATTCTTATTGAGTATTATATGAATTTATGCAGCATATACTTTGACCACGATATATCTTCTAAAGCTTGGATCGAACAAATGATATACCCGTCCAAGGACAAATGAAGGGACATGACCCCAATCGGGGTACCCCGTCAACCAAAGGGTGCGATAAGGATAAATATATCCGATCAACACTCTTTCAATACTAATTAAATATTAGTTAAAGAAATTAATACTAACTAATACATTAACATGAAGTAAAACAAATAGAAAAGAAATCGTAGATGAAGGTCAGCGATAAGTAGATTATTAAACAAAGAATTATTGATGATGAATACGGCAGTCAGGAGAAAGATATCTCCTGCTGCTAACATCAGCACAAAGCTCCCTTTCATTGAAGCAAGGATTGTAATGTGATGAAATTCGTTGCAAATCGGCTTATTCTAGGACAAGCCAAGCCCTTCTTCCTCGTGAATTGCCTCATTAGGTTGAGGATCCGTGTGATTGTATATGAATTTACAAATGTTTTTTTCCCCACATGTTTTGATCCAATCAATCTTGCCAAGATCCTCAAATATGAGGTCAAGGCAATGAGCAACACATGGAGTCCAAAATAATGATGGGTGCCAATCCATTAGTAGTCTACTTGCAGCAACATAATTTTTTGCAAAATCCATAACGACTTGCACCACATTTTCCACACCCATCATAGCTAGGACTTCCTTTAAAGCTTCACAAAGGAATATGGCATTTTTGGTATGTCTAGCATCAATAGATTCGATGAATAGTGCTACCTAAAAAGGAAACAAAATCAGTGATTTAATAAAGCATAAATTGAAAACATTAATCACTAAATCATTGCATTTTAGGAAGTACAATCACTTGGAAGAAACAATTTTTTTTAGCAACTTTCTATTTCTTCTATCAATCCAACCATCGGTCATGATGGTGCAACATTTCCTCCATATCAATTGCCGCTCCTCTATTGTGGCTATCACATCAACCACCTTTTGTATAAAAATTGGGCCCTGCATCAACCATGTTTTTCCAATAAGGAAACCTCAAATGTCACAAATAAATCAAATAAAATAATTATTGTAAAATGGAGAGTTTAAATATGAATTCAACATACCTTTAAATATAAAAATTCAAGAGACAAAGAATCAAGCTATAAATTTTAAAAGAAACAAAAAAGAATTGCTTGGCTACATGGAATGTAATGGTGCAATTGTACTAAAATTCTCCAATTGCACGTGTAGCTACATCATGTATGTCTTTGTTCCAACCCATCCTCTCAAGTGATGGTTCGTAACCTAGAGTAGTGCATGGCAAATATATGAGTCCAACCTAGATGCAATAGCTCTAGGCCCAATGCTAACACTACCATTGTCATTGCCACTACCACTAGCACCAATACTAACACCAACACTAGCAATACCAACACCTGAAGATGGACAAAATGGAGGCATAGAAAAAGAGTCTCCACTACCACCAATGGCTGCCATCTCCTCTGCCTCTTGTTCAATTCTTTTTGTTGCTCAAAAGTTTCTCACTTGCACTTCATGCATAACCTCAGGAGGCACATGTGTTGGCATTATGTTGTCATTGATGTCAATTGGTATGGGATGTTAACCAGTGAGTAAGTATTGGAGACCGGTATGGTATGTCAACCAATGAGTGATGTGTTGGTAGTATGTTGTTGCCAACCGGTAAGAATGTGACTAGTAAGAAAGCATGGTTGGACTAATGAAGAATGTGCAGGCAACCGGTATGCAAGTTTGTTTGATATCATACAGTAGGACTCCCACTGGATAAAGATGCTGCGATAGGATGAAGAGAAGACTGACAGAGAGTGTGCTCAACTGGGTTATATGTTTGGTTGAAGTTGTGTTTGCTCAAACAAGGAAGTCATATTGGTGCAATACCGGAAGTAGAGGCACAATGTAATGACAACCGGTTCTCACCAGTTATTGACCAGTAGGTGACAAGGATCCACTCCCACCGGGTGTTTGGCAGATTGAGTGCAACTGCCTATCTACTCCTACCGGTTGGTGGCAATGCTTAGCTTATCTCACAACATGCATGGAATACATCATAACCCTTTGGGATAAGACAGAGAAGTTAAAGGTAGGTGATTGAAGGCTCATACCGGATGACCAAAGTGAAACATAAAGATGCCTCAGGTGTGTGAAAAGAGAGATATGCATCGGATCAACAAGAGAAGGCATGATGAGATACCGGGACAAAAGAGGAAGAGTAAGTTATAATGAGTTTGTCACTTTGACAAACCGGTTGAGATGAGGTCCGGACTAATGATGGAGAAGGAAAGGTTTAGCATTGCAAACATGGTTTCATTTTGGGATGCTGATGTCAATCGGGATGCAGATGGAGATTGGTGTTACCACAGTTGGTGACAGTTGAAGATTGTTTGTATGAATGTTCTCATGGGTGTTACCGGTATGTAGGCAAGAGCATTGTCAACCGGTATTTAGAAACAAAGCGGTGATCAAGCAACTGGTACGGATGATTGGAGAGGTTTCAAGTGTTGCGGTTCGGGACATATTATCATAACATCGACATGAGTCTGTGATTGAAACCACATCAAGTTTGGTGAACCGAAGAGCACACTAATAATTGACTGATATGAACTTTGTGAAGGAGAATGAATACCAGTCCGGTATGTAGGTAGGTAAGGCAACTGGTAAGTTGACAGAGAGACAAAGTGAAGGACTCTCTTCAGGTGGAGATGTGCATAGTGAAGTGATGAACTCTGAACCGGAAGCAGTAACCGACATAATGGTGAAGTGCATGGCATGAAGGTTAACCGGTTAATGTAACTAGTAAGGCAAGATGAACTGGTAGTATAAGGTGAAAACTGGTAGTGAGTTTTTGGTCGATGCCTAAGCCTGAACTGACATAGTGAACTGAGGTGGATGTAGAAAGAGATGACACATGGTTTCTAGGGGGCAAACGTGCAATGGTTGATGAATGGTGCGTCGGTGAGGTAGTTGCCGACTAAGTCGGTATTAATGCAGACTGCGAAAATCATGGGTCGAGTGCAGAGGATTGCGGCTCGAAGCAGGTCGAAGGACAAAGAGCTGATTCCTTGACATCATGATCGAAGCAGGACATCAGGATGCAGATTTGATCTGGAGAAAGGAATTGCAAGATCATTTATTGTGATTGACAAGAGTGAGGCCGACAAACAGGTTGCAGTTTGCGAAGTTTAGTAAACGTGTATTGGAAGTATAAAATATGGCAGTGCAGTTTGACTTGTTGCAGATTATCAATCTCGAAGAAGAGATCCGATCAGATTTGATACGGATTGAGTCAACGAAGAAAACCCAAGGGCATGAAGTTTGAGTTTCCGTTTTGGCGGGAAAGCCTGAATATAAATATGCAGATTGAAGATCTAAGTGGTTGCTGCTGTTGAGGCTGATGAAAGAGGTCAGATGCTAGATGCTGGATGCAAGTGAAGAGTGCAGACAAATTAGTCTGAATGTTTAAGTGGCCACCTTTGAAGCGATTGAGTGTGTTGAAGAAAGGAACCGGTAAGAGGAGTTTAACCGGTAAGAGGGATGAGCAAGTATTGATCTATCTGTTGGAAAGTAGGTTGCAAAAGTGAAGGTAGATTGAGAAGTGAAAGGAAGAGCAAGAAGAAGGTCTTGTAGACAAGGTTCAACCGGTAAGGTTTAGGGTTTACCAGTAAAGCAGCTACAGAGCATAACTGTCTGTTATGCTGACAAAGACTGTACCAGTAAGGGACAGAGTGAGGAAAAGAGATTCTAGTAGAGCAAAGGCAGAGTGAGAGAAAGAGGTTCAACCGGTGAAGCAGAAACAGTGAATCAGAATGTGGAGGATCTAACCAGTAAGGCAGAGGCAGAGTGAATAGAACCGGTGAGAAAGAGAAGAGTTAAAACCGACATAAGATATTGATTGCGGGAATTACAAAATTTCATTGTATCTAAATTTATCTCATTGTAATCACTGAGTTGGTGCTCGGTGCAGGGGTTGGTGCTCCTCGGGTTGTGTTGTGACCATTTCACACATCGCCCCATTAAAATGGGGACCCCCTCTTTTTGCTCGGTTTTGCCTGTTTCTCTCTCTGCTTTTAGGGTTTTGGGTTAGTGAGTCAGTTGTCTGGACTGGGGTTAAGCCTTAGGGTTTCCGTTTTGATGTTTTCAAGCCGGTGTCTAGTCCAAATTTTGAAGATTGTTGAGCTTCCTCTCGTAGGATGCAATTTTGAAATAAGGTGAATCTGTCAGGGGGTCAAATGAGTCTGTCTAGGTTCAGTCAGATTTTTGAATGCAAGTCCAAATTTTGCCTAAGTGTTAATGATGGAATTGTGAATTTTGTCCGGGTGATTTTTGGCTAATTTTTGAGAATTTTGATAATTGAGCCCGAGCATTGGAAATGGCCTAATTTTGCCTTGTGAAGTGACTGAAGTCTTAAAATCTTAGTATTTTGGCCTGTGGAAGTGAAATCGCTCCTGTCCCTCAGCCAGGGACCAGGGCGAAAATGATATTTTATGCATCTTGGTTATTAATTTATTTCATTTGTCTTGTGCAAGGTCGCCAGGAGATGCAGTTGAACACGAATTGGAGGTTTTGAAAGATTTTTGAGACTCAAAATGGCAAATTTTTTGAAGTTTAAGGCCAAATCGCTCCTGTCCCTCAGTTAGGGACCAGGGCGAAATGACTTACTTAGACCATTTTGACCTCATTTTGATCAAATTGAAGCATCAAGGACGTAATGGAAGGTGAAATCAACATGATAGAGTGCCAGGATTGAGTCGTTTGCAATAAAAGTTGAACTTTTGCCCTCAAGGACAAAAATCGCTCCTGTCCCTCACTGAAGGACCGGAGCTTGTTTCTCAAAATTTCACTGTCCTTGCAGGACTACCTCACAGAGGAGTGATTGGAAGAGGACCTGGCGAGGTCAGAGTTTGTGATTCCTATGTTCACTTGCATCATCCGCCAGGAAGTAACTACAAGTTAGTCAATGATACATTCACGATGAACATCACCAGGACATTGCAAGGCGGGATTCACAATCGGCTATCTCAAGATGCACAAGAGCTTGTAAAGAGGTACAGTGCATGGTTTATCCAATTCCAGAAGTTTACATATATTAGAGTTCATGGATGTCCTTCACCTCCCTACATGTTGCCAAGATATCCGACAGACAGAATAGTGTTACTTGAGGTAACAAGACAGTTGGCAGCTTATGTGAAAGCATTCAGACACAGACATGGAAATGGAGTTCCTGTGCCTATCATATTAGGGAATTCAGTTGAGGTATGTCCTAATGCTCTAGCCATGGATGATCAGAGATGAGACAGGATCCAGGAAATTGCAGATAGCTACACCGGCAGTAGACAAGTATGAAGGTGAGATCCTCGCAGAAGAATATGATGTAGAGACATTTGAGCTTGGTCCACTCACAGCCGAGCAGACACTAGATGAGGCCACCGATTCATTTGAAGCATTGAAAGACAAGCTTAGGGAAGAAATGGAGAAAAATAGAAAGCTTGAGAGAGAGAGAGGTGCATGGCGAAGCTACTTCAGTCATCTCAATCAGCCTTTGGGACGTCAGGATCCAACAGTATCTCCTATGCAGGCACTTCCCCTCCAATCAATTGGTGAGGCAGAGAGAGTCAGAAGTTTGGTCCAGCTTATGAGCTCTTGGATTGACAAATCTCATACAGTTGCTATGGAATTTGCAACGAGGATGATGCAGACCATTCACCGAGCTATCCAGGTTCTTGAGATCATCCACAACTTGATGATAACGGTAGCTGCCTTTGCTCATACTAAAGATGTTATCATTCCTGTCTTGCAAGTAATCAGACAAACATCAAGGAAGGTCCTAGTGCAAGAAAAGATAATGGATGGAGGACCTCATAGTTTACTTCAGTGGTCGACTTTACTCCAGATGAAGGAAGTTCTCTTCGAGGACATCAGTACTAGATGCAATCATGTTGAGGAGGTTATCCACCCGATCCAGGACAGAGTGTTTGAGGTACTACGTACTATTCTTGGCAGGAGGATCGAAGTTGAGACAGATGTGGATTTGCAGGAATTGGAGGAAAGGGTCAAGGTCATCTTTTGCAAAGATGCGTATGTCATCACAGATGAGCAACGGGACCAGATGTTTGCTACCATGCTCCTGATTGAGAAGACCAAGGAACTTGAACCTGAATGGGACGCTGCTCTTCTCAAGGCATTTGATCAGGTCATCCACTTAGAAGAACGAATGAGGAATCTTCTCGAGATTCCAATTGCTGAGATCGAAGGAATTGTCTCCAGATTCAGTGCATATGCTAAAAAGGAGCATTGGAAAGGGAATAAGATTCTAGATGAGAGGTTGTTATAGATGATGTGGCACCTTAATTGTCATTGGTCTATGTCTCCTAGATTTTCGTGCCAAATTTAATATTTGGCTATGCATTTAATATTGTTCAGTAAAAAGGGGGCTATTTGTAATAAACCCTAATTAGGGTTTAGGTGTCATAATCTTGGCCATTGATCTTCTTTTTGATCTGGACCGTTCATTGTAATTGAGGATGCTATATATACCCTCATTTCTTTTCATTTTGTAACTAGAAAACTAGAGATTAAGGAGAAATTAGAGAATTAGAGAGATATTAGAGATTAGCAATTTGATTTGTAGCAAGATTGAGCTTTGAGGAAGGAATTTCAAACAATTGTTGTTCATGATGGCTTTGAGATCAATAGAATATTGAAGTTATGGTGTTTTATTGCAATTCTTATGGTTATCTTCATGGTTGTTCACTTTCTTGAATCATTCTCAATCAAAGTAGTATTTTAGTTTGAAGGACTAAGTGTTGGGCTTGATCTTTGGTGAGATTCATATTCCAAACCACTAGCTTCTTGCTGATTGTAGGAACGCCTTGTGTGGTCAACTGGAGAAACTTGAATTACTTAAACCTTCAATCGTCATTGAGCTTTGGATATGTGCCTTCGTGGTAGTGTCCATGATCCTTGGTGAATTGAAAGATCATTTGTTACCTTAGAAGATCGCATCAATTTCAGTTGAGTTGTTATTTCATGGCAATATTGAAGTTGGTAGAATCTCGCCAAGTCTAGCCTACATTGAGTTGTTCTTAGGATTAGATTAGAGTTTTATCTCTTGCAAGCCTTCCCCTTTTGATCTTTTTTGGAATTCATTAGTATTAGGAAATCTTGTTCCTGCATTTCGGATACGTAAGGCCCCTTGATGACACAGCAATCACAACGACCACTGGTGCTTATCCACACGTAGAGACCCTACTTAAAAGAACATTGAAGTCACCCTAACTGATCCTTCTTGCGATATCTTCAGCAGTTAGAGATTTTATTCAAGAGAGGATAAGGTACCCTTGGGTATTTTATTCTGTGTATGATTGTGTACAAAATACACGTCAACAGGTTGGTGCCCTAAATCAGTAGGGGTTGGTGCTCCTTAGGTTGGTGCCCTAAATCAGTAATGGTTGGTGCCCTCAATCATTGTAATACAGTTGTTTATTGTGAAGGCTGGATTGGAGCAGTAGATTCCAACAACATTCTTCACCAAGGTTTTTCCCACATTGGGTTTTCCTCGTATATGCGGTGTTGTGAGATGTGTCTTTGTGTGTGCTTGCTTCTTGATCTTTTCCTTTATCTCACTGGTATACTTCCCTAGTCTTGAAATTGCTAACCGATACACATAGTCAAGTTTAAAAGGTTTAAGGTATTTGATAACCACTGATTCACACCCTGCCCCTGCCCCCCTCTCTATGGGATCTTGTGTTCTACAATATGTGGGCATGGAATAACATCATGGAATGGTATATGTACAAAATGGTATTTCAATCTATTAATGTCTCCTCCATGATAAATTGTTTTGCAATAAAAAAAATTTCTTCTTTCTTTTGCCCATGTATAATTTGAGCATGTTTCTGACAAGGGTTTCTTCTAAGTAGGGTTCAGGATATTGTGATAAAGACAAATGTCAAAATCTCAAGACTGCTGCAATAACATATAAATAGAAAAAAATGACATTTGTGATTTATAATTAAAGTAATATAAAAATGTAGGGTTTGAAACTTTAAAATTTGATTTTTTTACAAAAACACCTAGGGTTTGTTCAAGAAATAATTTAAACATACCTAGGGTTTGTTCTTTGATCTAGTAAAATAAAATTAAAAAAAAAGAAAGAGGAAATGTAAAAATTTTTTGTTTAGAAAACAAAAAATACATTCAACATACAAATTTACCTCTTAAATCTAGCTTTAATTCAATAGTAAGCTCTTTCCAATCCTTCGTAGACACCTCTAGATGCACCAAAAGTAGCTATGAACCTACCCAAATGTGATTTAACAATTGATTTTTTCTTTAACTCCTTGCTGATTTTCATATGATGAAATTCAAATTTGGCTCACAACTCTCTTTTCTTCTTCTCTTTTGACCTGAAAATGAAATGAAGTTACTTTTAGGGTGGAGGAAAGATATGTAAAAGAAGCAAGTTGAAACAATGTTTTTTATGTATTTTTTTTCCAATTTTTTGCCTTAGCCACGTGGTAGAGTCCAGGGGTTAGGACTCGCCAAGACTTGGCAAGTTCCCTAGATTCTGTGAGTTTGGTGAGACTCGGAGTTTGAGTCTTTGAGACTCGACCAACTTGGTTTCCCTCAGACTCGCCGATTCTTGGCAAGTCCAGGCAAGTTTCATTACTATGATTTGAAGTAATTGGACACCACAAATGTATTGTGTTGGAAATATTGATGTCAAAGGTAAGTGTTGTCATTCCTTCCTGTCAGTCTGAAGTGATTATTGTCAAAGTCACTTTGGTAATGGTATTGTTTTTAATGTATTTATATTTCCCACTCTATTCGTCTTTAAGACTTTGAGGTTTCGTATATACTTTAGCTTTCATGATGCTGCCTACATTGTGTTGTCTCTTTAAAGAGGTCATAAGTGTTAATGCATTAGTAGCTTCTGCCAGATAAGACTTCTCTAACCCGTTAATCTCCTTTATTCTGTTATGGTTTATTCATCTATGCTATTAGATTATCTGATTTATGCTTTCCGAACTGAATATGTTTATCAGATTGTAACATTGATCATGATTATGATATTGGCATTGGATAAAGATGGATTAGATCGACGACTTGCTTAACATAGTTAAGCGTCGATCTAAATGCTATCGGGCTAATAACCCGATGGCATATTAATGTCGATTCATTTATGAATCGGCATTAATATGCTATCGGGGTATTAACCCGATAGCATATGTAATGCTATTTGTTATCGGGTTTAGTTCATACCGATAAACATTTATAATCGGGCCATTAACAAAGCATCATAACTAACACCGTTTCAACCGAGTGTTTAAGTATTAAATGTTAGTTACCAAACATTACCGAAATCGGGATGTGCAATATGGAAAGACACCGATCAATAGGTGCCTTGATCGGTCATGTCTAAAAGACATGACCGGTCAAGACATCTATTGACCGGTCTTCTAAAACATATAAAGCCCGACATGAATCATTTGGAGAAGAAATATAAAAATATTAAGATTGCTCTCCTTCAGCCTGCAACAAAACAATCAGATTATCAGACAATATAATCATATAAAATTCTCACATATATAATTTGTTCTTTTATTGCAATTGAATAAAACTTAACAATAAGTATGATAAGTTTAAAATCCAAAGTCTATGTGGAGCATTAGTTTGTTTAATTTGAGTTAAGTTCAACACCAAGATAGACTGATAACCTTCATGAAACCCTAGGTTCCTTAAGTTTTGGCTTACAGTTGAAGAAAACTATACATTCTGCCATGGAATGAGGAAAGACGGTTGAGCAGCTGCCCCAACGCAGGGAAGATTGGGATCTTGAGGATGTGTGATTCAAACCATTTCCTCTCAATAATGAAGGCCTATCAACAAGCTATAATTGTGAGCATCTACAAGAATCTGCTATTTTGGATTTCTCTTTATCATACACAATGCGTATTTGAGATTCTTGAGAGATCTATGAGATTAGAGATGAGAGAACAAGGTCTCTATTGCATAATTCAGTCCTGTGCTTTGCAAAACAAGGTGAAAACAGTCAAAAATATGGAATGAAAGCAGTTATAAGTAAGTGCAAACATGAACCATGATAGTGCAGGGTATGAACAAGCAAATGATATTCATGGAGACACCCCCTGTTACGAGAGTTTCTCAATAACAACAAGGTAGTCCTCTACAATGCACACAGTCATGAGGGTATAGTGGGGGGTGTTTGTTGAGCAAAGGGAGTAAAACAGTGAACAGAAGTTTGTAGTTATCAATGAAGTTTATCTTATTCAATAATGCATTTTTTTCCAGCCAATGCTTATTTTTGCCTTTGGGACAATTGGTAGTTATTAATGATAGAAAATGTTTTCTCTTTGCTTTGATGTCCTATTATAAGAATTGTCACCTCAAGTCCATAAAGGGAATAATCTCTTGCGAATTTTGTGGGAGCCAACACTTGGTCAAATTACTTTCTCTTTGATTTGTTTGGATCAACTACGAAGACAACATGTTGAAGGTTAAGAGGTGATGTTAGCCTCCACACATTCAAAGGACAGTCTCAGTGAAGGGGAACTTGAGACCAAAAGATTAGCAGAGGATGGGCCTATGGAAAAGTCAAAAAGAGGTTCTATGACAGTCCAAAAAAGGAGTCTTCATGAGCTAGTGTATGCATAGAATAATGATCAAGGGTAGTCATGCCACAACATGAATGCCAAACCAAAGACATGTATAGTACATAGCATAAAGAAAATCACCCTTGGCTTATATGGGAGGGTTATCACAAGAATATTGGTGAATATTCATGACAATTCAGGGACAACTACCACTGTGGATGAATATGCAAAAGGAACATAGTCCATGGAGTCTAATAATGTATAAGGACAGTCATAGTTCCTTAATCATGGCCAGTCTCAATAGCTGCACTACCATTTGAGTGAGTAGGAGAGGCTTTAAAGAAGCCAACATGGAGAAAGATATCAGTGATTTTTCCAAAGGACAGTGACATTGCTCTATGATCATGACAGCCCTATCAAGATATTGCATGACAGTAAGGATAAAGAAGACTGCTCATGACAGTGCTCTATGATAAAGACAGTTGCAAGGAAAATGCAAAGTGTTTTCAAAGCAAAACATAGTGGTGACTCTCCATGAGGACATGATGGTGTCATGCCTGAGACAAGGATTCATCTAAGACAGTGACAGCGACAGTGTATGGCGGTCAAATGACAATCAAATGATACAATGAAAGGACAATACACTCACATAGAGTAGTGACAAAATGGGCCACAACAGTCTAAGGTCAAAGAACAAAGATAGAACTCATGAAGGATAAAGGACAGTTTATAAAAAATAAGACAGTTTAGTAGGAGAGTTAGATAGTCATCTTGACTATAAAAGACACATGAGGTCAAAGGAGTTTAAAAGGAATGATGTTAATCGGACAAGAAAAAAAGGTAAGCTTGATGATTGTAACAATGAAGACCAAAAAATGAAAAGCATGCCAATGTCTTAAGGGGGTTGTACAATCTTAAAGGGAACCATCTATATGAAGATAGATACAGAAAAATCAATGCAAGATGACAATCCTCTAAGTGGACAGTCCACCAAAGCTAGATGACATTCATGAGCAGAGGTTTGAAGACAATGACCTATGCATGGAAAGAGGAATTGAGTGCCAAGACACAATGTAAAGGGAGCCACTCTATGCTTGAGCAGTTTGCATTGTCAACAACCCTTGAGACGGTGAGATTATAAGTTGGAGCTTCTGAATTTCAAGAGGACTGTCTTTAAGAACAGTCACTGATCAAGTGATGATGGTATGATAATTTCATATTATTTAATGAGGCATGCTAGTTCTCCCAAGGGAAATAAAAGGTAGTGAAGGCAGTCTATGAAAAGGACAGTGATCAGGACCAAAGAAAGAATAGCCACTTTGAAATGATGAGAGTGTAACAGTGAAGTAAAAGACATTGAGGTGAATGCAATGACTGATCGAGGACAGTCTAAAAGAAATCTACATGACATTCCGAGCATTGTTTGGCTGTGGCTAGTCAGTGTACAAGTAACGGATGAAAGGAGTATAAATGTTTGACATTTAGGTTTTCAATGGACAGTCCTTCAAGGATATGACATGTCTGCCCTGTGAAGTATATGATAATCATATCCAATGGAGAGAGTCATGGGACATGACAGAGGTAAAAGATCAGGTACAAATGCATATCAAGGTCATGTCAACCATGAATACAACAGCATGGGTCTATGAGCTGGAGGATGGCCATTGGACTCTTGAAACAAGTGACAGTTTTCTAATAGTTCATAAGTGACAGATGTGAATATCAAAGGTATGCGGTAGAAAAGAGCAGATTTATGTAGTGGGCAGCCCTGTTCTGGTCTGTCTTTTTTTTTTTTGGTTTTTTCAAACTGAGTTTGTTGTGTTTTGCAATGGTTTTCAATAAAAAATATAGTGCAGATAATATATAACTCTGCTACACTTAAATTGAAAGAAATATTCAAATAGCTTCATAAATAAGTTAATAACATTGATGAAAAATTCCAGATTTGAACTCAGATTACAATATTCATTTTTCCTTTGAAATAATGACAACCTAGTGTTGGAATCGTTTGCCGTTGCGCCAAAAGCTCGAATTATCAATGCCCAATACAAATGCCAGATTTAACCCAACCCACAAGAGGTGATTAAGTCATGTCACAAGTCCTTAAGGAGGTACTGACCACCAAGTCAACAATCTCCCCCTCAGCACCGATTGAGCCTTAAGCACACATTGAAGGGAGACTCAAACTCATGACCCAAGGCTCTGATATCAATTGTTGGAATTGTTTTTCGTTGCGCCAAAAGCTCGAACTATCAACGCCTGATACTGTTCTGACATCTTCACACATCGCCCCATTGCAAATGGGGACCTCCACTTTTCGCTTTTTAGAGTAGAAGTTTTGCCTAGTTTCCTAGTGTTTGCCTTTGCCGATGAGAGGGTTTTTGAATTTTGAATAGGATCATGTGTTTAAAATGTCAAGATGTTAGAGTGATCCTGAGTTTTGCCTAAGTCTAGGGGTTGCCTTAGGGTTTTGATTTATTCTTGCTAATTGTTGACCTTCTTGAGCGTTAACGTGTTTTAAACACATATCGGTGATTTTAAAGTGCCAAGGTGTTTTAAGACCTTTAGGAGTTGTTTTCTCACTCCTAGGAAGTTATTCAAGTTGATTTCACACTTTATCTCTATAATTTCCTAGTGTTTTGCTCAATTTTTTGGAAAATTTGCCCAAGTCCTGGTAAGTTTGATTAAATTGCAGAGTTTTCTAGCGATTTTGAGTGGTTTAAATGCCAAATTCCTAAGGGAAATCCATAAAAGGTCAAATTCCATGATAGAGGTGCTTTTCCCCTCATATTCCAGACTACTCACCCTTTTCCACCACTCAAAATCCACACTACACATGGGTTTCCCCTGAAATCTATATTGGCTATGATTTTCCACCACTGTTTATCCATGCCTGGTTCGATTTTCCCCTGGAAGTGCTAAAATTTGGCTAAGTGTTAGGATTTTCCCAGACTGCCATCGATTTTCCACCAGGAGTGCGGACTGGAGTGCGGACTATAGTGCGGACAACGTTGAGCATCGACTCCGACGACTTAATACAAAATAGAGATGAACGGCAGGAACTACTGACGCTAGTCGGGCCGGATCTTATACACTTGCTGCGTCCTCGCCTGAAAACCCTTTTCTGCTACCATCTGATGCTCAAGTGCGGATTTCACCAATATTGCTTCCTTTGCCATCACAGTTCTCCTGGGCCTAACCCAAACTTGTCTGCAAAACACGTTTTTCAGTCTCAGCTTCCACCAACTGCTACTCAAATGATTCTGTCTCCCTAGCCAATTTGTCCTCGATAGCCACCCGTGCTGCTCTCTCCGCATCCAACTCCTGGGTACGCTGAACTAAGTCTCATGCGACTATTGCCTCCAACCTGGTGGTTAGCTCCTCCCGAGCCCTCTGTGCATCCACCAAGGCAACCTCACGTCCAGCCGAGACATACTCCGAGTTCCTCAAAGTGTACCAGTCATGCCTGGAGGTGGCCACAATCCGTTGGCACAAATGCTAGGAGCCACCTCAAATCCTCCATCACACTCCCCAAAGGCTAAAAACTGAACTGAATAACTCCCTGGTGTCATACAACTGCGCGGACCTGCAATGCCTTCCCTCAAACTCTGTTTGTTCGCAACCTCCAAATCCGTCTCCCTCTACGGCTTATGGCTTCCCTGCCAATGCTTAGCTGTGGGCTTCTTTCGCACAATACGGACAACCACAACACTTCCCGTGGTCTTTTGTAGCTCAAAATAAACTGGGGGTCTGGGGGCAGCGCCCCCGCGGGGTCGAGGGGCAGCGCCCCCGCGGGGTCGAGGGGCAGCGCCCCTTGCGGGGTTTTGGGTCGAGGGGCAGCGCCCGCGCCGCCAACACCAATTTACAACCTTCAGAACCCCACGAAAGTCCATGGCGCGCATCATTTCTGTGATATTTTATGATGTCGAAACCCGTCTTCTACACTCCAATATTTTCAGTGTCCAGGCTCCAGATGTCATCGAATCATTTTTCAATCCGTCGTTGGTTTTTTTTTTTTTTTTTTAATAAGGCACTGTAATGTCCGCGATGGCACCCCGGCCATACAACCTCCCTGTACGGTCAACAACAACACTGGCACCTCCAATCGTGCGGCTGCTTGGTCTACCTGTGGCGGTCGTTTTGCCCTTACGTGGCTGTGTGGATTGTGCGGGCTTGGTCTCTTTTTTTTTTCTTTTCCCTTTTGCGGCTGTTGCGCGTAACCCTTGCTGTGCGTGTTGATCGGGCCGTGCGGTGCGTGGTCGGGCCGTGCGGTGCGTCTTCCTCCTCCTCTATCCCTTGCTGTGCGGCGGTGTTCGGTGTTGTGTAGTGTGCGGCGTTTTAACCTTGCGCGGCGGTGTCTTCATGCGGCGCTTTATATTTTTCGCGGCCTTCGGTGGCTCTCACCGCACGGTGGTGCCACCGTCAGTGGTTCCACCGCACGATGGGTCCACCGTCGGTGGTTCCACCGCACGGTGGCTCCACTGTCGGTGGTCCCACCGCACGATGGTTCCACCGCACGGTGGTTCCATCGTACGGTGATGCCACCTTCGGTGGGCTCACCGTACGGTGGCCTTTTTCTCTCTCTTTTTTTTTTGGTACTTTTACGTTTTTTGTTTTTTTTATATATATATTTTTTCTTCCAACCGTACGGTCATCTGCCGTACGGCCCCGTACGGTGGCGTTTTTTTCACTTTTTTTTTTTTTTTTTGTCCCTTACGATCGTTGTCGTACTACCGTGCGATTTTTTTTTCTCTTTTTTTTTTGGTAAGTTGTCTAAAGAGTCTTTGGCTCGGGTCCCCTGTCTCTGGGATCGCCCTTCATCCTTCTCGGTTTTCCTCACCCAAAAGTCTCCTGCTTTTGTCCTGTGCCTCTCAAGTCGCTTGCCCGGCCTCTTAGGTCCCCTTCCATCCTCTTGGGTCCCCCTTCGGGCTCTCGGGTGTCCGTCCGGCCTCTCGGGTCCCTTGCGCGCTTCGCGTGATAGGGTTTCAATTTAAACCTATTGGTGGCAAGTTTATTTTCCATGGCCATCTGAAGACCTGGAACCACAAATTCTATAGGGACCACGGTCTCCTTCCCGTACATAAGAAGAAGAAGGATAATAAAGATTTTGAAGGCTGCGGCCTTCCACACAGGGTTCCAATCGTTGCCGACACTCTTCGGATTATTTACGTCGCCAGGGTTTGGGGCGTCTCCCTTCCAATATTCTTTGTATTCCGGCAGGTACACCTCTGTTGGTTGCTCTAGTTCCTCTACTTCGAGCCTGTAGCTTTGGAACATTTCATAATCCTCCATTTGCCAATGGAAGAGCTCGTTAAGTGAGCATACCTCATCTTCAGAACATCCCTCCAATTCGAGCACCCCTTCACTGTTTGGCTCCATCGCGTTCTTGCCCTTGCTTTCATCGGGACCCCCTTCCCTATTATTAGAGTCCTCTGAGTCCGAGTCTGAAGAGGCGAGCTCTTCGCCGACATCTTGGGTGTGTAGGTCAATGGTATATTTCCGCCCTCCCTTCTCCATGGAAAGTGTATTTTTCTTCCAGTTGTGGTTTACCCTCGCGTTGATCAACCACGCTCTCCCCAGGATGGCGTCATAGCCTTTCTTCTTCGAGGGAATAACCACGAAATCTAACAAGAATGGTTGTGTACCAATCGTCACTTGTTGGGCCATCAACTGGCCGAGTGGCTTAATGCTGTGTTGGTCCGCTCCCACCAGGTTGAATGTGGGTGGCCATAGGGTGGGCTTCCCCAGCCGCTTCCATGTTTCTTCTGGTAGTACATTCACCCCAGATCCACCGTCCACAATGGTGTCCTTCAAAATGGTCCCACGGATACCCATTTCTACCACAGCTGGGTGTCTACCACTGCTCAAGGCTAGTAACATCGGGTCAGTCGAAGGGTTGACGGAAACGTCCACCTGTGGTGTACTCTTCGAAGCGGTGGCGGGAACCCCTACCTGTGGTGCACTCGACGATGCGGTGGCGAGAACCCATACCTGTGGTGCACTCGATGCTGCGGTGCTTTGCACATTGGTGAGGATGGCAGTCCTCAATTGTGGCATAGAGTCTAGAAGGTCTTTTACCTTTATCGGCACCTCCATCTGCAAGATTTGCCCAATGATGTTATTTTCCGCTTCCGTACGGGATGATGTACTCGCCACCTCGTTGTCCCGTCGTTCGGTCATCATCTCACGTTCAATATTGGCCTTTGCCTCCCGTAATCTCTCCTTCTCCGTACGGGGGTCGGGATAAGTGGCTTTTTTCGTCTGGGCGCGGGTGATCGCCAGTACTTCTTTCTCACGAGTCTTCTCAGCCTTCTCAATGTTGAGGAGATTAACCCCTGCCTGCGGGCAATTTGCGTCCTCATGGTCGCCTGGCCCACACCAACGGCAGAGGTGCTGAGGGGTGGCTTCCTTTGTGCAATCACGGGCGAAGTGCCCCCACTGATTACAGGCCCTACATTAGATAATTGGTCGGCCCTTGGTGTCATACTGGATACGGCTTCCGTTATTGTTATTGTTGCTACTCCTTCCGCTGCCGCGTCTGTTGTCCCGGTATCCTCCAGATGATGCAGTTGTGTTAGTATGTTGGCCGGTACCCGCTGGTGCGGATGTTGTGGCCTGCTCCGTGAACAGCACCTGGTTCATTTGTGTTCCTCGGGTTTTCATGTTGTATGGGCACTCCTTGGTGGAGTGTCCCATCACTTGGCAAATTTCACAGAATGCCTTCTTTTGGCAAGTACCCTTTGTGTGCCCTTCCTCTTTGCACTCAGTGCACCATATGTCCCCTTCGTTCCGACCAGTGCTTCTCATTATTTTGAATTCCTTTCTCATTCGCTCCATGTTTTTCTGGAGCGCTTGCACCCGTTTGCCAGCCTCGTCGTCGCTGCTGCTTTCCCGTGAAGAGTCATCGTCCTCGGATGGGGATTTATTACTTTTCTTCTTCTTTGATGTTTTGTGTTCGCTCTCCAGGTCCATCGCCCTATTATAAGCGTCGTCGTATGACGTCGGGGGTACAATTTTCATCTTCCTCCGTAGGGAGGATTTCAACCCTTCAACGAACCATCGTTTCTTCAATCCATCTGCGGGTTGGCTTTCCATTTTACCCAAGAGTTCTTTCAGCCTCCGACTGTATGCCCGTACTGTCTCCTTAGTACCTTGCTTGGTACTGTATATCTCTGTTACAATTTCGTTGTCATCACGGAGCAACCGAAACTCCTCCGTGAATTCCTTCTGTAGGGTAGCCCATGTGGCCACTTTTTGCTTATCTACATCGGAGTACCAATCTATGGCGACTCCTCGTAACGTGGCTGGAAACTGCTGTACCCAGTCGTCGTGGTCTGTTACTCCGTTGGCGGACCAAATGGTCTCACATGTACTGCAATGCCGTAAGGGGTCTTCCTTGCCGTCCCCTGTGAACTTTGGTAACTTTTGTTTACTCGCCATCCCACCACTGGGTCTTGCTCCTCTAATTCCTTGTGTGCTTGTACCTGGCGATTCTCCGCCTCCTACAACTGAACCTCCACTCGTGGGTCCTCCGGAAAAAGTTGCTGACACCGAACCAAACAAATTGCCTCCCGTACGGTACCCTTGTGCTCCCTCGGCACCTTCGGTCGTACCGTCACCTTCTGTTGTCTCCCTCCGGTTGTCCTCTGAAATGGACAAATTCTTTAGCAAGTTGCTGGTAGCGTCGATCAGGTTTAGACTTCGCCTTGTTTGTTCCACCAACTCTTCGCGGCTTCTTACCCTACAGTGGTATTCTGGCGAACTGTAGAGTTCTCCTTCGGCACCCTCCGTGACTCCTTCTGGCAGCCCTACAACAGTGTAGACAGTGTAGTTCTCTCCGTCTATCTCTGCCTCCGCAACCTCCGTGACACCTCCTGGGTTCCCTTCGGGCAACCCCTCGGCCGGTCGTCCCTCGCCAAGCTGCCTTAGCCTACGCCTTCGTTCTATCTGCTGTCTGAGATTCAATGCGGTTTGTGCCACTTCCCATTCGTCACTCTGTATCTTTTTATTTTTGTCGTTATTTAGTCTATTGGGCATAAGTCAAAGGTTCAATTTCCTCCTGGCCTGGCGCCATCTCGTTCCGTTTCCCGTTGGCTGTTCTCTTCGTAGCGTTGCAGGA
This sequence comes from Cryptomeria japonica, assembly GCF_030272615.1. Taxonomy (NCBI): domain Eukaryota; kingdom Viridiplantae; phylum Streptophyta; class Pinopsida; order Cupressales; family Cupressaceae; genus Cryptomeria; species Cryptomeria japonica. The sequence goes on along the minus strand of NC_081415.1, from coordinate 443,606,609 downwards.
TTTGTTGTCATCGCTCTTCCTGGGCAATCTCCTCCAGGCGGGCCTGTTGTGCCAGTGATGCCTCTGCACGCAACCGGGGGAGGTGGTTCATCAACCGGTTTATTGCCGGGCTAACCTCCAGCGCTGTCCACACGGCACTTGGTGGGATTTCTACCTCTGCCGCTTCTCGTCGAACGTATGTCTGAATGGCTACCTGGAGCAAAATTGAAAATTCTCACGTTGCCGTGTCTTCTCCTGTATAAAGTTCTGTCCGCGCGTCGTCGGAATCCGAGTTTACTTCACCAAGGGGTAGGCCCATTGTGTCTGTGCGCCATCCGTGTCTTCCCTTCCCGAGTTCGTCTAGGCAACGGCGCCAAATGTTTGCCCTCTCGGGTAAACGGTTGAATGCAGAAAGTAAATGCACAGAACATAATGGAAATATATTAAATAACTAGCCTCTATATTAATTCCACAGTCCATGTACAATAAGTGCTTATAACATTACATCTGACACGACTAACATGCTCCTACTTCGAAGAAAAGGTACACAATATATAATACCCGAAGGGGCGCGACACAACCGTCGCGACTCCAACTACCTACCCGTCGGCTAACTAACTGACCGCCGTAACTCATTATTACCGACGAAAACATAAACATAATATTACAACATAACATAATGATTATTCCCGTCAACACATGCCTGGGTCGATTTTCCACCAGGATGTTTCGTGACAAGTTAATGCAGATTTTTGTGCAGACTCTTAGTCCATACCCAAGTCAATTTTCCACTGAGAGCAATATGATGAATTTTGAGTCCGGATTTTTATCCAGACTGAAGTTGAAATTCCATCAGAGGGGTAGTTTTGGGTGATGACTTAATTTTAAGTGGAGTTTTTCACTCCACACTCATATCGATTTTCCCCTAGCCCCATTTTGTGCACATTTGATGATTTTTGAGTCCGGATAATTGTCCAGATAGGGGTTGATTTTCCCCTAGAGGCAAATTTGTGCAAGTTTGATGAAATTTTGTCGAGATTTTTCTCCCAACATGGGGCGAATTTCCCCCAAGAGCATGTTAATGATTTTTAATGAGTTTTTGTTGAAATTTTTATCCCAACATGGGGCGATTTTCCCCCAAGGGTTAATTTTGATCTAAATTTTGGAATATTTTAAATAAATTGACCCCAAATTTAATTGTTTTTACAAGTGTTGACGATTATTTAAAAAATTAAAAACAATTATTTAATGACTTGCAATGTTTTAAAAAATTAAAAAATATTATTTCCCAGGCAAGTTGATTTTCCCACAACAAGTGTAAAAGAACAAAAGTTTTATCCCACATTGCTTGTGTGGTGAAAACTCAAGGTGTTTAAAGAGAGGTGACCAGCATTAAAATATCATTATATTTGCTGGGTGTGATTGCTAAGTTGCTGATTTGGGTGATTTTCTCGAGCTAGGCGATTTTGGTGAAGTGTCTACTTGATGCATTTGGAGCTGAAAGTTAGTTTTGTTGTTCATTTTCTGCCTATTCCCAACTGGGCGATATTTCTTGGCAGCCATTGGAGCAAGTTTTTGAGAGTAATTTTCAGATTTGGGAGGTGGCACCATGGCTGAAGTTGGGCGATTTTATTTGGGAGGCTGATTCCTCCATATCTTGATGAATTTTGGTGATATTTTTGAGTGTTGAGGGGCTGCCATTATTTTCAGACCTTGCTGGGCGCCATTGCTAGGAGTGATTTGACCTCCATTGTTGGTTGGGAACACATTTTTAGAATTATTCTTCATTGCCCAGCTCATCCACACTAAGGCGATTTTGGTTAAGGGCAGTTTGGAGGAATTTGCAGTGCATTTTCAAGGGCTGCCATTGTTGTTACAGTCTGAAACTCCATAGTTGCAGGTTGTCTTCAGACTGATTTTCATTTCCAGTGACTTGCCAACTTGGAAAATTTTACTTGGGCCTCATTTCTTATGAGTTTTTTTGGGCATATGGTGGAGCTTCCATTGCTGATCGAAGTTTGAAACTTCACTTTCAGATTTGTCTTTAGACTTAGATATTTTTTACCAGCCCTTTGTTTGTGCCCAGATTTGACAAATTTCACTTTGGGAAGGTGAAATTCATCAAATACAGGTGTTTCCTATGACTGCGACAAGTTTAAATGACTGATTTATTGGAGTTGCAGGTTGTCTTCAGACATTGGGCAGCCATTGTTGGACCTTGGAAGGGTGTCTTCAAACTTTAAGAACTAGAAATCAGACTTTTCCACACCCTTTTCCAAGCATTTTCAGAATTGTGGTATACTTATTGGCACTAATTTTGATATTTTTTCTGAGTATACCAGGTTGTCTTCAGATTGAAACTTCATTTCCAGCCACATAGTTGTGCCTAGATGTGACCATTTCTGAGTTTTGAAGGTCAAAATAATTCAAATCCAAGCATGTGACATGGCTGTGACCACTTCCAGCCATTGATATTCATCATTTTCAGAGTGTCTTCAGACTTTTTGGAGCCATTTTCAGACTTTCAGAGGGTGTATTCAGACTTGAGAATCAGAAAATCAGACTTCAATACACCATTTTTTGAGTATTTTCAGGCATTGGAGGGCGTATTTAGACTTTGTCCTCAGAAAATCAGACTTTTATTACAACTTTGATATAAAAAATTAGTCACTTTCTGAGTGTTTTCAAACCTCCAAATGATATTTTCAGACTTGGACATTCATTTTTGGGCTCCAAGTACTTGATTTTCTGAGTTTACATGGGTGTCTTCAGACTTAGCAGTTGTGATCAGACTTATCCCAAGTCTGAAAATCAGGTTTTCTTGAGGAGAATTTTCCAGATTTCAATCCGGACCTTCATATTTTCCAAAGTTGGTGTTACAATTTTCTAAGACTACCTATCACATGTTGGGACAAATGTTAGGAACAAAGTCCTGATGGTGTCTGGATTTCCACTCCATGGAATGGTGATCCAGTCAACACAAGATTTTCAAGGACAGTGAGTCTGGATGAGGGTTGGATTTCCACTGCAGGGCGGAATTACAAAGGAAGGAAGTTGTCCATATAGGCATCAAATTTCCACGAAGTGAAGAATGGACAAGGATAATGCGGATGGTTTTGAGGAATGATCAGTCCATATGTGGATGGATTTCCCACCAAGGTTGAAATCAAGTTTATCACATGGGTGTTTGATTCAATGCTTGTTTGTTTTGCAGGACTGTTACGAGGAAAGGAAGCATGATGATCAAGGCTTGAGGTGAGGGAGGATGCACGCAATGAGGATAAGGAAGATCAATACTTCAAAGATTGGATGGGGATTTCCGGATAGAGATTCCAGAAGGTGAAGATGAGGACTAGATCAATCATGAAGAAGACTTCACTTTGATGGTGAACAAATGAAGGAAAGCAAGTTCAAGAAATGAACACAAAGGATTTTACATCAAGAAATCCAGAACTACATCAAGGAATAACAATATCAAAGTGTGTCAAGGAAGGAAATATTTCAGGATTCCAAGATTGAGAAATTTTCCAAACATAAGGAGGGAACAGTTCATGGAATTCCTTAACTTAAGGATGGAATGCAAAGTATCATAAAGGATTCCAAACATTGTGAAGATGAAGAATGTACAAGGCAAATAGATTAAGTGTGCAAGGCAAGCTGAGGTGGCATCCTAGTCACTATTCGTTCAATCAAAGGGTACCAAGTCAACATTCATTCAAGGAGGGAATAGGTGACACATGGCGCTACATCAAATATTATTTATCTTACTGTTGACGTGTCTGAAATCGCATTGCTGCAAACTCCATACGGCCAACACATAATAGAATGTACTCGCTGAGTGTCCTATCCTCTCTTGAGATAAGGAAATCCCTAATGCTATTTCTTACATTTGATCAAAGGGGACAACCTCAAGGTTTCGTTTGTCAGGTCTTGACTGCGGGATTACTCAGTGGTTTGATGTGTTTTTGCTGGAAACACAAGAGGACTTACGGTGAAATAGGCAATTGTTGGATGAGTTCCCTAGAACTTTAATAGCCTTGTTTATCAAATGGTTTAAGTTGGGTTGATATTGTTTTCAGCAGGACTGCGGATTCTCTTGGTAAAAAAAGGGGAAAAAGGAGAGATAGAGAGAGAGAGGTACAAAAAATCTAAGTTATTTAACTAAGATAGCATATTCAGTAAACAAACAGACACCTCCAAATAACTAGATTAAGCATTACCAGCCATTTAAGCACGATACTTGCATCAATCTAATGTGATCTTCAATGGAAAATTGAGTTTTCATGCTATTAAATACAACATCAGAACTTTAACATTCATTTAGTGAGCATTCAATAACCGAACTAAGCATATGAAGGGTTCAGATTAAGCATGCAGAAGGAAAGACAATCAGCCATTCCCTAATGGTATGAACAGCGAGGATTTTATCAGATGTTTACTTAGAAAATGCTATATAAAGGAAGGAAACATAACTGAAAATTCTAAATTAATGAAGGAGACCATGCACTCATAGGGAAACTTGAAACAGTCTTAACTTTGCATTAAATACTGTAAATTTCGCCAGAGCTTCAGCAACAATCCATGAACTTCTTACAAAATGAGGGAAAACCAGTCCCTTAAATAGGCTTCAAAATGGATGAATGGCCAAGATCTAATCTAAACAAATGGCCCGGATTCATCCTATAAAACATGGCTGCCCATACCCATAAATGGGAGGCAAATATCAACAACTACCCCCAAAGGGAGTAATAACTACCCAAAAAGGTAATTAAAACATATCCAAAATAATTCAAAAAGTGCACATACATAAAGTTTACATTTAGTTGACTTGGAAGTCAAATATGACCCTTTGGCCAAAAAGTGCACTTTTCAAAATCAAAAGGAAAAAAGCACTTTAGGAGAGCACTTTTTCCTTTTCAGCTTCACATCCCTTTTCTAGGAATTCATCCTCGCCGTGCAAATATTCTCGCCAAAGGTCCTGATCTGTTGCACGTTCCTTACGAACATACTGCTGGAACCTGATGCACAGTTGGAATAGCAAGCTGAATGGAGGCATAGGAGGATGACGAATTTTATACTACATGCCTTCAAGGTATTGGTCTACGTGCTTCAAACTGTCCTTCCAGCTAGAACGATTCCGCTCGAAGCACAACATGTCTGAATGGAATTGACCAGCAAAACTCAGGTCTCTAGCGGAATAGGTGATCCTATCCGTCCCTAGTCTTTTCTCCCAGCCCGGCTATATCACTTCATCGGACAGGTCATTTTGCCATCCTGAGACCATTGATCGGAGGATTGTCTTGCCGAGTTCTTGCATGCCTTTCAGAATTGTCTCGCATGCATCGTGTTCTTTATCAATGATTTCTCTTGTGTCATTCTTCATGGTGATAGTCCAGTACCATTCTTTGAAAATGCCGATATCATGGGGGTGCAGGATGTCAGAGAGTGTGGGGATTTGTGCCTGGGTCCAAAAGAGAGCTCTTATGAGGGGAAGAGTTGTGGCAGCCACTTCATGCATTCTGAGGGATTCCCTTTTTACCTTCAATAGTCTGACCAGGGTGGTCTCTCGATGGTGGGCCATTTCTTTTACTTCTTCAAGGATTCGTTCTCCCCTCCCTTTGATGCCTTGTATCCATTCTCTGACGGCCCTTGCAGTATCCCGTACTCCTTCAAATTCTGTTGTGGTCCTCTGTGCCAATGCCATCAGGGGAATGTGGGATTCAGAAGCATTGTGTAATGGTCTCAGGAGTTGATCGATGTATCCCTCGGCCTGCTCAACACGAGCTCGATACATGTTCTTTTCAGCTATTATTTCTTCAAGTTGCCTGAGTATGTTCTGCATTGAATCCTTGAATTCCTCCTTTTCTTGTTCCTTAGTGGCTCGTCCGATGGGGACAGTCATGATGCTGTAATCTGCCAGTGTAATCTGATCTGCTAGCTTGTCTACAGGCGAGGTGGCGATGTGAAGAGTACGGTTCCTTTGCTCATCTTTGGTTATTCTGGTATATGCCTTGGGCTTTTTCTTCCCCTTGGCTTTAGCTTGATCTATACGCGAGAAGATGTCCAAATCGATGGGTGGCTTTGTGGCGGCCTTGCGCTTAGCTCGAGCAATTAACCATTCTTGAGGTACAGTTTGGGTTGATGCTATGGTTAAGTTTGCACTCTGTTCTTTGATGTTTTTCGCTGTCTCATCACAAATTTGCAGCTGTTCCGTTATCGGAGGAGTGGAGGAGGTGTCAAGTTCTTTGCTCGCAGCAGAGTTCTCTCCCACTTCACTGAACAACTGTCTGGTGTCTTCGTGTGATGGTTTCTCTTCAGTCTTTTCGAGCTCGCAGGTCTCCTCTGCCTTTTGCTCTCCTTCAACGGTAGAGTCATCCTTGGTAGTACCATGGAGCAGCAACTCATGGCGGCTCTGTTGGGTGGGTACATGCAATTCAATCCCCTGAATGGATGGAATCTCTCCTTCCTCAATTTGGTTACCCGGCTCAGCTTGTTCAATGGCTCTTAGCTCAGTGTCTAGCATGTCGGGTGCGGGAGGATTATCAACTCCAAATGCATGAATATCACTTTGGGAAGGCGAAGCAGGTATATAATCTAGTTCCACTACATCATTGGACGAACTAGGGTCCTTTGACGATGAAGTGACCTTTGGTCTCCTAATGGGGATCTTTTCCCTTCTTGTTCTTTTAGATGTTCGAGTTCCTCTGTTGGCCTTAGCCTTCTTTCTTTTCTCAGGTTTTTCAATCTCTTCCTTATGTGCATTGGAAGTTTCCCCATCTTCGGAGGACTGAGAATCAAGGCTACCCATTAAGTGGTAAGTGAATTGGACTTCCTCATGAAGTAGTCGCTCAATCTGTTGATGCAACCATTGGTCTGTATATCTCCCTGGGGCTGCCATGATTGCCTCAAAATCAGTGATTAGGTCTTGCGACTAATCAACGCCTGGTAAAAGATGCCTTACTACCTCAAATTCCCGGACTTGCAGACAATTCCCTGAATCTGTGAGTTGATCTGGGACCCGACGGTATTCAAAGAGTCGCATTTGCTGCACACTCAGCCTAGAATATTCGCACCTATGGACCTCATAGTCATCAGAGCAGTTCTTCCAATAATCTTCAACTAATTCCTTTGCTCTGTATCGCCTGCCATAGGCCCTCTTTGCCAGATTGTCGTGATCAAAGCATTTCCTTGGAAAATGCTCTTGTACACCATAGGAGGCCAGCTCAGCAAAGGATTCCTCCGCCTGGGATGGGCTCTTTAGATGGACATTCTGGTTGCCTATAATCATAGGGAATGTGAATCCAGCCTGCTTCCTGTCCTTGAATAAGCTACCGGCCGGACGTGACTGCCTTGCGACCTCCATAAGAACTATCTTGTCGGTTGGGTACCGTGGAAGTTAGAGAGGGGCACCATCAAAGCCAGCTATCCGGATGTAGGAGAACCTTGGGAACTGGATGAACCAGGCACCATATCTTTGTACCAGAATAGTAGCTTGCTTCGAGAGCCTTATGTGTAATCCTCCCTGCATTAGCCTGACCAGGCGCATTGTGAAGGCGTCATTGACGCTCTCATATTGACCAACGACATAGGCTGGGTTGTTCTTTTCTCTTTGAGCTATATCCTGATAGTGTAGCTATGGGTAACAATCATATACTTTTACCTGATCAGGTCCATTCCCAATTTCACCTTTCATTATTAAACCTGGCAATGGCTGGTTGCTGGCGAACATGTAGACCAAATAGGAGGTCATAGTGAAATACTTCTTTGTCTCGAGTTCTATTAGTTGAGTGTGGATGTTGTAACTTATGATCTGGGCCTAGTTAAACCTGGATTTCCCAGTGAAGACCTGTTTTGTGAAGTAAAACATCCATTCTTCAAAGTAGTTGGATTGGGGAAGTCCCATAATCTTGCTGAGCAATGTGACCATGTCCCCATGCTCGTTGTGAAAGTCGCTTCTAGGGGTCTTTTTCCCAATCTTGACGCTTGGAGGTCTTCTCTCCTTATACCACTCTTCATTCATTAGTGTTCTTCACTTGGCGGGATTCATATCATACACCCCTTGTGCTTCGTCCATAGTTGTTGCTATAGGGTTGTTTGGGAAGGGAATGTCAAATGTGTCGCCAATGGCTTCAGGGGTGAAGTTAGCGAGGACCATGTCCTCGAGGAGCACCAATCTGGAACTTGGCTGGTAATGCCGAGCTGCCTCCACTACTAACTCATAGTTCTGCACTACTGCAGGAAATCCTACCGCTTGGGCGATGCCACTTTCCATCATCTGTCTAGGCTTGTCGTAGGCATTAGGGGAGAAGACTCGGTTCCTGAAATCTTGGATATCAATATGGCCTAGGTCAGTATCACCGACATTGTCCCAGACACTTTGAACTTTTGACTCTCTCAGTCCCCCCCTTTGATACTGATACTTCATCCTTTCGACTCGGCGAGGGATATCTGATTTGGATGCTCGCGATGTCTCGGCTGTAGTAGGCGTCTTTGATGATTCTACCGCCGATTTAGGCATTTATCTTGCACAGTTGGATGCGGATTACGAGGTGATATAAAGGAAGTCAAGTGGGTTAGATAAAGGATATACCAGCATACCAGGATCAATTCAAAAATCGAATTGAAAGAACATGATATTGTTAGCTAAAAGCTTGATTGATTTAAACATAAGTATTTATGAAGCTTTTTGATTGCGGATTTACACTTAGGCATTAATTTCAAAATGGACAAAGTTTGGGAAATTTTCCTAAGTTTGAAAATGCATTTTCTAGCTGATTCTTAGGAATAAATTCTGATTTTAACCGCTTTGTATGACGCCTTATAAACGGAAAAAGATGCGATTTCGGATTTAATCAGTTTAAGTTAATTTTGCACACACATCTATCCAATTTATAAATATTTCGAATGGTTTCAAGAGAGGTGAAGCAGACTTACCTGGCAAAAATGAATGGTGCGAATTTGCACAACTTGCAAATTTGAATGGAAGAGTTTTGCAATTTTTTGTATTTTAACTGTTAACTTCTAATTCAAATTTTCGCGCCTATGGTTTGAAAAGAACTTGCAGTTTAGAAACATTTGGGCATAGTGATTTTACTACCTTGATGATTTCGGCAATTAACCTCTTGCATGATTTCGGCGATTTACTTCAGCGATTAACCTCTTGTGTGATTTCGGCGATTTACTTCAGCGATTAACCTCTTACGTGATTTCGGCGATTTACTTCAGCAATTAACCTCTTGCGTGATTTTTGCCTAGGGTAGCTTCGAGAGTTTGGAAATTTTGACAAACTTTGACCTCTGTGTGAATCTTCAAATTTAGGGAGTTTGGAATGATTGCAATGTTTAGGAATCGCGAGTTTCTTGCTACACGAACTTCGGCATTTTGCGTGCTCTTGCAAACTTATAAAATTGCGGCACTTATGCCCTTTTCTAACGATTTCCGGAGAATGGGGGGGGGTTTACATAGAGCTTAAAATCACGATTTTGCCTTATCGCACGATTTCGGGGTTTTCGATTGCCTTTCGAACTTTATGTCTTCACTTATCCTCGACAATGCGGTTTTCAGAGGGTTTTGAAACTTCGGCATTTTGAGAGCTATTGCAAGTTTCTAGAAAATCGCGATTTTCCTTTGTATGGCGAATTTCGGCTATTTCGGCCATTTTGCCAACTTCGGCGATTCAAGGGGTTTTGCAAACTTTTTAAACTTTCTAACTTTTAACTCTTCCGCACTATTCTCCTCTTTCGCGATTTTTGGCACTCATGAGGTTTTTGCAAACTTTGGACTTTGAAGGCATTGTGCTAACTTCGGTGTTTTTAGGCACTTTGGAAATTTCGGCACTTTAAGTGCCTTTGTGAATTTCGGACCTTTTAACAACTTTGTCAAGCTTGCTTTTTTTTATTTTCACTTAAAGGTCCGAAATTCGGCCCTTTTGGGCATTTTGCCAACTTTCTTTTTTTTAACACTTTGGCTTAGGTCCCAATTTCAGCCCTTTAGTGAGTTTTGTCGATTTTGGCACCTTGAGGCACTTTAAAGATTTCGCCCTTCTTTTACCTTTCAGCTGGCGAAAATCGCCATTCATATAAATCCCGCAAACCTCTAAAAACATCGTGTAATCTCTCTCATTTAGTGCAAAAATCGGTGTCTTTGGGTCCTCATGCGACCTTCAGATGCATTATCCTTTACTTGACGGATTTCGCCAGTCCCTAACATCCCATGCCTATTTAAGGCAATTTTACAAGCTTAGACAATCTCTTGGAATTCGTGCTCGAGGGCTCAACTGACCTCATGGAATCACAGGCTCCTTCACTCAACATCATCATCTTACGGACTGATCGCGGGCTCGCTCGAAAGGACGCGAGACACTCTATGCAGAATTCAACAAAGCGAAGACGGAAAAGGCCCTCAAAAAAGGGGGAACCTGTCGGCGACAGGGAGCGTGTGCAACGCACAACACTTACCTACCCTTGTTTCTTATTGGCCAATGTAATGGTGGTTGTACAAACCCTAATTAAGGTTTTATCTTGTAATCTTGGCCGTTGATCTTGAATCAATCTGAGCCATTCATTTCTTTTGAGGCTCTATATATGCCTCCTTGTCTCTCGTTTGTAAGAGATAGTTTTTGTAGAATTGTTGGTATATGCTGCAGCTATTTGAATCATAATCATTGTTCAATTGTTGGTGATTTTGGTCTTCAAGTGTTGTATTTGCATTCATGGTTCTCAATTCCTCCAAGTTAGATTAGATTTTAGATTAGAATTTATTTTCATGTATGTTAGATTGAGTGGAAGATTTGTTGAATTCATTTGTGTGGAATCCTTAATCCATACCACAGCCTCTTGCCGCTGGTAAGTGCGCCTTGTGTGGTCAACTGGAATTTTAAGTAAGCTTAACTTCAACTATTACGCGTCCCTTGACAAGTATCAACTTGGATGGTGTCAACGTTTGATGGTGATAGCCTGAAAATCTTTAAGTATACCTTAGACGATTGCACTAAGCTTGTGTCAATACTTGATTGTGAGACCTTGCCTAGTTTGATTCCACTAGATCTGTTCATCATTTCCTACATTCCTAGGCTTAGAATAGATTTCCTGAACCCTATTCCTTTTGCCCATTTTTTTAGTAAAAATTAAGTCCGAAGCTTCATTGCCAAATCCTAAGTTATCAACTTACCTATCCTGATCCATGATAAGATTGTGTATTCATGTACAACGTAAGTCCCCTTGTGATTCCAACATTATCACATCAAACTACTGAACTTATCCACACGTCAAGACCTGACATTTTGTAACCTTGGAGTTGTCTCATTTGATTGCGAAGCATAGCATATGAGAGACTTTGTTCAAGAGAGGATAAGATACTTTGGTATTTTATTCTGTGTTCACATGTGCATAAAAAACACATCAACAGATACAAACACCGGATTTAACCCGATCCACAGGAGGCGGTTAAGCGATGTCATGAGTCCCCAAGGATGTGCTGACCACCAAGTCAACACCTAGATCATACAATATCATTTATTATCTAAATAACACACCACAAAATGCAGCAATGATATCGCTCTTGCTGTTCACAGAATCTGCATTTAACAAGCTCCAAACCCTAGGCTTCTTCTTCAAAATGTCTGCAAATGGTATGCATGGCTAGGATAGTCTTTAAACAGCTAATTTTAATCTTTATGTGAGTTATTTTTGCCTCCCAAACCCAGTCAGCCCCTTTTAAATTCAAACGTCTAACTCCCAGCTTGAAATCAGTAATGAGAATGGTGCAAGCAGCCAAAAAAGGGTACAACCAGCAACCCAGGAACAACAACTAACAATATCTGTGAAATGTCTCTTCAATTTGACTCCTCCTTGGCTGATATGCAGAGCAAACTCCTTTAAACCTGAACTCGGATTGATCAATATATGCAATTGTACTTCCTATAAGAAAGCACCAAGTGATTTCCTAGACCATATCTTCCAACAGCGTGAAGAATGTTGCTCATGAGGGTTCTTGTCCTCACAAATTCTTGAGAAATAATCTCCATAAAACAAACTATAAATCTCCAACCAAGCATAAGGAATGAGCTCCACAAAATTTCTTTTATATCATTCCCAAGAAGTTCGACCCTCTTCACCAAGCCATGTGGGATTAAATAAAATTGCTTTAAGTTTCCCAAGGTGGAGTCCAAAATATTAAAGGCCTCATTCTTTTTTAAAATAAAACATCTTTCACATTATAACTTTCCCTTATAATCCCTTTATTAAAATAACAACAAAGTTAAATATTTAATTTAACTTTATAAGTCAATAACTTATTGTTATTTAGTTTAATAACTCCAGATTATATCAAATCTCGGATAAACATCAAAACCAACTCCACCAACATTACTAAAAATATCAATTGACTCTGTCAATGCACATCACTAACTTACTAAAAATAGTAAATATAGGAGAAAGTACTCGATAAGGCTCCAAAAAAAGGCATTGCACTTCTTATACCTTTTTGAACAAGAAACTGCTTCTGTCAACACCTCTAGGATTCCTTAAACCCACTCATTAGCCTATGGGAATCTCGTGAATAGGCTAATGGTCTCTCTGCGCCAGACTGGCTTAGGAAGGGGACATTACAATTTATGACTCTTTGGAGTCATTGTGAAATGTGTGAAGATGTCCAATGGATATATAAGCATTCAAGAGGCAGTTTGAGGCTACAACCATTCAGTTTCAAGCAGTTAGAGGGTTCTTTATTACCCTTTGTCTGTTTCATCCAACCCCAAACTCTTTCAACTACAAAAAAAAGGAAAAGACAAGTGTCCTATTATTTTGGGAAGCTGGTTAATTAGGTTGAAGAGTTGGAGCAGGAATATAGGAAGCCAATAGCAGATATAGGACAGTTGGCACATCTTTTTGACCTTTTCAAAGGCAGAATCAAGCATCCATGAGCAGTTGTAGGACCCTCATCAATAGGTTAGCAGTTGGGAAGGACTCTTCTTCATAAAGATCCCCTTACCAAAAATGAAGATTTTAGGCTAGGACAAGGATTTCGCTCCTGACCCTTCCAAAGGGTCAAGGGCGAAACCCTAAATAGGTCCTGTCCCTGGCCATGATTTTTAGCGAATTTCCCCTTTTAGTCCTTTTTGAGGTCAAGCAAGTGTAGTCATGTTGAGAGATGGATCCAAAGGTGAGAATCAAGGAACAACAAAGTGAGAAGAATGGAGCTAAGTAAGAGAGGGTCGGGAGCGAAATCCTTGTCCTAGCCTAAAATCTTCATTTTTGGTGACCATAATCCATTCAAGGGCAATCCTAGGGGCCTCTCCAAACTTATCTCACCTTGATCAAGGTTTGTCTTGACACAAATTTAGAAGAAAGAATAGGTTTTAGGATTTTTGCTTTGGACCCTTTGGAAGGGTTAGGAGCGAAATTCAAGTTTTTGCTCAATTCCTTCACATTTGTTGATTACTAGCACCTCAAAGTCATGCCTAAGGACATCTCCAATCCTAATTCACCCTACTCTACTGGAATTGGTGCGATCTTCTAAGGGGATTCAATGATTTTCAAATCATCAATGGAATAGTACTATCAATAAGATACATATCAATATCTCCAATAATGATTGAACTCTTAGACAATCTTAATATCTCCAGTTGACCACACAAGGCATGCTTACAATCAGTAAGGAGCTAGTGGTTTGGACTGTGAGTTTTACCAAAGATCAAACACAACATTCGTCCTTCAATCTAATTCTAAAATTTAAGTACTATCTCTACTAAGAGTGATTCAAGAAGATAAACAACCATGAAAATAGCCACAAGGATTGCAAAAAAACACCATAGCTTCAATATTTCATTGATCTCATAGCAAAATAAAACAACAATTGTTCAACTTTCTCTCTTCACTACTTCTTTCCTTGCTGCTAGCAATCTTAATCTCTTTTCCTCTTTTTTCTCTAACTCTTTAAAATGAATTGAGTGAGGGCTTATATAGCATTCTCAAATACAATGAACGAGCTTATATGCTAGTCTTAGCTCTTCCAAAGCCTAGGGATTCATTTTTTAGCATCCATCATGAATGAATTAGGTGATCTTGAGAATTTCGCTCTGGACCCTTTGGAAGGGTCAGGAGCGAAATTCATCCCTTAGCTCAAAATCCTTACTTCTTGAACTCATAACCTATTCAAATGCATGCCTATGGCAATCTTTAAGTGCAATTCACCTTCACCAACGTTTTGGCTTAACACAATTTTGAAGGAAAAATGATATTTTGTGAATTTCGCTCTGTACCCTTTGGAAGGGTCAGGAGCGAAATTCAAGTTTTAGACTTGATCTTTCATTTCCTTCACTTCAATTCATCTTGTAAGGTGAAAATACATCACTCCACCTTTAATCATGCCATAGGAATCAATGTTTTGGCTTCACACAAGGAGAGAATAGGTGGTTTGAGGAATTTCGCTCTGGACCCTTTGGAAGGGTCAGGAGCGAAATTCTTCTTTTGCTTGTTTCCTCTTACTTAGCTCCATTCTTCTCACTTTGCTCTTCTTTGATTCTCACCTTTGGATCCACCTCTCAACATGACTACACTTGCTTGACTCCAAAAAGGACTAAAAGGGGAAATTCGCTAAAAATCATGGCCAGGGACAGGACCTATTTAGGATTTCGCCCTGGACCCTTTGGAAGGGTCAGGAGCGAAATCCTTGTCCTAGCCTAAAATCTTCATTTTTGGTGACCATAATCCATTCAAGAGCAATCCTAGGGGCCTCTCCAAACTTATCTCACCTTGATCAAGGTTTGTCTTAACACAAATTTAGAAGAAAGAATAGGTTTTAGGATTTTCGCTCTCGACCCTTTGGAAGGGTCAAGAGTGAAATCCTTGCTCTTGAGCTCATTTCTTCATTCTTCCACTTCAATTCACCTCAAAGGTCAAGGAAACGTTACTCCATTCCTATCTAGGCCATAAAAACCACGAATTTGATCCTTCTGCGAGATCTTCAGCATTCGGGGAGGCTTTATTCAAGAGAAGATAAGATACCTCTAGGTATTTTATTCTGTGTTTGGTTGTGTACAAAAGACACATCAACAAAATTCTGTACAAAAGACACATCAACTTAGGGAACTTCAATGTGAAGAAGTTTCGAGCAGCACCCTACATCGGCAAGCCATCACCCATAGCCAAGAAGATGAAGGGTTGATGACACCAATAAAGTCCATCCCCCATTTCACGAATGGTCTTGCTTCGATTATTGGATTGAGCGGCATGGCAGGATTCCTTTCTCTGAAAGCAGCGATTCTGTTGATGTGTCTTTGTACACGACCAAACACAGAATAAAATACCCAGAGGTATCTTAGAAGGATCTTGCCTTTCAGGAGATGGAAAATGGATAAATTGTGCAAAAAGAGATAAAGGTTGTAAGTCAGGATAGGTCAGGGTTGTCGGTTTTTGAGTCAAATTCTTGTCTTCTGTCGAGTCGGAGTCGATTGAATAGAGTTAGTGACAGAGAAGATTCAGAAGGCGATTTAAGGCATGATGGGTGAAAAAGGGTAAAGAATTTGAACCAAAGAACAGGAATTTCGCTCCTGACCCTTCCAAAGGGTTCAGAGCAAAATTTCACCAAGGACCCAAGATTTCACCTGAGTCAAAGAATTGTTGAGCGAATTGGCAAGGATATGGAAGGATATGCATCAAAGGATGAGTCTGGGGGTAAAGTCAAGTCAATTTTAGGGGAAATTATGCCAAGAATAGGAATTTCGCTCCTAACCCTTCCAAAGGGTCCAGAGTGAATTCCTCTACAAGACACTCCACCTTGACCCAAAGTATGAGCTAACCCATTCCTAGGCTTGAATGGAGGAAAAACACTTGTTTGAATGAAGAAATGTGAAATATGGAGTCAGGATTTGAGCCTAATGGTGAATTTCGCTCCTGACCCTTCCAAAGGGTCCAAAGCGAAATTCATATGAAACCCTATTTTTTACCAAATCTTGAGCTGAATGTCAACTTAAAGAGAAAATTTGCATGATCATGATGGAAGGAAGCCTAAAAAAGTGTGTCCAAGGCATGAAAAGAAGAAAGGAAGTAAGAAATTAGCTCAAAATGAGAATTTCGCTCCCGACCCTTCCAAAGGGTCCAGAGCGAAATCCTCATTTGACCCTCAATTTTGACCGAAGGCATTGAAAATGAAGATTTTGGAGCCAAGTGGATGGCAAATGGACTTGGATGTGGTGAGAGGAGAGCAAATTTGATCAAGTTTAAAGATGGATTGGATGAAAGAGGTAGGAAATCAAGCAAATCTTGAATTTCGCTCCTGATCCTTCCAAAGGGTCCAGAGCGAAATTCATAGGAGACCCTTTTTTCTTCACAAAACCGTGAAGTGAGTGCTAACTTTGACTGCAGGATGATCAGGAGAGGCCTAGTGAGTTATATCCAAGCCAAAGAAGGGAGGAAAAAAGTGAAAATGAGCCTAAAATGAGAATTTTATTTTGTGTTTGGTCGTGTACAAAAGACACATGAAAAAAGTGAAAATGAGCCTAAAATGGGTATTTTATTTTGTGTTTGGTCGTGTACAAAAGACACATCAACAAAATTCTGTACAAAAGACACATCAACTTAGGGAACTTCAATGTGAAAAGTTTCGAGAAGGGAGGGAAAAAGTGAAAATGAGCCTAAAATGAGAATTTCGCTCCCGACCCTTCTAAAGGGTCCAGAGCGAAATTCATATTTCCTCTATTTTTCTCTTTAACTTGACCAAGTTTGGAACTTCTAAGGCATGGTTTGGAGGACTTGGATGCATATTTGCCTTGGAGAGGAGGTTTTAGGCGATGAAATGATGGAAACCAACCTAGAAGATGAATTTGCTCCTACGCCCAAGGAACAAGGTTGGTAGCCTAAGCAAGGAATCAAATGAGGTTTATGAAGAATTTCGCTCTGGACCCTTTGGAAGGGTCAAGAGCAAAATTCACAATCTAGGACAAAATCCCCACCTTTTAATGTTTTCAATCATTTCCCAAGGCAAGAACATATCAATCTACCTTCCATCATGCCTTGGACACTAAGAACTTGGCCAAAACAAGGAAGAAAATGAGGTCTATGGGGATTTTCGCTCTGGACCCTTTGGAAGGGTCAGGAGTGAAATTTTTGTCCTTGGTTGGTTTTCCACTTCATTCATCCAATTCTCCTTCAAACTTGATCAAATTCAAGCTCCTTTCTCCACATTTAAGTGAATCCACCATCAAACTAGCTCAAGACAAGGTCAACCTAGGGCTTAAGGCAAAAAAGAAGGTCAAATTGAGGATTTCGCTCTGGACCCTTTGGAAGGGTCAGGAGCAAAATTCATCTTCTAGGTTGGTTTCCATCATTTCATCGCCTCAAACCTCGTCTCCAAGGCAAATATGCATCCAAGTCCTCCAAACCATGCCTTAGAAGTTTTAAACTTGGTCAAGTTAAAGAGAAAAATAGAGGAAAAATGAATTTCGTTCTAGACCCTTTGGAAGGGTCAGGAGCGAAATTCTCATTTTAGGCTCACTTTCACTTTTTTCCTCCCTTATTTGGCTTGGATATAACTCACTAGGCCTCTCCTGATCATCCTGCAGTCCAAGTTAGCATTCACTTCACAGTTTTGTGAAGAAAAAAGGGTCTCCTATGAATTTCGCTCTGGACTCTTTGGAAGGATCAGGAGCGAAATTCAAGATTTGCTTGATTTCCTACCTCTTTCATCCAATCCATCTTTAAACTTGATCAAATTTGCTCTCCTCTCACCACATCCAAGTCCATTTGCCATCCACTTGGCTCCAAAATCTTCATTTTCAATGCCTTCGGTCAAAATTGAGGGTCAAATGAGGATTTCGCTCTGGACCCTTTGGAAGGGTCGGGAGCGAAATTCTCATTTTGAGCTAATTTCTTACTTCCTTTCTTCTTTTCATGCCTTGGACACACTTTGTTAGGCTTCCTTCCATCATGATCATGCAAATTTGCTCTTTAAGTTGACATTCAGCTCAAGATTTGGTAAAAAATAGGGTTTCATATGAATTTCGCTTTGGACCCTTTGGAAGGGTCAGGAGCGAAATTCACCATTAGGCTCAAATCTTGACTCCATCTTTCACATTTCTTCATTCAAACAAGTGTTTTTCCTCCATTCAAGCCTAGGAATGGGTTAGCTCATACTTTGGGTCAAGGTGGAGTGTCTTGTAGAGGAATTCACTCTGGACCCTTTGGAAGGGTCAAGAGCGAAATTCCTATTCTTGGCATAATTTCCCCTAAAATTGACTTGACTTTACCCCCAGACTCATCCTTTGATGCATATCCTTCCATATCCTTGCCAATTCGCTCAACAATTCTTTGACTCAGGTGAAATCTTGGGTCCTTGGTGAAATTTCGCTCTGGACCCTTTAGAAGGGTTAGGAGCGAAATTCCTGTTCTTTGGTTCAAATTCTTTACCCTTTTTCACCCATCATGCCTTAAATTGCCTTCTGAATCTTCTCTTTGTCACTAGCTCTATTCAATTGACTCTGACTCAACAAAAGACAAGACTTTGACTCAAAAACCAACAACCCTGACCTATCTTGACTTACAACCTTTATCCCTTTTTACACAATTTATCCATTTTCCGTCTCTTGAAAGGCAACATCCTTCTAAGATAACACTAGGGTTCAAGGAAGACAACATATGACTTCACCAAGCCCAGGTCAAATTTAGCTCTGAAAGAAACCCCAGATGAGTTCTTCGAAGGAAACCCTAACTTACCCAGCCCAGGCGACCACTAACTCACTCAAAACACCTGGCAAGTAGAGAAAAAACCTAACCAAGAGAAAGCAAAACCAAAGAAAAAGAGGGGGTCCCCATCCTGATGGGGCGATGTGTGAAATGGTCACAACAGACCCTCATTAATAGGTTAGCAGTTGGGAAGGACTTTTCTTTATAAAGATCCCCATTTGAAGCAGTTTTGCAGGCAAAAAAGTAGCCAAATGAAGATTATCAAGCAATTGAGAGCGAAAATACAACACAAGACATAGGTGACTTGAAAGGTTGTTATGATCCACAATCTCTTGACACTTCACCACTCCAAGAACAAGGAGATGCGCATTTACCACCTATTCAAGAGGAAACTGTCCTTGGTGAGCGTTCATCCCTAGAACATAAAGAGGAGTCAAAAGAAGAACTTTTGAGCTTCAAATATGATAATCAGCTCAAAGTTTGCAAAACCAAATTTGAAAACCAAACATATAACTCTAAATACAATTAGTAGCTCAAAGTCTGCAAGATTGAATTTAAATCTCTCTTGAACAGTAGAACAAAAATCACAATCGACTCTAGAAAATGTCATCACATAACAAGATGATGTTAAGTGAAGATCAATGTGAGGAGGCACCAAAACATAAAATTATACAAAGCATGGATACTTGTAAAGATTATCAAGCAATTGAGAGCGAAAATATAACACAAGACATAGGTGGCTGGAAAGGTCGTTATGATCCACAATCTATTGACGCTGCACCACTCCAAGAACAAGGAGATGCGTATTTACCACCTATTCAAGAGGAAACTGTCCTTGGTGAGTGTTCATCCCTATAACATAAAGAGGAGTCAAAAGAAGAACTTTTGAGCTTCATTGAAGGTGAACAAATAGAGCTAGAGAGTGAAGAACACTTTGAGGTGGTGATACCATCCATTCAGCATTTGAGCAACCACTCGATGAAATTTTTGAAGATCAATCAGTTAAGGAGACTCTAATTTTTGAAGATATGCTTATAGAGTTTCATAAGGATGCATGGTTTATGCAAGATATTGAACCTGTTGTCACCACAAAAGAAAATAATGAAGAGCAATTCGAGGTTGCGCTAGGTCCAGTCCTACGGATTCAAGAAGAACTAGCAAGTGAGAATTTTGTTGGTTGAAAAATTTGTACACCTGGGGGATGTGCAAAATTGTGGTTTCAGCCACAGTGTGTGAGTATGATACTCTCCTAATTTAGGGAAGGCTCACCCTATCTACAAACTAAACTAATGTAATATGGGTGAGACAACCGTCTTTCTTCTTCTTTCAAGAAAAACTATACTCTTTTCTCTTCACCGAAAAGCAATAGCAATTGGAAATAAATAACAGCAAATACAAAAATGACACTTTTTGTAGAATTTTTGGAACATAAAGGGAAGTAAAGTTTCCATGAAGACATAAAGACCTCCGTCACTTCCTCAGGAGGGGAAAACAGAAAGAAAGATCAAAGTCTTCAACTATCTATTCTCCTATCAACCTTTTTAGATGATTTTCTGGCAACCAAGCACAGTATGTAGCAACTCAAAGTCTAACTACATAATGCACTACACCTTACATGCACAAGTCTTAAAAATAGAAGCAGCACAAAGTCTACAAGCTATCTTCCCACTTGAGCTTTCCACACTAGCTTCAAATATGATAAGCAGCTCAAAGCTTGCAAAACCAAATTTGAAAACCAAACATATAACTCTAAATACAATTAGCAGCTCAAAGTCTGCAAGATTGAATTTAAATCCCTCTTGAACAATAGAACAAAAATCACAATCAACTCTAGAAAATGTCGTCACATAACAACTTGAATTGTCACAAAGTCTCAACACAACTTGCCTCTTTTATTGAAAGCAATATGATTTACATCTTAGCTCAAAGTCTTAGAGTGCACATACAAATTGACAGAATTTTGTTGCATTGGCAAAAGATAAAAAATTACAATAGACCGCCTCAAGTATTTATAGGAGAGGAGCCTTGAGAAAAAGGTGGGAGGATCCTAACTAACTTGAGAAATTCTCTCAACCACCATGACTTATTCCAACTACTAACGAAGACTTATTCAAAATTACAAGTCCTATTCTAAATTGACTTGTAATCAACTTACTTCTAATTACAAAACTGCAAGTGACGAGTTAACTTGCAATTACAAAGTTTTTTTTTTACAAGTTAACTT
Organism: Cryptomeria japonica; assembly: GCF_030272615.1. Taxonomy (NCBI): domain Eukaryota; kingdom Viridiplantae; phylum Streptophyta; class Pinopsida; order Cupressales; family Cupressaceae; genus Cryptomeria; species Cryptomeria japonica. Next base: position 443,585,726 of record NC_081415.1, on the reverse strand, counting down.
GTCAAAACAAAATTACAAATGCATAATTGAAATTATTTTGTGTGTCCGAACTCCGAAGACACGACTCTAACTACATCATCCTCTATTTTCAAAATCTTCATGCTGCTACAAGATACTCTGTGATCGAGGTAAATGACATCTTGAATTGGAACAAAAACTTGCACGTCTTTGTGTCTTTAACCAGTGAACTCCAACCTTTCACATGTTTGGGGTAGCACTGGCTTTTCAGGAGGGAAGTTCTTTACACGACTGAAGTAAGAAGCCTATCTCTGTCTTGAAAGCATTCTATGCTCTTGATCGTTCATATCACTTATCCATCTCCTTGTGTGGCTCCGTCATGTTGTTGTTCTTCTCCAATCTTGGAATCTACTTGCAAAATAAGGCCCATGCCTTAATTTATTGATTTGGTAGGTTGTGTGTGCAAACAAGACTGACAAGGGAAGGGATAAATTGATGCAAAAATGGGCTCACAAGTGAATTTTGGGTTCTGGAAACTGCATTACATGTGTGGAAAAACAAGAGCATTAACTTGCAATTGTGGAGAACAAACATGCAACTTCATGTGTAATGGGTATCCACAAGTTTACACTAGTAATTAGACCTTTAAGACTCATTTTCAAGTGTTTTTGAGTGCATTTTGGACCAATTTCGGGTTCTGGAAGGCTGACTGCAAGTGAAGACACAACTGCAATCGAGTTTTAAAATTTCGACTGCAAGTAGACTTTAAATGGGAAAAATGGATGAAGGTGAAATGAATTGATGAAATGGGGTTTTGACATGAGGGGAAAATGGAAAGAATGATACCAACTGGTAATGGCAAACATGGAAAATGGGAAAAACTCTTGTTTCCAATCAGATTTGTAAAACCCAAAATCAAATGAATGGGGAAAATCTGAAAGAGGGGAAAATCATGCAAATTTACAAATTGCATTCAAAGAACTTATCCATTTGGGAAGATCACTTAGAAACCCGAATCCTTGCTTGGTCAAAGGCCCTAAACCAAAACAAATGAGCTTGGGAAGAACTGAAATGCTCTATAAATAGATGAAAGAGCCACCACGTTGATATTCCTTGCAACCAGTAAATCGGTTTTGCATTTAATCTCCTCCTTCAAAAACGGCATGGAAAGACAAGTAAATTTGACTTCAAACACTCATCAATGAAGGGAGAATGCAAGACGTGTCTGCAATGTGGCAAGAATGGCAAATTTCATGCTCCAAGATGTGCTAAGAACCAACAAAAACGAATTCCAAAAACGTCTTTGTAAATGCAAAACGTGTTAAATAAAACCGTTCTTGCTGATAAACATGGCAATAAGCAACGATTCCTAACAGCATAGCATGAATGTTGGACGGATTTAGGGGAAGAAAGCCACAAAAAACGGATTCATGGGAAGAAAAGTGTAGGTCGGGTTCTTCATGTCCAACTACAAGCAAAATGTGCCCTCCAAAGATGCAATCGGGTTTTAAAAACCCCTTTACAAGTTTTAAATTGCATTATTTTTCCTTAACTTAGGCAAATTCGGGTTTTAGAGGAAGAAGAGAAAAAAGAAACAACAAAACAACTTGTAATAGGGAAATAAAATTCCCATTACAAGTAAAAATAAAACATAAAAGACTTAAAAAACTCAAAAAGACTTGTAATAGGGAAATAAAATCCCTATTACAACTTAAAATCACTTAAGTAGGAACTTTTAAAAGAAATTACAAGTTCTTTTTGAACTTATAATTTTAAATTCACTTGCAATTTGTCCAAAAACTTCCTACAATGACTTAAAAGACATAAAAAGAAAGGGGAAAATAAAAAGTAAGTTTCAAGTGACAAGTTTTAAATAAAGTGCACTTGTAACTGTTTTAAAATTTCCCTACAACACTAAAACAAGAGAATTAAAACTTGCAATCAAAGGAAAATTTCCCACCAACAGTTAGGAAGAAAAAACATAGCAAACGAACTCGAAACGCGATGAAATTTGAAATGGGGATCGAGGATGGACCGAAGATTAGTCCAATGCAAAAAGAAGCAATTTTTTTGCTTTGGGAAGCATGCCTTTAGAGCAAAATCTTCAACCTCCAGTGATTGCTTTGAAACCTGAAATCGCACAAAAAGCTAGGAAAAAGAAGACCAAAACTCACCAAAATTTGGACAATGATGACAAAGATATCCCCCAATGATTTGACACTAACAAATGTGAGTTTTGCACCTCGTAAAATGTGCCTCAGAGACAAAAATGACGCATTTTAAGCAAAAATTTGTAGGGGTTGTCAAAAATTCAAAAATGAGGACAACAAATTTGCATAGCAAAGATGCAAGTGGAATGATCCATCACCAATGGTGAACTCCTGAAGTAGTTGATGATCTCTCTTCTAACGGTGCATTGGTGGATGGCGAGCAAGAGTCTCTATTTGAGCTCGAGCAGTGTCAAGTTGTCTCTTTCCTTAATCCTAGCTTTGAAAGTTATTATGAATTTGATTATTGGGGTTTTAGGGAAACAACTTGCATATGGATAGATCATGGACCTGATGAGTTGCCCCAACTAATCATTTTAAGTGAGATTTGTATTTCGAGGGCCTACTTTTTCGAGTTCAAGGATGAATTTGCACGTCTCCAAACTGTCACTATTGCCATGCTCCTACTGCATATCTTGAGAAGTCATGTGAGGTCATGTATATATGTCGCTTGTTTGAGTCATATCCTTTCTCAGAGTCTTGTATATAGCTTAGAGTAGGTTTCCTTTCCGCATGTTTTAGTTTAGTTGTTTTGGTTGAGCCAGGTTGTTAGTTTGCCTTGAGTCATTTGACTCGTGATTCCTACGTGGCTCAAGTCATTTAGCTTAGTTTGCTTTGCTTTAGTTTTAGTTTGCTTAGTTTAGGTGTCCTAAGTGGGAGCCTTCATTTGTGAGAAAGGCGTTTGTGTTGTTTGCTCATGCGCTGACTCATTTTGGATCTTATCTTCGGTCCATTTCCCATATATGTATTTATGGAGTTCTTTGAAATCTGAGGTTGTTCCTCTCCAGATTTATCATTTGGTTTGGACTTGTACTTGACCTGGAAAAGAATCATTTATTGTGTCTTGATACCGACATCTTTCAATTACTATATTTTTACACGCTTAATCAAATTGCTATAAGTCATTGTGGTTTCTTAGGTAAAGTTGTGGCCAGTGAAAAATCTTAAATCCTGCTTCAGCACCACTGCAATTCTCAAACCCAAGTGAGCTTCATTGCTAATGAGCCAAAGTGTGGAAATCATGTGAAAATAAAGCAATATCATGAGAAAGAGAAAAATGAGAAAAGATAAAAAATCAAGAAAAATAAGAAAAAATGAAAAAGAAATATCAAAGTGTTTGGCTTTGGGAATATGTGAGTAACTCCATCGGGATTGTGGACGCCCGATTGGCAATGGAGCAATATTCGTGAGATCATAACAATAATCTTGTTGGGGTTATAGATGCTTGCTAGCAATGAGGCTCTATCCAGGATGCTTATGAGGTTTGGATAACTACATAGCTAGTCACAACGGATTTTGAGAGTTACAATGTTCTCGTGAGCTGGAACGAACACATTTGCACACACATGGGTAATCAAAGACTAAGTTCCTTGATCCGGTTTGGGATTCTTCTTCCACCTTGAGTATGTTTCCTAGTCTCTTGATAGGTTGGGTTGAATTTTCCAGAGGTTCTAAGTGTGGATTGGGTCTTTATCTTGAAAATGTTCAGGAAAATTTATTCGAGGTGGCGCTAAATGTTGTGATGTATTCACACATCGCCCCATTGAAAATGGGGACCCCTACTTTTTTTGCTTTCTTGGTTAGTTGTAATGTCTTTGGCTGTTAACCTTTCACTCAAGGAAGTATAGTGTCTCAGGTTGACTAGAGGTGATTGGGTCATGCTCTCTTTTTAGGAGGGAGTGAGGTTAGTTAATTCTCAAGGCTTAGGAAATGAATGATTTCATGATGACCATTTCATTTGATTATCATCATTTACTTGCTGAATCAGAGATGAAGTGCTAAAATTTGCCCAAGGCAAATTGTTTTAGAGAGAGTAAATGCTTGTAAGGTAGGTAGGTCTTGTGACCTTTTTCACACATCGCCCCATTGCAAATGGGGATCCTCCTTGCTTTTTCTTTTTAGGGTTTTGTTAGAGCCTCGCAAACCTTCTCGACACCATTTTGTCGGTTTTGAATGGTTTGAGTTTTGGAAGTCATAAGTCAGTTTGTGCAAACCATGATCAAAACAGAGTCTAGACACTGTCAATGTGCCTAGAAAGTCCGAAGGATGAAGATTGCAATTGGTTTGGGTCAATTTGCACAACTTTCTATTTTTGGAAAGTTTTGCTTTTTTGCTTTTTCCTATTTTTTTGGAAGTTTTGTTTTTCACACTTTAAGCTCAATCCCCGAAATGGCTATTTTTAGAAAGTTTTTCCTATTTTTTAGTGATACTTTATTTTCTATTTTTGGAGAGGGATCTAGGGTTTGCATTGTTGGCTTTGAGTTACATTGAAAATGATTGAGAATTCCTCCAAAATTCAATTTTTTGTTTGAAAAAGCCAAGTTCCTAAATTTGTGGAGACCAGAGGAATTCAGAGGATGAGTGATTTTCGAATTTCAAGAAAATCCGAGTTGAAATGCATAAGTTATGGAGATTTTGAATCTGATTCTCATGGAGATCAACTCTCTCCAAGTCCGCCCAGCAAGGATGTTCACATGGTTAAGGGTCTCTTGAAGTCTGCCCTCATGATGTAAGAAAGTGGAAGACATCTCATGAAGTCCACCCTCAATGGTGCATACCTTCTTCCAAGTTCGCCTACCCATGGTGCACAACTTTGATGAACTCTACCATGTATGAGGTGCATAAGTGTGGTGAAGTCTGCCCTCCTATAGGAAAGACAACAAGTGAAGTCTGCCCCATGATGGAGAAAAAGAACAAATGAAGTCCACCTTGGAAGGGGAACAAGTCTAATCAAGTCTGCCTGGCAACAGAGGTGCATAACTCCCCTCAAGTCGACCCTCATGGTGTATAAGATTGATCAAGTCTGCTCACACTTGGTGCATAAATGTCATGGAGTCCGCTTTGGAAGGGACTTAGCTTGGTTATGGAAGCAAGAAGGTCCGCCCATGCTGTGGTGCACAAGTCCTATGAACTCCACCCTTGATTGGATGTGGTGCACAAGTCCTATGAAGTCCGCCATGTGGTAAGGGCAAAGACATGACTAAGTCCACCTTGAAGAAGATCGAATATGGTGCAAAGGATTGATCAAGTTCGCCTAGGACTAGTTTGCAAAGTGGAAGACATTTCATAAAGTTCGCTTGCCCATGGTGCACAAATTCCATGAAGTCCACTTGCCTATGGTGCACAAGTTCCATGAAGTCTGCCCACATGTGAAATACATTTCAAGGAGAAAGTGCAAAGGTTTGATAAAGTCCGCCTAGCAATGGTAGACGACTTTGAAGAGAAGTGAAAGACTCTTGCCAAGTCCGCCATGTAGATGGAGAAGAGGTTCTTCCAAGTCCACCCTCATTGCTTGATAAGATGGAAAACATTTCATGAAGTCCGCCCCTAGAAGAAGAAAAACATTTGCTAAAGGGGAATGAAGGAGATAAGGTCTGACATGTAGATGGAGAAGAAATTCTTCCAAGTCCGCCCTGCCTTGAAAATCTGATCAGCAAGCAAGGAAAATATTTTACCAACTCCACCATGGTGAAGGAAAGAAAGTTTCAAAATTCGAGCTAGGGGAAAGAAAGTTTTAGAAAGTTTCAAAATTTGGAAGAAGCAAGAAAGATGGAGTTCGATTCATGAACTCAACCTGAAAATAGAAACTTTCTCAAGGAACTAAACTCAAACTAGAAACAAAATCAGAACTTTCCCAAGCAACTAAGTTCAACTGAAATCAAAATAGAAACTTTCTTAAGAGACTAAACTCAACAAAGAAACAAGACATGTCTAGGTTCGATGAATGGAAGAAAAATAGAAACAAATCTAGTTCGAATTTGGAAGGACTAATTGGGTTTCTAATTGCAAAGATCGTACTCTTTAAGAACGAATCATTCATTCATTTCTCTCATTCAGATCCTTGAAGAAAGATTATTTCAGGTTTTCTAAAGCATTTTCAGAGCCTCAAGAATAGTTCAAAAATTTTCTAAGGCATTGAGGAGAAGACAAACAACGGTTTTCATCTATTTCTCAAGGTGACAGGGGTATTCTAGTTTGTTTCCCTACCTTTTGATGAAGATTCAAGGCATCTTCGGTGATTTTCAATCTACTTTTCAAAGTTTTGGAGGAGATTTTCAGGGACGTAGTCTGAATTTCACATATTTTCCAGAATTCGAATCTGATTTCAACATTTATTGCACAGATTTTGGGACTAAGTTATTCATTTTTAGATTAATCAAAGACAAATTTCAGTCCCAAACCTACAAATCAGATTGAGTTTTCAAGGATTTCTAAAATTTCTAAGTGTTCACAGCTTGTTAAAGGCTAAAAGAGTTGAGGAATTGGAGTAAAAGGGGCCAAAATCAGAGCACGCTGCCATCAAACCTTCAAAATTTACACTCAAAGATAGAACCTTAAATTAATTTCTTTTAGGTTTTGCAGAGCATAGATGAGAGCTAAGGCAGGATCATCACAGAAAGCACCAATGGAGTTTCAAGCCAAATTCAGAATTGAAGACATGTCCACAAGCAAGGTTTGTTTGAGCATAGAGATGGCCAAAATCTGGCTAAGTATGAGAAATACTTCACAAAGGGATTCTTCCCCAAATTCGAGGCACTTGAAAGAATCTCAAGGCATCAAGAAAGAAATGTCCTCGAACTTGATGAAAAGAATTTCAGACTTCTTGAGGAATTTCATCCATAATACCAGACCTATGGAAGCAATCAGGACAACTTCTTGAAGGATTTCATCTCCTGAAGAATTAAAGACAAGCTCCTAATCAGAATCAGATGGTGACAAGAAGAATCAAATTTCCATACTTAAGACAATTTCTTCACACAAATTGGAGAATTTAGGGAAGACATCCAACATGCTGAGGTGGTGCCTCGCCATCTTCCAACCAATCAGATTGCTCCAAGTCAACATGTCCAGGTTCAATGAACCTGACTTATCCACAAAAGCTTCTAGAGGGCACACTTCGCAATGCAACAAGCTTCTATTTTTATTGTTGGTTCATATTTAGCAAGAAGGACAAGTGTCCCCAAATGTAATTTTCTCATTGGTTGAAGGGTAGCTAGTTGTAACAAACCCTAACTAGGGTTTTGATCTTTCAATCTAGGCCCTTGATCACTGTTCGATCTCAGCCGTTCAAAACTTTTGTGTGCCTATATAAGGTTTCCTCCTCTCATTTGGAGAGGGTGAGGTTTTTGAAATATTGTTGTAAGAAGGTCATTTTCAGATAATATATTACTTGTGTTCTTTTTAGGCTTTGTAATCTCTATTATTTGAGTGATTAGCAAGGTTTTCAATTTCTTCAACACAATAGTTTAGATTTTATTTCATGTATGTTAGATGAATGCAAGATTTGATAAGTATTGATTTATGGTGTATCTCCGCTCATACTTTTGATGAACAGATGATTTTTGTTCATTGTGTAAAGTTAGTTTGAGCTTTCCTTTGTGTATGCTTAATTTCCAATCATAAGCACATCCCTTGAAGATTGCATCCACTTTCTGTAGTTGTCCTAAGCGAGGCGAAGGAAAGTGTGGTTATTGAGTTCACCAAATCAATACCATCTCTTGAATTCCTAGGAATAGATTAGAACTTCTAAACCCTTGTCTCCTTTTCAGTTTTTCATGATCCAAGTCCCAAATGATAGAGCTTCATTGTCTAAACCTTCATTGTGATTTGAACGAGCCAAGCGTAAGTCCCTTTGTGTATTACCAGTGTATCAAAATGACCATTGAGCTTATCCACACATCAAGACCTGACAAAAGAAACCTTGGAATCGCCATATGATCTTCTCACAATGTTAGCATAAGCGGTGATTTTTCAAGAGAGGATAGAGTGTCTTTGGACATTTTATTCTAAGTTTGGTGAATGATAAAACAAACACCAACATTAGGCTAAGGTCCAAATTATCATGAAGAGGCTTAAGGCAAAATGATTGAAATAAGAAAAATTGACATCTTAAGGTCATTTCCTTTGACCCCCAAAGTTGTGATCTAGCTTGGAGACCTCTAATTTTGACTAAGATGGAGCGTTTGATGTTTTTTTAAAGTGATTTTGGAAGATGATGAACTTAAGCGAGCAAGGTAAAAGCACTTGGAACCACTTCCTTTGCTTCCCAAAATCAGTGAACTTCCTTTGGGGTCTCAAATCAACGAACTTCCTATGATGCTCCAAAAGTGCGAACTTTACCTTGGCACTTCCTTTGATGCTCCAAAAGCGCGAACTTTACCTTAACACTTCCTTTGCCTCCCTCAATGCACGAACTCTAATGCTAACCCAAAAGTGCAAACTTCCAATACTCTTGCCAAAGCACGACATTCACACTAGCTTCTCCCTCAAATCACGATCTTTCACCCCTCACTTCCTTTGCTCATGCTAAAGCGCGAACTTCCTTTGGTCAGCCAAAAGCGTGAACTTCCTTTGACTCCTCAAATCAGCGAACTTCCTTTGAGCATTTCCTTTGCCCTTCCAAATCAACGAACTTCCTTTGAGGCATTTCCTTTGCCCTCCCAAAACCGCGACCTTCCCTCAAGCTCTTCTTTTGCTTGGTTAGATCCGTGATCAAGCTTGAGGTCACTGTCAATGCCTCCCTAAAAGTCCTATCAAGTAGGACATGTTCTTATTTTGGTGAGTTGAATGCTAGTTGGACAAAGTGCCTAAGATTCTGGAAGTGATTGTTGTCTTAAGATTGGTGAGGTTGCTGAGAACGTGTTGTGACCTTTTCACACATCGCCCCATTGCTAACGGGGACCCCCTCTCTTCTTGCTTTTTGTGTTGTTAGGTTAGGGTTTTGGCTGCTTAGTGGGTAATTTTGTGTTTCCTGTGCCCGAGTCTCGAAGTTTTGATCATGCCTAGTGCCGTTTAGGGTTTTTGAGATTACAGGATCAAGTGCGTAAATTGAGATTTTAGTGATCGTAGTTTTGTCTAAGCGTAGACCCTTTTGGAGCGTTAACATGTTTTTAAATGTCCTTGTCGGTGATTTTAAGTGCTAAGATGTTTTCAGACCTTTTGGAGTTGTTTTCTCGCTCCTAGAGAATTATTTAATTTGATTTCACACTTTGTCCCGATAGATTCCCTCGTGTTACGCTCCAATTTCTGATGAATTTGCCTAAGTCCAGTTGAGTTTTATTTAGTTTCAAAGTTTCTAAGTGATTCTGAGTGGAAAAATCATCATTTTCTAGAGTAAAAACCATATTTTAAGGGTTAAAAGGTCAAAATTCCATACTAGAGGTGTTTTTCCCCTCATATTTTTGACTATCCATGGTTTTCCCCTCTCAGAATCCAAACTGGACATGGATTTCCCTTGAAATCCATACTTGCCTTATTTTTCCACCACTTTGAATCCATACTAGGGTCGTTTTTCCCCTGGAAGCATTGAAATTTGACTAAGTGCCAAGATTTATCCTGACTACCCATGATTTTCCACCAGGGAGGTATGGATAGGTTGCTGATGATGTTTGCATTCATTCCACACCTGGGTCGATTTTCCACCAGGTCTTTGTGACAAGTTTTTTGAGGATTTTTATCTGGATTTTCATCCAGACTCATAGCGATTTTCCACTGAGAATGCATTTCATGAATTTGAGTCCGGATTTTCATCCAAATTGAGTTTGTTTTTCCACCAGAGGGGTATTTTTGGGTGATGACTTAATTTTAGGTGAAATTTTTCATTCCACACTCATATCGATTTTCTCCTAGCCCCATTTTGTGCACATTTGATGATTTTTTGAGTCCAAATTTTCATCTAGATTGGGATCGATTTTCCCCTAAGGGGATATTTGGCGATTTTTAAAGTGATTTTGTGAGGATTTTTTAATCCTTACTAGGATTGATTTTCCCCAATTGGCCCATTTTTTATTTAAATTGAAATATTTTAATAAATGAGCCTCATTTTAATTGATGTTAATAAAAGACTGATTATTTAAAAGATGAAAGCAATTAATAAATGATTTGCAATGAGCATTTAATATTTTCAACCTTCTAGAAGCAAATTAGTTTCACCCAAGCAAGTATAAGAACAAGTGTTTTATCCCACATTGCTTGTGTGGTGAAAATTGGTGATGAAAGTAAGTTTAAAGGGAGGAGTCCAACATTATTTTATTATCAAGTTTGCCAGGTGGATTCCATGCAAGGGCGATTTTGGAGCAAGTGTTGAAGTGAAGTGTTAGATTGAAGACTTATTTCTTCCTCCATTGCAGCTAGCTGGACAATCCACTCCATTGCTGCCAATGAAGCTTATTGACTCCATTGTTTCAGATTTTTCGATTTTTTGGGGAGTTAGCGATTTTTCTATTTTGGCAACTTTGATCATTTTTGAGGGCTCCTACCTCTAAGTTGGCGATTTTCCTTGTGGCTGCCATTTTTGCTGCTGATTCAGACTGGTTTTGCTGCCATCAAGACCCCCCATGCCACGATTTTGGTGATATCCTCCATTTTTGGTATATTTGGCGATTTGGGTGAAGGGTAGCGATTTTGGTATTGGCGAACTTTGGCGATTTTCCTTGACATCTCCATCATTGCTTGCTGTTCTCAGACCTCCATTGTTAGCAGATTGGTGTACATTGAAGATCATTTTCAGATTTGTGGAGGATGGCGCCATAGCTAGGAAAGTTCGATTTTTATTTGGCAAATGTTTGGGGCATTTTTTGTGGATTCCTTGCATGCTTGATACCGCCATTGTTCCCTACTCGCTGTCATTTGCCTCAGATCTGAGTGTTAACTCCATTGCTTCAGGTTTTGACCTCCATTGTTGGCTGTACCTTCATTTTTTAGACTTAACTTTTATTGCCCAGCCAGCTGCAACTTTAGCGATTTGTATTTGGAGACATTTTGGAGGCACTTTGGGATCATTTTCAGACCATTGGAAGGCTGTCTTAGGTCTGCAACTATGTTATTGGCTGCTTGTCCTTTGAAATTTATCTTTTACCAGCCATACTTATGTTCCCAAGATTGATTATTTTCATCATCAAGACTGACTTTTATCAAGTTTGTGCATATTTTTGAAGGATTGCAACATGTTTTGAGAGGTTAATTCATTTAGTTGCAGGTTGTCTTCAGATTTGTGACCTCCATTGTTGACTGCGAAAGGTGTCTTCAGATTTAATTTTTTGTGAAAACACAACCTTTCACACCTTTCCCTAGTCACTCTTAATCCGGTATACTCCTTTGCACTATGATTTGCACGAAATTTCTAAGTATAAGGAGGTGTTGATTTCACGAGGGTTTCATACCCTAATCTTGTCACATTTTGTATTTAAATTGTTAAGATCTACCTAGAGTGTGGACTATTTTTCTGACTTCATGCTCTAATTAGCCTAAATCATTAGGAAGTCAGGAATTCTATTAAGAATATTATATTTTTTGTAAATTCTAACTTCAAGCCTTGTACAGGTGCAATGTCGAAGTTCGGATTTAAGGAAAAGAAGAGAACAACAGAAGATACTGGAGACTGGATTTTATCCAGAATCCAAGATGTCATCTAGATGGAAGGAGATTACGGATACAAACATGCATTTCCTGAGCCTGGACCTGATGTGATAGCGGATGTTCGGAGTCGGAAATCAGATTCCTTCCCCAACATATGTAAACATTATGAAGAGTGGTATTTTTCAAGCCGCTCGGTTTCCACAGTCCATACAATGCAGTGAGCTTATGCTGGAGTGTGCACGATGTTATGATCCTCGTTCGCGAATGATCAAGACTCCTAAGGGCATTGTCATTGCCTACCTTGCTGAGGATGCGATTGCTGAGGTGTTTGGAATTCCACGTAGAGCAGATATGAAGAATTCAACTAAGGATGAATATGAAGAGCGGTACACGAAGAAGATGGATGCGTGTAAGAGTATGATAAACAAAGAGTGGATGATCGAGCCTAGGCTTCACCATTGCAAGGCTCCCAAGACACTCATGTGCACAGACTTCAAAGAGGAATATAGTGACTTAGTATTCCTACTTAACAGAGTGATGGGGATGTCGCAGGGTGCAATATTCGATGGATGGATGTTCTACTTCATCCAGGATTGTCTTAGAGGGACATTTTTAAATTGGTCTAGATTCATAAGTGACAATCTGGACTTTCAGTTGAGGAATGTAGAGCGGTCCAAGTCATTCGCCATGACTTCCTACTTGGTATACTTGCTTGCGCGGTTTGTTTCATACAAAGGATTGATATGCAGAGGTGAAGTCGGGAATGGGCAAGGACAATTCAGGAGTCATAAGTGCTATCCCCAGCAGAGCATGTACAATATTGAAGACTATAAGAGAGTGAATGATGTATTCACCATGTACATCATGCGGATGCTGCAAGGCGGAATCAACAGAAGATTGTCCAAGGAGGCAACAAAGCTAACAGAGAAATATGGATCGTGGTATATTCAGTTTCCCATTTCACATACCTTAGGATTCATGGGTTTCAATCCGAACCCTACAGGCTTCCTAGGTATCCTTCTGACAAAATGATCTTGTTGGAAGTGGTGAGACAACTTCTAGAGTTTGTTTCCATTCAGAGCGAGAAGCATAGGACACGAATGGCATTCCCTATTTCAGTTGGGAAGACGTTGGAGGTTTACCAGTTTGCCTTAGCCGCTAGCACTGTGAGTGAAGAGCTTGAATTCTATCGATTTGCAACCTTAAAGAAAAGAGAAAGATTTGATCCAGATAAGAAAGTTGGAAGGATCAGGGGAGAGAAGTTCATCCACTAGGTAGACATAGAAGATTATTGGGCCAACCTGATGGACAAGCAAGCAGTGAAGAGACGAATGTGGTCTAGAATGTCAGTGGATTTCATGAGGAAGTGTGGACTTTTCCTCATTCCTGATCAGGTGTTAGGTGATAGGGATCATACGCATCCACAGTATGAGAATGAAATGAAGAAGGCAATCTTATTGCCTAATTGGTCAGAATCAAAAGAGATTGATTTGAATGTATTGATGAGAGAGGTCTCGAGTTTCTCCTGTGAATCGGTAGATATTCAGATGAATAAGTTAGTTGATATGGGTGTTTCCTTCACTTATGAAAAGATGAAGCCGAAAGAGTCCACTTTCGAAGATGATCAAAGGACTATCAGTGATGTCAGGAATCATGCAGATGAAGAGAGTCAAGCTCCCAAAAGAAGGAAAAACACGCCAGGAGGAGTCAAGGCCAGAGGGAAGAAGATTGAGGAGGTGAAGAAGAAGAAACAAAAGACTATCATTCCTCCACCTATCATTCCTTCACCACCTCTTAGTGTCTCATCAATTAAGGAAATTGAAATAACAGAACAGAATAAGGAAACCCAACAATGTTCCAACACAGTGATACTACAAGAGAATATTCAGGAGTTACATGCCGCAGCAACATCTGCTCCACCAAATGAGAATGATGATCTACCGGGATCCGCTACTGTCCTTTTGGAGGTTAGTTTGTGAAATGAGATATATGATTTGACCAAGAGTAATCTTGATGACGATGATGATGTTATCTCAACATTGAGTGGACTTGATCGAGATATGTGTCTCGATGATGGTATGTGTTGTGACCTTTTCACACATCGCCCCATTGCTACTGGGGACCCTCTGATTTTCCTTCTTTCTAGGGTTTTGTTAGCATCCTGTGACCTTTTGTTGCAGTGTCACCAAGTCTTATCCAGTTCAGAGCATTTCAGGCCTGACTATTGAAAGTTAGTTTTTGCAAGTTATGTGATTCCGAAGTGTGAACACCACCAGAGTGCTTAGAGAGGCCAAAGGACAAAGATCGCAATTGATTTGGACGAATTTGGACAACTTTCTATTTTTAGAAAGTTTGCTTTTTTGCTTTTTTCCTATTTTTTAGGAAGTTTCCATTGTGGCATTTTTAGCCCGATCCCCGGTATGGCTAATTTTAGAAAGTTTTTTCCTATTTTTTAGGGATGTTTGCTTTTTGCTTTTTCGGGATGCAAACCTAGGGTTTACACTTGTACCATTGACCTGCTTTGACTGGAACTCGAAAATTCCAAGTTTTGACCTAAAAAAGCTGAATCCTTAGATTTTAGGCTTTTTGCTTTTTCGGGATGCAAACCTAGGGTTTACACTTGTACCATTGACCTGCTTCGACCGGAACTCGAAAATTCCAAGTTTTGACCTAAAAAAGCTAAATCCCTATATTTTAAGCTTTTTGCTTTTTCGGGATGTAAACCTAGGGTTTACACTTGTACCACTGACCAGCTTCGACCGGAACTTGAAAATTCCAAGTTTCGATCTAAAAAGCTAAATCCCTAGATTTTAGGCTTTTTTGCTGCTTCAGATGATCCACCTAAGCATGGATTTCAAATTTCAAGTTAATCCGGTTAAATTAGATTAAATTGTGAAATTTTGAAGTTTCTCTGAAAATTATGCTAAGTCTGGCTAAGAAAGGTTTTTGAAGTATTTTTGTAAGTTCAAACCCCACCACGATGCAAGAGAGGCCATGAAGGAGCCTTGCCTGAAGTCCGCCATGCCTTAGAAGGCTGTGAGGGTGCTTAGTCTAAAGTCCGCCATGCCTTTGAGAGGTCACATGGGTGCCAAGCCAAAAGTCCGCCATGCATTTGGAGGTCATGTGGGAGACACCTTCAAAGTCCGCCCAAGCATGTGGAGAGATAGAAGAGCCAAGTCCGCCAAGGTTAGGAGCGTCAAGGTGAAGGAGCCTCCACCAAAGTCCGCCCAAGCAAGAGGAGCCTTGCCCAAAGTCCGCCACACCCTAGAGGGGCCATGAAGGAGCAAAGGCTAAAGTCTGCCCCATGCCTTAGCCAAAATTTTGCCTTGAAGAGAGCTATGAGGGGAGCCTTCCAAAGTCCGCCCAATGTGGAGAGCCTTCCAAAGTCCGCCCAAGCAAGAAGAGGGATGCCTAAAGTTCGCCCAAGTGATGGAGGAGCACACCTCAAAGTCCGCCAAGGCTAGAGGGGCCATGAAGGAGCTAACACCAAAGTCCGCCCATGGTGGAGCACTCTCCAAAGTCCGCCCCATGCCTTTGGGAGGTCACATGAGTGCCAAGTCCCAAGTCCGTCAAAGGTAAAGGAGGCCATGAAGGTCCTTACTCCAAAGTCCGCCCCACCTAGAGAGGCCATGGAGGAGTCAACACCAAAGTCCGCCAAGGCGAAGGAGGCCATGTGGGAGCAAGGGTCAAAGTCTGCCCCAATGCCTTAGCCAAATTTTCACTTTAATGGAGGCCATGAAGGAGTTCTAGCCAAAGTCCGCCATACTTTGGAGAGGTTGGCAAGGTGCGCCAAAACTTGAAAATGGAAATTCAAAATTCGAAAAAATCCACGTACACATTGAAAAGTCAAACAAAGATGCCAGTGATGTCACTAAATCCACTGGGATTTCAAAATTAAATCCAAAATGAAGAAATATCTAAATAAAAAAAAATCCTCAAAAAAAATCCAAAATGGAAAGTTTTTTTTGAGAATATTGAGAGAATATTAAAAAATTATTGAGATATTAATTCAAAATGGAAAGTTTTTTTTGAAAGGGAAAATTGGAGGATTGATGAATATCTTCAAACTTAAATCAAAATGGAAAGTTTTTTTTTAGAATTAGAAGTATGAGTTGGATGATTTTAGGGGTTTTGCTTAACCTTGTCTACAAATACTTCATTATCAAATTCATTATTACACCAAGAAGTTCAAAATTACTAAGGAGAGCTTAGTAAAGTATGTCAGTTTGAAGATCATCTGGAGAAAATTCTAGATATTGCTGGAAGTGGGATAATATTTTTGGCAGAAGGCTTACAGATTTCTGGAGAAAGGCATCTTTTCTGAATTTTCTAAATATTTTGGAGAAAAGTCTAGCCTTACTCCTATCCAAGTCAAAGGTGGAATTAAAATTGTGAATTTTCTGAATATTTTCCAGAATTTAATAAATGATTTTTTCAAAAAAAATTTGGAGGAAGAAAATCATTTTTTTGGCTAAGTATGAATTTTTTTTGAAAGTTTTGACACTTGGTGGTAACCACAACCAGCTTTAAGACTGAGGGTTTTAAGGTGAAAATTCGATTTTCATGGCTAAGTATGAGAATAAAAAAAAAAAAAATGGAAAATTTTCCAACACTTAGCCATTTTGCAGACCCGTTATTTTCATAACTTTGCAAATCATTTTCTAACTTTAAAATTTCCATCGTTTGCCTGCAGGCCCTAGACATTATGAAATTCCAGGTAGACAAAGATGCTCCTCTAGAGTCGAGGATGAATTCCAAATGGAAAAACATCAGCGACACCAACCTCGGACACATCAATCTGAGGGAGTTTAAGAAGCGAATGTTTGGTCTGGACAACCTTGTGTCTACCACCATTGCGCGAAAAATGATGAAGAGTGGTATCGTGCACGCTGCCGGCTTCCTCCCCAACATGCAGTGCAATGAATTAGTAGTTGAATGTGCCAAACACTACAACCCCATCAGTAAGGATATTGTTGCACCTGATGGAAGAGTGTTGGCGAATGTCAGCGATGAGGCCATCAAAGAGGCCTTTAGGATCCCTGAGTACCACAATGCAGTATATATGACCAAGGACGAAGCTGACAGTTTGTACCACAACCACTTGGAAGAATATGATGCCATAGTTAATCATTCCTGGCTAGACAAGCCGAGGAAGGGCGCCTCCAAACTCCAGAGAAAGAGCCTAGTGCGAGCATACTTCAAGGAGGACATTGGGGACATGATTGTCTTGCTCAATAGAATAATAGGAAATCCTCAGGGAGCTCCATTCGAACCCTGGATGTATTATTTCATTAATGAAATAATCAATGGAGTAAAAATGATAGACTGGGCCCGTATGATCAGCGACAACCTAGACAGCCAGGTAATGAATCTGGAGGCGAATAAGACTTTCTTCATGAGTTCTTACTTGTTCTATTCTTTAGCCAGGACCTACAGGTACAGAGGTCTCACTTGTAGAGGAGAAGTTGGGAACAAGGAGAACCAATTTCCGGTATATGATTGCTATCCTTAGCTCCATATGGAGGAGAAGTTCCATTTCAAAAGGGTGAATGATACCTTCCTGATGCACATTACCCGAACCCTTCAAGGTGGCCTGCACCAGAGGCTCTCTCAAGAGTCTATGGACTTCATCGGTCGGTTCAAGTGTTGGTACATCTAATATCCAAAGTTCACTTACCTCCGAATTCAGGGATTCTCTGGGCCCCCATACAAGCTTCCAGCTTACCCTACCCAACCGAGTGGTGTTGCTCAAGGTTGCGAGACAATTGGAGGAGTATATAGTGATTCAAAGGGATAAGCAGAAGAAGGTAGGGACATCCTCATTTACAATTGGTAATGGGTTGGAAACATGTCCATCATCATAGGCTGCAGCTACCGCTGAGAAAGAACTGGCCTGGTATCCCTTCTACCAATACAAGGCAAGAAAAGATTTCGATCCATTCCATAGGATAAAGAAGATCGAAGGGACAACGTTTGAGCACATACTGGATCTAGAAGACTACTGGGCTAATGCAGCTGATAGTTTCGAGATCCGGAAGAGGTTCTGGTCAAGAATTCCTTTGAGTATGGTGAGAGCAACGGAAGTATTCAAAGTTGCCGATCAGGTAGAAGAAAGCCTAGAACTTTAGTAGCCGGGTTTTGAGAAGATGAAGAATGAACCCTTAGTCTTGATAGATTGGACAGAGGGAGAAAAATCAGATCTAGTAGACCTCATGAGGTCGGTGGTTGAGTACTCAAGGTGGTGGACGTTTGAAAGGACAAAACAGTTGAAGGCCAAAGGTGTGGTTTTAACTTATGAATTAATGGGAGTAGATGATACTCTGTCTGTCCATCCTTGTACCTCCGCCGGTGATGCTCAGAATCTAGAAAGTGTTGGATCTCGAAAGAGAAAGGAGTTGGGTGGAAGCTCCACAAAGGTCACAGGGAAGAGGGCTGTAGGTGAGAGAAGAGAATCCAGCGAAAGTCACTCCATCCTAAGTGCTGCTTCCATTGCGCCTGATCAGAGTACAATTGGGGAGCAAGAGATGAACATCTATGTGATTGATGATGAAGTAAGAGTGTTTTCCCAGCCAGTTGAGGAAGTGGTGGAGAAGGTCTTCCGAACTCTAGACAGGGGGCAGATTGAAGCCCCTACAATCTTCTTGGATGGCATACCAGCGAACCCAGGAGAAGCAGATGATGAGTTTGATCGGAACACTGTAGAACAATCAACCATTCCTGATTGGCTGAGAGAAAGGATAAAGGCCAAGGTTCCCAAGGATGCCCACTCAACCGAGGAGGTTACCACAGCATTCCTGGAGAAGGTGAATGAACCCGCTATAGCTAAACTGCCCAAACCAGCCAGGAAGTTTTCCCTGATTCAAAGAGACAGTGCCGGATTCAGGACAGTCCAGATAGCAGTGCCCAAAGAAGGGAAGACTAGGGACAATGTCACCGCAGATGATTACAAGATTACCACCATAGAGATGGGTAAGCCTACCTAGGACCAGGAGATCCAATATTTTGATGACTCCTGCAACGTTCTAAAGACGAGGCTGGCTCATGAAAAAGAAAAGAGGAAGAAAGTGGAAGAAGAGAACCAGCAGTGGAAGAAGTATGTTCTCCATCTTACCAACCCGCTCAACCATGAAGTCCCGGCTACTCCACCACAACCTCTTCAGCAGGGATCAATGAAGGACTATGATGATATGAAGGGATCATACACTCAAGAAAAGGAGTGGATTTCAGACGCTGTGATACGTGCTGACACCCTGGTAGAAAACTTAGTATCAGCACATGAGGCAACTTCTTTGTTGATTGATCGTATCCAGGATCTAGCATCCAATTGGGAAGAAGTGGATGAAATTCAGAATGAAATACTCCCTCACCTGAAGGTTATCCGAGGCATGTCAAAGAAGAGCTTAGTAGATGCAGGCATCATACAAACAGGAGACAGGTACGACTTCGACACGTGGTACTATGCTCTGGTCACTTGGGTTGAGGTTCTGAAGAAATCCGAGACCAATTGTTTTGAGACAGAGGCAAAGGTTAGAGAGATCCTAGGCAAGGTATTCCGTGTGGCGTTAGAGATCTGGAAGAAGGAAAGCCTAAGGGAGAAGCATTTACAAGCAGAGAACCTGAGAGCCAGGATTTAGGCAAGCTTCTTCCAAGATTCAGGGATGATTAACAAAGGCGATCTTTCGAAGATTGCAAACTTCCTCTCCATCGATGACAACTTCCTCACCTAAGCAGTGGAGTGGGAAGGCATCCTTGCCACATGCGCCGACGATGTGGATCTCATCGACTTACAGATTGGCGGCTTGCCAAGTGTTACCATGGAGGAGGTCAAGCTCGTGGTGTCCAGATACGTTGAATCTCTGAAAGAGGAAAGTGGCCACTCACCTCAGTAAAATTAGCAGCTACGCCACTTGTCACTCTTTCATTTGCTTGAACTAATAGTATTTCGGGAAACCCTAATTAGGGTTTAGGACTTTCAATCTTAGCCCTTGATCGCTGTTTGATCTTGACCATTCATTTATTTTTGAAAAACTATATAAGGTTGCCTCCTCTCATTTGAAAAAGGTGAGGTTTTTGATGTATTGTTGCTTAAGGTCATTTCCAGATAACATATTGCATGTGCGCTGCTTTGTAATCTCTATTATTTGAATGATTTGCATGGTTTCAATTGCCTCAACACTTAGTTAGAATTAATTTAGATTTGCTTTCATTGTTGTTAATTTGAATGAAGGATTTGATAAGTGTCAATTAATGGTGTATCTCCGCTCACACTTTTGGTAAATGGATGATTTCCATCTTGCCATGTAAAGTTAGTCTGAGCCCATCCCCTGTGCATCCCAACATCTCAATCATAAGCACAACCCATTGAAGATTGCACCGACCTTGTGTAGTTGTCCCTAGTGTGGCGAAGCAAGGTTTGGTTCCTTGAGAGCACCTAGTTGATACTGTCTCCCGAATTCGTAGGATTAGATTAGCCTTCCTAAACCCTATCTCTTTTTCCCTTTCTTTTGAAAGTCTAAATCCCAGAAAATCCCCCCCAAAAAAGAAGAGCCTAAATTGCTAAATCCATCTAAGTCCAGCAGTTCAAAATACTTGTCAAATGTAAGTCCCCCTTGAAAATTTCAGCATACATTACCCAAGAAGATATTCCCCTAAAGTCGCTGGTTCGTTCGCACATATAGACCTTGGAATCAGTAGTGATTTTTTAGGAGAGGATAGAATACCTTCGGGTATCCTATCCTAATGTTTGGTAGATGATAAAACAGACACCAACAGTATGGAGATGGCTGCTATTCCTGATTGGCTGATGAGAAGTATGGAAAAGAGTAAGAAAATGATAGAGGTACAACCTATTGATAATTGATGATTACCTAGCTAGGAGCAATAAGGAGAAAGAACCCAAGAGAGCTGAGATTTTGTCGCACATAGCTAGAGATGAGATAGGAATGCGGATTGCGCAGGTTGCTCTTCCTATTGGAGGTGTGACAATGGACATTGCTACTCCTATGGATTTCCAGATTACTTCAGTTGCCCTTGGTTGTATATCGAGAGAGCAAGAGTTTCAGGAGGTTGGCGATAACCTTAAGTCGATCAACGCAAGGTTAGATAGAGAAATTGAAGAGAAGAAGTATAGAGAAGAGAATATCAGATTTAGAGAGTATATTGCGAGGATAAGGCGTGAGAATCCCACCCTTATTTCACCAATTGTGGTTGATCATGGATTACATTCACACTATGAGGCAGTGAGAGATACACTCTTGGAGGTGGAAAAGTGGATTGAGAGTGCAAGAAAACAGGCGGATGATTTCCTTACTCAATTTGTCTAGGCAGATCATAGGACAACAGGGCTCGAGTTTAGAATCTAGTATTTGGAGGGAGTTTGGGAAGAATTCTAGCCTATTCAGGAGAAGACTATTCCACGCCTCAAAGCTTTGAAGAAGATTCCTAACTCCACTTTGATCAGCGAGAGCATTTTGCACAGTGGAGACAGATACAATTTCCATGGCTAGTATTGTTCATTGGCCGTAAAGAGATCAACTTATGAGAATACCCAGTTCAGCTATATAGAGATGGAAGAATTGATTCAGGACATTCAAATGAAGATTCTTGCCTCAATTGAGGAATTATTGGGTGTCGATGTTAGTGATGCTAGTGGTTTACACTTAGCCGAATTAAGAGACAAGATGAAACTTATGTATTTTTGTCAGTTGGACTCTTTGAAGAAGAGTCAGATAGATGACTTGGTCTCTTTGTTGATTCATGTTCATAGTTCGCAGAAGCTCATGCCAGATTGGGAGAACACTTTGGACGTTTTCTCGGATTCACTCGACGTGATTGATTTGCAACAAGATGCCTTGCCTAGCATTTCCATGGACGAGTTAGATTCTGTATTGGCTAGATTCTTGGAGTATGCTAGGAGAGAGAGAGATGCAAGGAGGAATCTTCTATAAGATTCCCTATTTGATGACTAGGTATCTTTTTATTGGGCCATATGTTGGTGGCACCATTTTTGATGTAAACCCTAATTAGGGCAATTCTAGGGTTTTGTTGGCATGATCTTGGCCGTTGATCTTGTATCAATCTTGGCCGTCCATTTTGTAAGAGACTCTATATATACCTCCTTGTCTCTCATTTGTAAGGGAGAGTTTTTGTGGAATTGTTGGTATATGCTGCAGCTATTTGAATCTAAATCATTGTTCAATTTTTGGTGATTTTTCTCTTCAAATGTTGTCTTTGCATTAATGGATCTCAATTCCTCCAAGTTAGATTAGAATTTATTTTTTATGTTTATTAGATTGAGTGAAAGTTTTGTTGAATATATTTGTGTGGAATCCTTAATCCATACCACTAGCCTCTTGCCGCTGGTAAGTGCGCCTTGTGTGGTCAACTGGAGATTTGAGTAAGCTTAACTTCAACTATTATGCGTCTCTTGACAAGCGTCAACTTGGATGGTGTCAATGTTTGATGGTGATAGTCTAAAAATCCTTGAGTGTACCTTAGACGATTGCACTAAGCTTGTGTCAATACCTATTTGTGAGGCCTTGCCTAGTTTGATTCCAGTAAACTTGTTCATCATTTCCTACATTCCTAGGCCTAGAATAGACTTCCTGAACCCTATTCCTTTTGCCCATTTTTTAGTAAGAATTAAGTCCAGAACTACATTGCTAAATCCTAAGTTGTCAGCACATCTATTCCGCATATTTCATGATCGAAGAAGATAATCCTAACATTTGGGTAAGTCCCCAAGTGAACACAACAATTCACATCGACTACTGAGTTACCCACTCGTCAAGACCTGACATGTAGAAACCTTGGAATCATTTTAGTTGATCTTACCCTTAGCATTTGAGGGGATTTTGTTCAAGAGAGGGTAAATTACTTTGGTATTTTATTCTGAAATGTTATGTGCATAAAACACGCATCAAAAGAATGGAAGGAAGAAGTCACTTCCTTTGCCCTATGAGATCCACGAACTTCCTTCGCCACCTAAAACCAATGCAAATCAGGCATGTCTCAGACCTAAAATCTATCCAATCAAACATATAAAAGTGAGAAATCAGACATAAATCAAGCCTGACACACAAAATGAGACTCAAATTGATGAGAATTAAGTCAAAAGAAGATGAATCAGACTTAAAATCAGATGTTTCCATGATGTAGAAAAGGTGGTGGGAAGCTTGATTAAGTACTTTTTGCAATGTCTTGATTCAAATTATGTTTGTTTCCAGGTTTGATGCAAGGGGGATGAACATGCAAAGGAATGTGAAGAAGGTCAAGACTTCAAGGCCTGGAAGGAACATCATGTTTACATGCAAGAGGGCGAATCAAGGCTCGAAGAATCAAACACAAAGCACTCCAAGTCTCAAGTTCATACAAGGCAGCTGATGGGATCATCATCAGAGACTATAAGGCAAGAGTAGCAGTCATCTACATCAAGGGGAGCACAATAAAATTCCAGGCTTGGAATGAAGGATTTCCACCACATGAAGAAGACAACATTGTACAAGGAGGATCAAGCACTCAAGGAAGAAATTGTGCACAATCTTGAATTTCCTCCAGAAATCCAAGAATTTTTGGCAGTATAGCAAGAGTAATTAGAGATGGAGCGAAGGTGATCAAGTCAGGAAGATGATGCAATTTGGGAGTATCTCCCACCATTCCATTCTACACTGTAGGTGCTTGGATAATGCTGAGTATCAAGAGATATGCCTCATTCATTTACAATTTGTGATGAGTTACAATGAGCTAGCTAAGGTGGCCCCTAGTCATCACTTATCCAATCACATCATTCTAAGATAGGGCATCTAGATTCAATGTACCTGACTCATCCATCAAAGAGGATAACTACCGCATGTGGGCACAAAGTTCGATGCACCTACCCTCACCATCTATTGGTCATTAATTCAATGGAGGACATGTGTCCCACTCAATGTAATTATATCAT
The DNA here is from genome assembly GCF_030272615.1 of Cryptomeria japonica. Taxonomy (NCBI): domain Eukaryota; kingdom Viridiplantae; phylum Streptophyta; class Pinopsida; order Cupressales; family Cupressaceae; genus Cryptomeria; species Cryptomeria japonica. Next base: position 443,562,203 of record NC_081415.1, on the reverse strand, counting down.
TGGTCAAGCATTAAATGATTTATAATGGGTATAACAAACCCTAATTAGGGTTTTCATCTTTCAATCTCAGCCATTGATTGTGATTCAATCTCTGAGCCATTCATTGTAATGAGAGCACTATATAAGGCTCCACTCTTTCATTTGTAAAGGTTAATAGTGAATATTAAATGGTTCAAGAATAGCTCAATAGCAGACAATAGTCAATAGTTGATAAATGTTAGATAGCTAGAGTAGAGTAGGAGAAGGCAAAGATTGTTGCCAAGACTTTGTTGTAAGCAACATGTTGATTTCATTGAAGATATAGTGAACTTTATGTGTTGATTCAACATTCACATGGTCTCTACTTCTCATTTAATTTTCATGTTGTTTAGATGAATGGAAGAACTTTGTGCATGATCAATGGTGAAATTCATACATCCATACTACTAACACCTTGTTGATTGTAAAGTGTCTTGCATTGTCAACTAGATCCATCTTAGCCAAGCTTAACTTCAATTATCTCTCATTCATTGATATGCTTCAATCTTGAAGGTATCTATGCTCATAGTAGTTATTTGAAAATCATAAAGCTATCCCTAGAAGATTGTGCTAGCCTTGTGGAGATGTTTGTTGCATGTCAAAGCAAAGGCTAGTTGAGTTTCACCAAAGATTGTCCATTGCTCTTACATTCCTAGGATTAGATTACCTTCCTAAACCCATTATCCTTTTTTCCTTTTTTCAAATCAAGTAAAATCCCACGTTCCAACGACATTCAAGCATTCAAGATTCAACGTAAGTCCACCTTGTGATTCTAGCAAAATCACATCAAACACACTGAGTCTATCCAAGAGCATGTCAAGACCTAACATTCAGAACCTTGGAGTCGCCTCCTATGATCACGAAGTTTAGCATAAGAGGAGATTTATTTCAAGAGAGGATAGAATACTTAGTATTTTATTTTGTGTTGCATAGTGCATAAAAAACACATCAACAAGTTGTTCCACTAGCAAATGGAGGACTACAAAGTCTTGCACCCCAAATGTAACATGCTCCAGATCTTGGAGAGGGGGATGGAGGAAGGTGATGGAAGTATGGAGAGTGCTACCTTTTCCCTATGGTACAGTGAATATAGAGAGGGAGTGGCATGTGTGGATGAGACATTGACACACCATTTTGAAAGGGACAAAATGATAAGGTATGAAGAACCGAATGTGAAAAAGGTGAACCTTGGTGATGAGGATAATGCAAAGGTGATATTGGTTGGAGATGATTGGAACCTCGTAGTTAAGGTGGTTGTGTTCAGAATCTTCATGGAATATAAAGACACATTTGCATGGGCATACAAGGATCTAAAGGGGGTACCACCTGAATTGTGTGTGCACAGAATTCCCCTCATACCGGGTGCACAACCCGTACGCAAGAGACCATACCAGATGAATAAGAATTGCGTTGCTAAGGTACAAGAAGAGATTGACAAGATACTTGAAGCTGCCATAATATTTAAAGTAGAGACAAGCGAGTGGGTCTTGCCAATTGTCATCTCCTTGAAGGAGGTGAACCAGATAAGGATTTGTGTTGATTTTAGATGCCTCATTGCAGTAACCATCAAGGATCCTTTTCTGATCGCATTCATTGATACTATATTGGAGGAAGTGGCAAGACACGAGATATACTCCTTTATGGATGGCTTCTTGGGATATAATCAAATTAGTATCACAGAGGAGGATAAATTAAAGACCACCTTCATGGTGGAAAATGGGGTGTACGCATACAACAGGATGCCATTTGACCTGTGCAACGCCCCGGCTACCTTTCAATGCATCATCTTACACATTTTTGACAAGATGTTAGTAGGGAATTTTAAGGCATTCCTTGGTGACTGATCAATATACAATGAATAGGACAACCACCTCACCGCACTTCGTGAATGCTTGGAAAGGTGCCGAAGGGCATGCCTGGCTCTGAATCCCAAGAAATCTCGATTCATGGTGCCACAAGGGAAACTACTCAGCCACATTGTGTGCAAGGAGAGACCGAAGATAGATCCCGACAAGGTAGGGGTCATCATCTAGATGATAGCTCTGATGGATGTAACAGGAGTAAAATATTTTCTTAGGCACATGGGCTACTACTGAAGGTTCATAAAGAACTCCGCGCAAATCTAATACCCATCGGATATGCTAACATAGAAAGGTGAACCATTCGCTTGGGGGGATGCACAAATGAAGGAATTTGAAGAACTGAAGTCAAGGTTGGTAAGCACACCAATACTGGTGTACTTGGATTGGAACAAGGAGTTCCATGTGCACGTGGATGCCTCCAACTATGCCATCGGAGCCACATTGGCACAAGTGGGCATACAAGGATTAAATCATCTGGTGTTTTTCACCAGCCGGCTACTCTCGAAGGCAGAAAGGAACTATAGCACGATTGAGAGGGAGGCATTAGGGATGGTGTACTTCGTACAAAAGTTCCGACACTACCCCCTGGCAACACCATTTACATTCTATGTGGATCATCAAGCCCTGATGTACGTTGTCAATAAACCAATCATCCAAGGATGAGTGAGCGTGTGCCTATTACTCCAAGAATTCACGTTCACTATCATAGTACAACCAGGGAAAGCTGTGTTATTGCTGATCAATTGTCAAGGATTAAGTCCGAAGAGCCTCCAGAGGGGGTGAACGAAGATTTACTCTATTATTTATTACATTATTCTATGCCATGCACTATAATTCTTAACATCATCCTTTTGTACTAACATAGGGACTTTATATTGGTGCTGCAACATTCACAATTGTCTTATTTCATATTTTCTCCGTTCAATGAAATTTTCTTTGGATGTTGATTTCTACTAATAATGCATCCAATTACAATGTGCAATTGCAAAATCTATTACACCATTGTGGCTCCAAAATCCTTTAAATTAAACTGGTAGAACCATTTAAATACCTTTGTATTTTACATCAAACATCAAATTAAATAGTATTTTGAAATGTTTTTTGGGTTTTGTACTCTCGTATTCAATAACTTTCCAAAATATTTTGAATGTCTAAATTTCATTAAGAAATGAGAAAGATATTGTAGCTTTGTTGAGATTGTGCTAAACTTCCATTTTAAAATCAAAACAATGTGTCGACAATAGAATGGCACCTAATGATAACATGACTCAACCTTTTGCACAACTTTAACTTATTGAACATTTCTACATCTCTAGTTTTTACAACTTTGTGTATAATTATTTCTCTTTTGATTTTCTATATGAAATGAAAAACTATGAGAAGAGTGAACACGATGGAGAGAGGGGAGAAACCAAATGAAGGAACAAAATGGAGAAAGAAGAGAAACCAAATGCAAATGGATGATGGAGTTAGTTGATTTGCACGTGGTCCGCACTATGCTTCTATTGGCAAAATGCAAGTATGAAATGTAGATGGATGATGAAACTAGTAGATTTGCAGATGGTTTGCATTGTTCCTCTATTGACAAAATGCAAAAATGGTGGAGGGATAACAATGATTGTTGCACATGGTGCACATTGCATCATCATTGAGCACTTCTTTGGAGAAGGGAAGGTGAGCTAATGGAAGACAAACAAAAAATTCCATAACACCTGCTTTGAAACCATATTAAAAAATGAGAATGTAATGTCCCCTTCTCGTTGATGTCTTTCCAGTTGTCCATTAGCCTATTCCTGAGACCCGTAGGCTATGTGGAATGAAGAATGAGGGTCAAGCATTGATGAGGCGAGTACTTACTATTTTTAGTAAGTCAGGGGTTGGCCGTTTTGGCGATACTGTCCTACTGAGATTTCCATGCTCTGTCACTGGGTGCGAAGATCCTGCTTTTTGGAGCAGTAGTTCATGACTTACTATTTTTAGTAAGTGGCAGTATGACATATTTCTATTTTTGGTAGTGGACAGGGTCCTGATCTTGCAATAGTTCAGTGGTCTTCCTTGCTCAGCTTCATCCTGGTTTTGGCAATAATCAGTATTGGAGTCATAAGTGATATAATTAAATATTATTTCCTTATCCTAAGGTTTAATATTTAATTAATTTGATTATTTTTACTACTGATTAATGACTATGGAAATTGTGCATAATGTCTCCTAAGTGCTAGGCGAATTATTATGTCTAGAAAGGGATGCCAATTTTGTATTGGGAGATATTATTTTATTCACCACAAATGTTTGCTAAGTCAAAATCGCGGTCTTGTGCTTCTTGGCGTAATTCCTTGACTTATGGTATGGGCGCTTTCCTTGGGTCCACATGGTAAAGGAAATGCAAATGGAGAAGTTGAATTTGGGCGAATTTGTGAGCATTTGCATTTGGTTTTGGGGAGTTAGAAGTTATAAATAAGAGCTTTGGGCTCCCATTTTGATCATCATATGAATTTGCATCGTTATGTTGCCGAATTGGCGATTGAAAAAATCTGAGCTTCGAAGTGTGGCTTCCTAGCTAAGTCTCAGTTTCGTACTTGCAAGATAGTACCTAGCTATGTCCATATATTTTCAGTGCTGTTGGTGAGTGAGTTGCAGATTGTGGACTGTTTTGCGTGAGAGTGGAGTGTTTTCTGGTTGCTGGTCGCGGAACTGCTGAAAGTGAATTTTGCTCATACCTCTTGGCCAGGCGATTCCATCATTCTGGGTACCGGCTCATCCATCTTTCCTACCAGTGGCAATGCATCTTGTAAGTTTTTAGCACCTTATGTTGAGTGTGGAATTTTATAATGAAAATCGAACTTCCTAGGTTAGGCGTTGGGTTTAGTGAGTGCATTGGGAAGCGTGCAAAATAAATATGGATGTTTTGATAGCTTCCTTTGGGTTTGTTTTCATTGTGGCGGGTGTAGCATTGGTTTAGAACTGATTCTGGGTGAATTGGGTGAGTAATGAGAGAGTTATGAGTGTTTTAGTGAATCCATAGGCTGCTGGTTTTGCATTTCCAGCCTGCAAATTTTGATGTTAGTAGAAATTTCATGCTTATTATTTGGATGTTCAACATTACCCTTCTTCTCTCACTATCTTGATTATTGTAAGGTTAAGAAGTAGTACTACTAACCGATTCTGGCTTGTAAACTCTCATCCCGCTGAAAAGTGGAAGAGGCTGGCTTGCCGCCTATTTCAATTGAATTGTAATTCAGTCCTCCCACTGCATAAGCGGTCGAGTGATGATTGATTGTAATGGTCCTCCCGCTGCATAAGCGGTTGAGTTGAGTTTGTTTGTAATTTCAGTCCTCCCGCTGAAATATCGCTGTCGAATGATTTGTGTCTTTGTGTGTTTCTCTTGGTTGGTTCACCGCCAAGTTTCTGGCTTTCTCGTTGGATAAGCGGAAGGGGCTGGCTTGCCGCCCAGTATTGTACTCCACTTCTTCTTTCAACAGATTTGAGATCTAACGATCCCCTATTCACCGTATGCTCTCACCTTCCCATATTGGGCACTTGGTGATCAAAAAGTGGAAGGGTTGCTTTTTCAGCAAGTTTTCAGTTTATGCTTTCTAACCTTAACGGGTTATCTGTTTGTGGATGATTATTATTGGCCTAAAAACAAAAACAAAAAAAACTGGGATATTATAGAGAAACACAAGAGCTAGAGGCTCAAGCCTTAAACCCACAAATTTAGTTATTCATCTTAAACATACAAATGATTACATTCCATGGCTTTATAAATCCATTCAACTTAGTAACTGCCCAAACCACTAACCATCAACTAACTCATAACTAATAATTAACATATAATAAGTTAACACTAACATGTCAATTTATTATTTATTACATTATTTTATGTCATTCACTATGATTCTTAACAAAATGCACATAAGATACCGTTTTCACAAGCAGAATGGAGGGAATAGCGCAGCTGAAGGGAAATTTGAATTCTACGAATGGAGGGAACAGTTCGATTGGTTCCTCTGGTTCTGCTGCCTTTGCAGCTTAAGGACAACTTGTCTCTTTGGGATCTACGGTGGATGATGAGGATGGTCGAAAGGATGGGGACCCACGGCATCGAGACCCTCCTCTTGACTTTAAAAAATACTGAAGATTCTTCAAATTTGGGTCCCAAGAACTTGAACACTGAGTTGGAAAAGACAGTTGAAGTCAAGGTTCTCAAACCCTAGAACAGTTTATTTGCAAACAAGCCCACTGGTAAATCGACCTTTCCCTCTATGGAAGATATTTCTGATAGGAAGGTAGGCAGATTAGCTATTGCAGTACCAGATGTGGTCATAGACCACAGTATTTCTCTAATGGCTTTTTCTCTAGTGGGGAAATTTGTCGACCCAGACCTAATATTGAAGTTGTTAGGTCTTTTGTGAAGAGAAAATGGAGGTTGGAAGGACAAGTTGATGTCTCAGCCTGTCAAGGGGCTTCTTTGTCTTTTCCTTCTCCTGTGGTGAAGATTTTGAAATGGCTTTGAGTGGAGGACCTTGGATGCTTGGGAAATCTTCTTTATCCTTAAGAAAATGGTCTCCAAAAATGGAGCTCAATGATTCCTTTTTTGAATCTACTCCGGTCTGGGTGCGGTTTCCTAGTTTGCCGCTTGAATTTTGGTTGGAGGACGTGTTCTCAGGCATTGCTAATTCCTTCGGGGAGCTTGTGGCTATAGACTCTATGACAACAACACGAAAGAGATTGGTATATACGAGGATATGTGTTAATATCTCACAGAATATGGACCTTCCTAGCTCTATTGAAATAAATTCCAAGCTAGGTAAGTGGGAACAAGTTATAGAGTTTAAATCCCTCCCTTTTGTGCGCTTTTCTTGTAAGAAAGCTAGACATTGGGCAAAGGCTTGTCCTAGTAACCCAAAGAATACTCAGAAGCACAATAATCATGTCAAACAGATCTGGAAAGAGAAGATGAACAAAAATGAGGAGGGTAGATCAGAAGGAGGAATTGGACTTATTAGTAACTCAAAAGATATAACAAAGGATGAACGGAAAGCTAGTCCTTCCAAGGATACTCCTCAGAAGGAAGTCAGAAAGGATGAAGAGAATGTATTTGAAGTTAAAACAACCAATGGATTTGAAGCTTTACAAATTCAAGAGGAAGAAAATGTAATTATAGAAGAAATTCTTGAAGACGGTGAGATTGGCGACATAAATGAATCACAATATGAGTCTCCAAAAGATACAGAACATGAAAGTAATAAAGTGTGTTCAAAGGATTCTGAAGGTCCAGATGTTATCATTGAAAAAAAGACCCAGTTCAGATCGCCCCAGGTTAACCTTAACTCTCTATTCCACAGTTTTGGAACTGATTCGCCCACCTCTTCTCAGAGAAAAGGAGAACCTTGGAATAGTAAGCAGTCTGCATATAAAGATGAAGAAGATGAAGAGATAATAGGAGTGGGAAAAAAGAAAAACAAGAAAACAGGTTGTTCTAATGGGGTTAAAACTAGAACCAGGTCTAAGGTGGATATTGGTCTTTCCAAATCCCCACAGGGACGTAAAACTATGAAGTGGCACAGGGACCAGGAGAGCAAACAAAATATAGTTGATGGAAGGCAGCGAACCATTCAGGAATCCTGCTCCCAGGTTTCCAAATGAAGGTAATCTCCTAGAACATACGAGGCCTAAATGGTCTCCATAAACAGGATGTGCTTAGGAATTTTATTAGAGATCATAAGCTGGACATTATCCTGGTTCAGGAAACTAAAATGAGTAAGGAAAAAGTTGAAAAATTAAAATTCTTTAAACAGGGGGGTGTTTGTGGTAGTAGTTCTAATGGAGCGTCTGGTGGGGTTGCCATATTTTGGAATAAGAAAACTATTGATGGAGATCTGATTGATGAAGATGGTAATATCATTTCTATGAGAGTGAAATGCATTGTTGAAGGACAGGAATGGGTGGTCACCAACATTTATGCTCCAAACTCTAAAGCTGCTAGGAGTAAGTTTTGGGACAAAATCTAGTAGAAAAGAGGGATTTTTCCCTAGGATAGTTGGCTTTTGATGGGAGATTTCATCACCCCTCTACAGGAGATTGACAAATTTGGAGGAACCCAAGCTCAACTGGATAGCTGGATTGATCTTATGGACTTCATCAATGCCAATGCCCTCATTGATGTTGACCTTTCTGGAGCCTCCTACACTTTGTCTAATCGAAGGGATGGAGGAGATCTTATTCAGGTAAGGCTAGATAGATCCCTTATCACTCCTGATTGGGTCCTTAAGTATAGATGTTCTCTATTTGTTATTAACAGAATAGGATCGGACCATTATCCCATTTCTTTTGTTGCTGATCCTATTAAGGGCAAACATTGCTTTCCATTCCGGTTTGAAAAAATGTGGATTTCACACCCTTCTTTGGAAGCTTCCATTGCCAAATGGTGGAATATAACTATGGATGGTTCTGCCATGTTCAAAGTTGCTAAAAAATTAAGAAATATCAAAGACAACATTAAGATTTGGAATAAAAAGGTTTTTGGAGATATTTTGAATCCAAGAGGAAGCTTAAGGAGGAATTAGAACAGATTCAAAACTCTATTCAGGAATATGGTTATAAGAAGTTCCCCAAGGCTAAAGAAGATGAGGTCCTAGCCAAATTACACAACACTATTTCAAGAGAAGATATTTACGGGAGGCAGAGATCCAAGGCTATTTGGTTAGAAGTTGGTGATAGAAATACTAAATTCTTTCATATGACATCAATGAAGCATAAAGTAGCAAGCAAAATTTCCAGATTAATTGTCGATGACAAAATTCTTGTCAAAGATGATGACATAGGTGATGAAGTTGTAAGGTTCTTCTCTAACCTTCTGACAGGTAGCAAGGAAATTGACATTGTTAAGCAACAAGATCTGGTTGATAATATTCCTAAGATTATTGGACCTAATCAGAATAAGATATTATCTGCCATCCCCTCAGTTGATGAAATTAAAAAAGTTGTTTTCTCCTTTCAAGGGGATAAGGCACCAGGCCCGGATGGCTTCCCCATGTTTTTCTTTCAGGAATATTGGCACATTGTTGGGGCTGATATGGCCAATGCTGTCAAAGAATTCTTTAGATCCAGAAGAATTCTTAAAGAAATCAACTCTACTTTCATTGCTCTAATTCCTAAGGTGGCTGGAGTTGATTCTATGGGTAAGTTTAGGCCAATAAGTTTTTGTAATTCTTTTTACAAGATAATTTCAAAAGTCCTGACTTCTAGATTGCTGGTTGTTCTTCCCCTTGTTATCTCTGAGGAGCAAAAAGGATTTGTCCCAGGCAGGTAGATTTTGGATTCTATAATTCTTGTGCATGAGAATATCCACTCTCTTAATGCTGCAAACAAAGAGGGATTTCTCATCAAGCTGGATTTGGCAAAAGCCTATGATAGGGTTGAATGGCAGGTTCTTTTTAGGATCATGGAGGCCTTTGGATTTGATGAGAAGGTTATTAAAATCACTAGAGAGCTGATATCTACACCAAATTTTTCTATTCTTATTAATGGATCTCCATCCAGATTTTTTAAATCTTCAAGGGGTCTCAAGCAAGGAGATCCTATCTCGCCTATTCTTTTCACTATTTTGACGGAATGTTTGAGCAGACTGATTCAAATGTTGAAAGAGAATAGGACCATCAAAGGGTTGCAACCCTCGTCTACTAATTTCTTCTGCACACATCAACAGTTTGTTGATGATACAATATTGTTGGGATATTCTTCTGTTAGCGAAGCTTCTGCCTTCAGAGGTGCTCTTAGATCTTATTCCCTTGCTATTGTTCAGCAGGTTAATTGGGAGAAATTTGCTATTTACTTCATCAACACCCCCTTGTTGAGGCAGCATAGGATTGCTAACATAATTGGTTGTAAGGTTGAGCTGCTCCCCTCTACTTATTTGGGTCTCCCTCTTGGTTTGGCTCCTCCAAACTCTTTATGGAATTCTTTAATTGATAAGTTCAACGAAAAATTGGCTGGTTGGAAAGGCTCTATGTTATCGCAGGCTGGTAAGCTGCAGCTTCTTCAAGCCACTCTTCAGAATCTGCCTGTTTATGCTCTTAGTTTGTTTAGTATACCGGTCAAATTTGCAGAAGCTTTAGAAAGAATTCAGAAAAGATTTCTTTGGTCTGGTGTGGAAGATAAGAAAAGGATTGCTTTGGTTGCCTGGGATAAAGTCTGTTGTCCTAAAAGCAATGGGGGGTTAGGTATTAAATCTCTTAAACCTTTCAACAAAGCTTTGTTAGCCAAACAAATTTGGAGGGCATATGGTATTAAGAGAGATTGGAGTAGGGTGTGGTTTGACAAATACATACATAATCAACCCATTCATTCCCTTTCTATTCTGAAGATATCCCTGTTGGATCTTTTATATGGAATAGTATGATCAAATCTATTAAAGTTGCTAAAGCTGGAGCTGGATGGGTCCTTGACAAAGGTAACAAAATCAAATTTTGGGAGGATGCCTGGACCAAAGATGAGCCTCTTTTTAATCAGGATTGCAGCCATTTCATTGAAGACTGTAAAAGGAGGTTTGGTTCTATGGTCTGTAATTATTGGGAGGAGAATAAATGGGTTAGACTTGATGCGGTTTATGCTGGATTTTCTTGGCTCCAACATGATTTGCTGTCTTTTTCTGTCAGCAAAGATTCTGATGATGTCTTCTTATGGAAGAGTAATCGTAGGGGTAATTTTACTGTTGCCTCTGCTTATAAAAAAATAGCTACTCAGGCCTGCAACCCTATATGGACTAAAGTTTGGAATAGATTCCTCATTCCTAAAGTTAATATGTTTTTTTGGCTTGCAACTCACAACAAGATACTTACCATTGATAACCTAGTTCGAAGAGGATTCATGATTCCTAATAGGTGTGAGTTATGTCAGAAAGAGGCTGAGTTTGTGGATCATTTGTTCATTCACTGTTCTTTTACCTAGGAGATCTGGGGTAAAGTGTGGACACAATGGAAAGTTGATTGGGTAATGTAGAATAGTTTTAAGGAAGTCCTTTGGCACTGGATTTTCCCTACCAAGCTTCCCATGATTAAGACCCTCTGGTTCTTTGCCCTTCCTATGACCTGTTGGCATATTTGGAAGGAGAGAAACAATAGAATTTTTAGGGAGCCTAAGTGTTCTTCTCAGGTGGTTTTTGAAAAGATTTGTAGGGCTATTAAAGAAAACATCAATACCATTCACAAAAGTAACAAGGAGTGTAGTTATATTGACATGACTGATAATGAGAAAAGCATTCTAACTGAATGGAATTTGATACACAAGGTCTGGAAGTCTGATATGAAGAGTAGAAGAGATAATGTTGTGTGGAAGTTCCCTCCTCATGATTGGGTTAAGGTGAACTTTGATGGTGCAGCTAAAGGAAATCCAGGGAATGCTGGAGGGGGAGGGGTCATCAGAAACTCTTATGGCTTTTGTGTTGCTGCAATTGCCTCTCCCTTCCCTTTGGAGTTCAAAACAACCATGTGGTAGAAGCTCTGGCAATGTTAAAATGTCTTTAGCTTGTTCAGAGATTTAATTTTAAAAGAATTTGGTTGGAGGGGGACTCCCATAATATAATTCAGGCTATTAAAGGTATTAGTTCCCCTTCTTGGAATATCCAAAATATCATTGATAATGCAAAAAATTTGTTAGACGCCTATGATAGTGTGATTACTACCCATACCTTTAGGGAAGGTAACAAGGTAGCCGATTTGTTAGCCAATGAGGGGGTCATTTTAGCGGAGGATGCTAATTATATCGGAGAATCATCATGTAAGAACGGAGTCTGAGAGCAATTATTTTATGACAGAGTCCATGGTACATATTAATTTCATTATTACCTTTCTGGGTTCGGACTTCAATGACAGATTTTGGAGTGAGGCGGATTGTTAGTTGATTACCTGTCTCAGGCGTCGCAATAATGAGTATCGGTGTGAAGGGCCTTATCATATTAAGTGCTGGGTTAATTTGCATGCTTTAAAAGGCTACTTGAAAAACAAGAAAATCACCTTGGTTTTCGATTCCAATGTCTCTGATCTTCAACATTTGGTCAGTTTGTGCTCCTTTGAGGGTTTCGACTTGAACAACTATCACATTATGGGAGGAAATCTCAACCATAATAAGCCTACCAGCTGTGATAGCTGCAAAGGTTAAAGGAAAATTTGGAGAAGGTTGCACAGATATGGCTTCACCGATTATATGGAGAAATTGCATAGAAGCAAGAAGTCCGTTTCCCGTGGTTTTGCCAAGGGCTGGAAAAACAATAAAGCTACTCTGTTCGGTTAGACCTGGAAAGTGGATGAAGATTTGGTGGCTGAGGTTACCGGTTTGCAGGAGGAAGGCATCAAGTTTTACAGAGACCGCAAGTTCTCAGTGGAAGCCATCAAGAATTTCCCCAAAAGTGAAGAAGAAATGCCTCGGCTCACCAAAAAGGATAATGCTTCCTATTATCTCCCTAACCAGGTAAAATCTTTCTGGTAGAAAATGTTGAAAGTGTTAATGGAGTATCTTACGATTGACAGTAGGTTTTCGAAAGTCTCCAATTACCACTTTGTTATCCTTAACCATTTTTGCCATGGCTCTAAGATATCTCTGCCCTTCTACTTGGCATCCTCCCTTAATGATAGTCTGGCTGACCATGCTAAGAAACCTAATTCCTACCTGTTGTGACCATTTCACACATCGCCCCATTTAAATGGGGACCCCCTCTTTTTGCTCGTTTTGCTCGCCTTTTTCTCCGTTTTTCTAGGGTTTTGGTTTAGTTTGTCAGTTGTCTGGATTAGAGTCAAGCCTTAGGGTTTCCCGTTTTGTCGTTTTCAGGCCAGAGTCCAGTCAATCTTGAGAGCTTTTTGAGCTTCCTCCCGTAGAATGCAATTTTGAATAAAGTGAATTCGCCAGAGGCTAAGTGAGTTGGTCTAGTTTCAGTCGGAATTTTGAATGCAGAGTCCAAATTTGTCTAAGTATGAATGATGAGATTTTGGATTTTTGTCCGATTGAGTAATTTTGACCAAATTTTGAAAATTTTGATAATTGATCCCGGGCATTGGAAATGACTTGTTTTTGCCTTGTGAAGTGATTAAACTCCCAAAATCTTGATATTTTGGCCTGTAGGAGCAAAATCGCTCCTGTCCCTCAGTGAAGGACCGGAGCTTGTTTCTCAAGATTTTACTGTCTCTGCAGGATCAAGACAAATTTTTGACTGGAAATGATAAAGGGAGGCATGATCTTTCCGTTGAATATAATTTGAAGAATTTCACAAGCATGGAAATGTGCCAGGAGCAAAAATCGCTCCTATCCCTCAGTGGAGGACTGGAGCTCAAAATCAAACATTGCCTTGTCCTTGCAGGATTTGAACAATTTGACGATCTGAGAAGATCAAAGGAAATATGTTTCATCAGTTGAATATAGGTTGGAAGCGCAAACATGAGGAAAACATGACTTTGAAGCTAAATCGCTCCTGTCCCTCAGCCAGGGACCAGGGCGAAATTCAGTGGTAGCTCTCGTCCCTCTCCCAGGGACCAGAGCGAATTTCCTCATGAGGCATGTTTTGGGCAAAGATCAAGCAAGTTTTGAGTTTGAGGCAAACAAAGAAGGCGTAACGAACCTGTTGAAGACAAATTGAAGAGTGCAAGACACCAAAGTGAACTCCATATTGGCCTAGGCGCTCCTGTCCCTCAGTAAGGGACCAGAGCGATTTTTGCCTTAGGTCAATTTCTCACCAAGTTAGAATGAACTCCAAGGCAAAGATGAATGAAAGGGGGTACTACAAGACCATTGAAGATAATTTTGGAAGTTAGCAAAGTGTGATGGAGCCTATAAGTGAAAATTCGCTCCTGTCCCTCAGCCAGGGACCAGGGCGAAATGGTAGCTATCTTGCCTTCCACCCAAATTCAAGTCATTCCAAGTCAAAGTATAAGGTGGCAAGGACATTTTGAGGTGTCTCGACGAAGAACGAAGTATCAAAGACCGCCAAAGATGAAGGAATTGCACTATATGCTTAAGTTCGCTCTTGTCCCTCAGTCAGGGACCAGAGTGAAATCTTCATGAAGGCTTAAGTTTTGAATGTTGATCACGTTTCAAGTGTTCAATAAGGATCAAAGGACCTCGTTTTACATTGTGAAGGCAATTGCAAGTTGATGAGAACAAAGGTGAGCCCAGAATACTAAAGTTCGCTCTTGTCCTTCAGGCAAGGACCAGGGCGATATTCATTATATCGGCCAGTTCTTCCAAAAATCACGCTAAGTAAAGGACGTACAAGGTTGCACAGGGTCAAAGTGTCCTTAGGAAGATAATATGCGAGGAAGTTAAACATCAAAAGGTGATCAAATTGAGCCAAGAAGCTAAATCGCTCCTGTCCTTCAGGCAAGGACCAGGGCGATTTTCATTAAAACACTCATTTTCCTTCGAAGATCATGTCAAAGCAAGATTGTATTAGGTCGAAGATATCATTTGGAAGGCAATGAACATGAAGCAAAGGTTGAAAGACGGCAAATTTAGACTAGAGCACCAGGTCCGCTCCTGTCCCTCACCAAGGGACCAGGGCGAAAATCCTTCAAACTTCAAATATGCCTCGTAAAAGCCAAGTGAAGCAAGCGTGGAGTGAAAGACTAACGTTGTTTCTTCCTCATGATGAAAATTGGTGATCGAAGAAGCTAAGGTCAAGGAGAAAACATAAGGTTCGCTCCTGTCCCTCACCATGGGACCAGGGCGATATCAGCCTTAGGAGGCACTCATCCACAAAATCAAGTCGATCAAGCTTGAGGTTCCTAGCGAAAATGCCAGTTTCAACGTGGAGATGGTGATTTTGAACGTCGAAGGCGAGAATCCAGGTTAAAATGACAATTCGCTCCTGTCCCTCTCCCAGGGACCAGAGCGATATGGTTCGTATTTCTCAACTTCAAATTTTGGCGCTAAAACATTTTTTGGATTTTATTAAATGCTAAAAATCGATAAATTTAAAAAATTCAATTAAATAGCATTTAAAAATAGCGCATGACATTTATTAATTAATTTTTTGCCTATTAAAAAATCGAATTAATAAAAAACGAAGGCATTAATTAATTAATTATTAATTCAAATAAAAAATCAAATTAAGCGCTTGGATTTAAATTCTTACAAAGTCGGCCATTGGTTTTTTATTAAAATTGCTTTTAATTATCTTTTAATTACCAAGTCGGCCTAAGGTAATGCATGAGGTAAGCGCCTATAAAGGGGGGGTGTTTATTTCATTTTCAAATCATTATTCAAACATCCTTCACATGCGATTTGGAGAGGTGCGAATTGTGTTCAAAGTGGAGCGAATTTCCATTCCAAGCAAGGAGCGAATTTAGCAAAGGAAGTGGTGCAAGTTTGAGTTAAGCGAACTTGTCAAAGACTACTTCAAAGACTCCAAAGGTGGCGAAGTGCTAAGTGGACGTTCATTTGAAGAGAGATCATGTGGAAAAGCTTCAAACATTGATTTTTGCCTAGGCGATTCTCTTTATTTTGCATTTTTAGAGTTAGCTCTCAAATAAGGTATGGCGATGTGATTCCTTGTTTTGAATTTTGATCGTCATTGCCTTAAATTTTGAATTTTGAAATTTTGAATTTCAGTGGCTCAATCGTTTTTTAGGAAATGATAACTCAAGGACTTATCATGAAGTTTCCTAAAATTAATCTAATCTATTTTATACATTGCAAAATCTAGTTTCTTATTATGAAATGTTGTGTAGGTATCAAGATGGCGACTCCCAGGCTCGAAAGATCTACAAGTCGAAAGACTCTTCTCAAGGAAAATCAAGCCAGATCAAGGACGGTCTCATCAAGGACGATCAAGCAAAGATAAGGGCAACCTCCTCCAGTCTAGCGTTGACAAGGCGACCTCTTCCAATCCAGCATTTCAAGGCGAGGTACATCAATCATCCTGCAAATCAAGGACAGAAGGAGTTAGAGCAAGAGTTAATTAAAGATAGCTTCTCAACGACATCAAATTGAATATCTACCAAGCTGCAAGTGTCAGACGAGGTGGCATCCTAGTCATCACTCCTCCAGTCGGATTGGTCCACCTCAACAATGTCCAGGTTCAATGTACCTAATTCATAGAAGGTGGCACAAACTCCGATGTACCTACCCTAGCTATCCATTGGTGGAAATTTCTAGAG
Source organism: Cryptomeria japonica (assembly GCF_030272615.1). Lineage (NCBI taxonomy): Eukaryota > Viridiplantae > Streptophyta > Pinopsida > Cupressales > Cupressaceae > Cryptomeria > Cryptomeria japonica. The sequence continues at coordinate 443,546,179 of NC_081415.1, read as the reverse complement.
AGGACATGTGTCCAAGCAATCCAAATTTATCATTGGTGAAGCATTAAATGTTATGTAATGGTTGTAATAAACCCTAATTAGGGTTTGGGTGTCATGATCTTGACCGTTGATCTGCTTTTGATCTGGACCGTTCATTGTAATTGAGGATGCTATTTATACCCTCATTTCATTTCATTTTGTAACTAGAAATTAGAGAGAGTTAGAAATTATTGATGTATTAGAGAGATTAGAGTTTAGAAGCAATTTACTTTTGTAGCAAGATTGAACTTTGAGAAAGGAATTCAAGCAATTGTTGTACATGATGGCTTTGAGATCAATGAAATATTGAAGTTATGGTGTTTTGTTGCAATTCTTTTGGTTATCTTCATGGTTGTTCATTTTCCTTGAATCATTCTCAATCGAAGTAGTGTGTTAATTCGAAGGACAAAGTGTTGGACTTGATCTTTGGTAGGATTCGTTTTCCAAACCACTAGCTTCTTGCTGATTGTAGGAACGCCTTGCGTGGTCGACTAGAGATATTTGAATCGCTTAAATCTTCAATCGTTATTGTATCTTGGATATGTACCTTCGTGGTAGTGTTCTTGATCTTTGATGTATTGAAAAATCATTTGTTACCTTAGAAGATCGCATCAATTTCAATTGAGTTGTTAATTTATGGCAATATTGAAGTTGGTTGAATCTCACCAAGTCTAGTCCACATCAAGTCATTCTTAGGGTTAGACTAGATTGGACCTCTTGCAAACCCTATCCTTTTGATATTTTTTGAAAAGCTTGTTTAGTTTAGCAAAATCTTCGGCAACGTAAGGCCCCTTGATGACATAGCAATCACAACGACCACTGGTGCTTATCCACACGTAGAGACCCTACTAAAAAGAACATTGGAGTCATCCTAACTGATCCTTCTTGCGAAATCTTCAGCAGTTAGCGACTTTATTCAAGAGAGGATAAGATGCCTTTGGGTATTTTATTCTGTGTATGATTGTGTACAAAATACACGTCAACACTACCCCATTGCTCACCAAGGCCTTATTTTGTTAATATATGAGCATCTTAATGGTAAAGCTAAGGCTAATAAGGATGATCCCTTTGTGGAGAATGCCCATATTTTTGAGGATTATGACGGCTCTGACTCTAATGAGGATTCTTCTAATCTTCCTCCTAAAAAGAAATCGAGGGTTAGTGAAAAAGCTAAAGAAGATACTGAAGAGAATGTTGGTTCTGAGCAAGAGGCGGAGAATGAGTAGGAGAAGGAGGTTGAGGGTGAGGAAGGGGACAAAGTTAATGAGCAGAGAGAAGAGGATGTTGAAGAGTTAGAGGCGAAGGATAATCCCTATGTTTCGGATAACATGGATGATGCTCAACATAACATGGAGGGGGGAAACCCTAGGTCTGAGGATTCTGCCCAGGATGTGGAGAATGTGGATTCCATTCTGAATGCTGCTAGAAACAGCACTCTGGAAATGTTCAATTTCCAGAAGTGGGTGGTTAATAACATCACTAGCATTCAGGAAAAACAGAGAGAGCTGGATTTTAAAATTGACAATTTGGTTAAGGATATCAACATTAAAGGTAAAGAGGATAATGCGGAGGATACTAGTGCTGCAGCGGATGAAAAAGAAATTCCGGACTGGCTACAAAGTGAGATTATAAAGGGAGATTTGAAGCACCTGGAGGATGTGGTTAGGATTCTCAAAGAAAAGGGTGAGTTTGATAATGGTCTGATAAATAATCGGATTCAAAAAACTGAGAGTGCTTTGAGGAAATTCATGGAGCATAGTTTGGCTGTGTTGAAGGTGTCCTCTCAAAACATGAATGCGTTGGTTGCTTGCCTGGAGAAGGATAAGCAGAATAAAGAAATTGTGATTATTGATGACGAGCCGGCTTCTAGTTCTGTTCAACACTCATCCAGATGCAGAATGTAATGTCCCCTTCTCAGTGATGCTCTTTCAGTGGTCCATTAGCCTATTCCTGAGACCCGTAGGCTAGGTGGAATGAGTAATCAAGGTCTAGCATCGATGAAACGAGGACTTACTATTTTTAGTATGTCAGGGAATGACCATTCTGGTGCCACTGTCCTACTGAACCCTCCTTGCTTTGCCTCTGGACGCGATGATCATATTTTTCTGAGCATTAATTCTTGACTAACTATTTTTAGTAAGTGGCTGTGTGCCACAATTCTATTTTTGGCAGTAGACAGGGTTCTGATTTCTGCAGTAGTCTGTGGTTGTCCGGGCTCAGTTTCATCCTGGTGGTGATAATAATCAGTACTGGAGACATTTGCAACATAATTAAATATTATTTCCTTATCCTAATATTTAATTAATCTATTTTTTGGCTACTGGTTTATTAAATTTGGGATTAATGCCTATTTAATCCTAAGTTTGGCGAAATTCAGATGTTTTATGGAATGAGAAATATTTTAGAAGGATATTATTTCACTTTTGCATCGCCATTATGTGCCTAAGTGTGTAATGTGGGTCCTCCCCCTTCTTGGGCGTGAGCTTTGACTTAGGAGAATGGGCGCTACACTTGGGTCCACATGTAAGTGGAATGAAATTCAAATGCAAGCGTGGAATTTGGAGGGATGTCATTTGAATTTGAAGAATGAAGTTATAAATATGAGGCTTGGGTTCCCATTTGGACTATCTTGAAAATCTGTAATGTTATGCTACCGGATTGGTGACAGAACTTGAGGCTTCGGAGTGCGTCTCCCTAGTGCTACCCGGTTTCGTACTTGAAATACAGTACCTAGCTGTGCCTTGTATTCTTCTACCTTCTCAGAGTTTTGCCATGGACATCTTGGTGTTGAAGTGATTCTGGAGCTTGCTGATTTCGCCTGTGGCTGAAGCACATTTTTGCTCACACCTCTCCGCTGGAGCGACTGACAGTTATGGCTATCATTCCTATCTTCCTTCCCAGCACTGGCAATAAACTTTGTAAGTTTATAGCATGTTTGTTTGAGTTTTAAATTTATTATGCTAAATCGAAATCTCTAGGCTAGGCGTGGGTTTTCTGCCTTGCATTGGGATGCATGCAAATTAAATAAGGGTCTTTTTGGGGTGTTGTTTTGATTGGTTACCATTGCATATGTTGTACGGTGGGTTTGGGACTGGTTTGAGCTGATTTGGATATAAAATGGGGGAGTTATGAGTATTTTGACATTTCTCTAGGTTGCTGGTCTGTGTTTCTAGCCTGTAGATTGGTTGTAACAGAAATTTATATCTTTATTATAGAAATCTGCATTACTCTCCTTCTATCATTTCTATTATTGTAAGGTTAGGTAGTAGTACTACTAACCAGTTCTAACTTTGTAATTCTCATCCCGCTGAATAAGTGGAAGAGGCTGTCTTGCCACCTGTTATGCAACAAATTTGTAATTTTCAGTCCTCCCGCTGAATAAGTGGTCGAGTGATAAGTTCAATGTTTTGGTCCTCCCGCTGTAATATGTGGTTGAGTGATTGTTAATGTAATGTCCTCCCACTGAAATATGCGGTAGAGTGATTGAACTTCAATTTCTTGTAATCTTCCCTTGGTCCGTTTACTGCCAAGAAGTTTAGTTTCTATCCTGCTGGATAAGCAGAAGGGGCTGGCTTGCCGCCCATGCATTGTAATTTTCAGTTTGTTTATTGATGCTGACGATCCCCGGAACACCGTATGCTCTAACCCTCCCAGTCTGGGCTCTCGGTGAACAAAAGGTGGAAGGGTTCCCTTTCAGTTGTTTTGCTTATTACTCTAACCATAACGGGTTATTTGTTGTGGATGAATTGTTATTGGCCTAAAAAAACAAAAAAAAATTAGTGGGATATTACACAGAACTAGGCAAAATGCAAGTGAACTGGAGCTAAAGACCAAAGACAATCAACAGATGCAAGAAAATAAAGACCTGAAAGAGGCAGCAAATGCGATGATGATGCTGGTCAAGGATGTGAAAGAGACTATAAATATTTTCACTTGAAATGTAATTTTGTTTTAGGTGTGCCAGTCTCTCGCTGGCCTTTTGCTGTTCTTTACTTTGGCTGCTGTCTTTTGTGCTGTTCTTTTGCAGCCTTTCTCTCTTTGTTTTGTCTTCTCTAGTTTCTCTATTGCTTTTCTTTTCGATATGTAAGTGGGTTTCGGGTCCCTTAAAACCTGATTTTCCTTAATCAAAAACAAAATGCACATAATGGAATGGGGAAACAATATAGGATTGGTAAGGAATTCTAATATGAGAGGTTATAATTTATAATTGCAAGTTTTCCTCATGCTTGGACACGATGTTCCATAGCCATGGAGTAAACTTGTTATTAGAGAAGGGAAAAAATCTGGTTCAAATGTCCTGAAACTGAACTTGAAAGTACTATCCCTTGAAAGTTGTCAAGGCAACATACCACTTAATCAACCTCATAGAAGAAGCAGGATTCAGTTTGAAGTTTAAGAAAATACGGTACCTAACTAGAGTTGTATGATGCGACAATTTACACCAAAGGGCAGTTTTAGGCAAGATTAAGAGAGTCACTTTTTTAAGACATACTAAGTGTGGTTATTATAGGACATATTTGAAGGGAGACCTTTTGGCCATGGTCATCATAGAATGGGATAAGTATATCAGTTAGTCTTCATAGCATGGTCTTGAGGGCAGGCTTCTTAATGTAAAGAATGTGAGTGTAGACTTCATACACTCAATGCTTGATCAAGCTTTATTTGTGTTAACATCCATAAAATGTTTCTTGTATTTTTGTGTTTTAGGTGTGGAATCCATCCACAATGCAAGGTCACAACTCAAATATATTGCAATAGAATTTCATCTTTGGCTCAAAGTGATTCTTAAGTTACTTTAAGTTATTTAACTTGTTTTGTCAAGTCATTGAGTAACCCCTATTTACCTCTAGTGTGCTAGGGACCACTAAAATATGAAATAGTCTTTAAATTCATGATTAAGCTTGCAAAGTAGGCATGACCATGCTTCTTTGGTGTTTCTTTGTGAATATGTCATATTGAATAGGTTATTCTTTGATAGATATGTGATGAAGTCCTATGAACTTGAATCAAGACTTCTCAAATAGTTTCAAAGTCTCTTAAATCATATATGTACCTTGTGCAAATTAGTTATTTACCATTTTACTTATTAAGTTAATTTCTTTCTCATCTGTCATATAACAATGAAATATATTCTTTAATACATGATTTAACAAGCTAAGGAAATACATTTTGGTGTGCTGCTAAGGGCTATGATCTTAAGATGGACATATTGCTTTTAGGTGAACTGAAACTGGTTTTCCAAATTTAGTTGGCATCTTCTTCTTTCAAGAAAATTGGACTAGACATAATATGTGATTGCTTGTAATGTTAGCTGAAAGCAATTAAATGTATTGGGTTTTGATAGGTGGTGGTTGACACTGAAGTTCTTCTTATAATCAAGACACGAGACTCTTTGTTCAACACCCTTACAAAGCATGTTAAAGCTCTCCATCCGTACAAGTAAGAACAAGCACCCTTGAAAAATATAAGTAGAAAGATATGCAGATTGCATTATCTGTATTATATTCAAAGACGAATGACAATGTGTGCTGTAGAGAAAATGTTATTTCTTTGGTAAGCCTTGCAATGGCCCTTGATGCAAATATGTGAAAGATGTATGAAGTGATAATAGGTGCATGCAAGTGAAGGTGTAACATTTACATAGTGGTTTTGTATAACATATGCCACACTATGTGAATTCCAAAGGGAAATTTGAGTACAGAATTTTATTGGGGGCCATTATTTAATACACATATAGCTCCTTTCTTTTTATTCTTCTCCATCTTCATCTCCAGCACTGCTGGAGCTTGGACAAGTTCTAAGGTATTCTTGTAGGATGGCTTGACTTGCTGGAGGGGACATCCAAAGGGAAAGACTTGTACAACAAATGTTATTGGGGGCCATTATTTAATACACATATAGCTCCTTTCTTTTTATTCTTCTCCATCTTCATCTTCAGCATTGCTGGAGCTTGGACAAGTTCTAAAGTATTCTTGTAGGATGGCTTGACTTGCTGGAGGGGACATCCAAAGGGAAAGACTTGCACAACAAATGGCCTAGCCTTTATAGGTGAGTTTGCATGTCTTTTTGGTTGGGTCTCCATTCTATTTGATGTTTTGATGAAATTTTTCCTTATACTGTTATCCTACTCAATACCATTGCAAGGGTGTTTTAATCTGAAAGCCATACGCTATGGAAGAGTATCACTATATTTAGTTGCCATCTTAGAGTTAATTTTCTGGTTCTTTGTTTTCCTCTTTTGCCTTACCTTGTGCCTACACAAGATCAAGTTCCAAATTAGTTGAAACATCCATTGGTATTATATGGAAAGGTTATCTCCTATGTCACTAAGTGAATTTTTACATAATTGAAAAAGAAGATATCCTCTATTGATTTGGAAATTTTGACCATGCAGTCTTATTGGAGGTCATTATTTAATACATATCCAACCACTCATTTAAAATAGGGATCTCTATCCTACTATTTTCAATTGGATTCTTCTTTAGATTTTAGATGCTCTAATATGTTTTAGGTTTTGTTTTCATGTTCCAAGGCATAGTTCTACCACACTTGAACATTAAATGGAATAAGTGGTGGTACTAGATTTCTAGCAGATATATCAATTGTATATTCCTCTTCGTACAATACTATCGCAGCCCTATGCCAATATTCTGGGCTAGTTATATTTGTGAAAGTAAACCACCTCAAAACGTTGGTGATATTTGCTTGGTTGACCTCCATCTAATTAAAGTGAGGTTGAAGTATGGGTGTGTTACCTTACACAGTCATTGACACCTAAACAATGGATAGTTCTACCACCCCTGGGCATCAAAGGGAACAATTGATGGTAGTAGATTTATGGCATCTAGGTCTTGCATTCCTCTTCATCTAGTATCACATCTGCCCAATGCCAATGTTTCAATAGACTTATGTTTGAAAGTAAATTGTCTCATGTGGCTAGTGGTATCTGTTGGTTGAAAATTTTGTACACTTGGGGAAATATACAAAATTGTGGTTTCAACCACAACACATGAGTAAAAACTCTCCTAAGTAAGGGAAGGCTCCCCCTATCTAACTACAACTTGGAAAATAAAATGGGATGGGACAACAATCTTTCTTCTTTTTTCAAGAAAGACAATATCCTTTTCTCTTCACAGAAAATGATAGCGATTGAATAACAACAGTAACCACTATCAAGTGAAATAAGAGAATGGAAATGAAGTTTCCTGAAAGCGCAAAGACTTCCGTCACTTCCTTCGGGACGGGACAGCAATATCAAGCTCAAAGACTTGACTATTGGAAGTCCTATCTACCCTTTGCTATACTAAATTTTACAACGAATAAAAGACAACAGCTCAAAGATTGGAATAATTTATTCTTTTAACACAGACAAGAACTAATGCAAGCTCAAAGACTTGCTGCTATTTCTTATCAAACAGTAATTTTTCCTCAAGAATAGACGCAAGCTCAAAGGCTTGCTGCTCCTTCTAGAGATTTTCCTATTTTAATTAATCTTCTCTACTTGCAGCTCAAAGACTTCAAATCAGATTGGACTAAGCTCCTTTACAAACACTTTGCATAGAAGAAATAAAAAGATTCAAACTCAAACATGTAGCTCAAAGACTCAAAACTTGAGTAATCCTTCTTTCTTATTCTTCAAAACCTTCAATTCACATACATAAGCTCAAAAACATCTCACTGTAAATTTGGTAGAGTTTTTGCTTGCTTTCCAAAAGATGATAATTACAATGGACCTCTCAAGGACTTATAGAAGAGGAGCCTTGAGAAAAAGGTGGGAGGATCCTAACTAACTTGAGAGATTCTCTCAACCACCAAGACTCATTTAATAAATAACTGAGACTTCATTAATTAACTAAGAGTTACTCTAACTAACTAAGACTTATTCCAACTACAGTCCTAATCGGACACAACTTGTAGTTGCCTTACATGTAATTACAAAAGTGGAAGTAATGTGTAACTTGCATTTTACAAAAAATTACTTTTACATGTAACTTGTCAAAACAAAATTACAACTAAAGATTACAAAAGAGGGAAAATTCAACTAAGTGTTGAAAAACACTTAAGTTGCATTTTGTGAAGACACGAATCTTTGAAATTTTTGGAAGCTTGCTTGTAGTTCCTCGGGATTCGGTTCATGGGTGTTCTTAGCAACAACCATAGTCTTCACAATAGTGTCGTGACAACGGAGGAACGCAGAATTGTCTTTATCTAGAATAGACTGGATCTCATGCAAAAAGGCTTGGTGTTTCATCAATGTTTGAATTGAAGTTGTCGAGAATTGTTCGCTCCTCCATTCATTATGAATCCTCATCTGTAAATCAGCAAGAACCTCTTCTTCTGGAATCAGCTCTCCATCCTGACTTACTATATTGCAAGAGGCCCTTTCACAATGTGAGACAATACCTCGGTAGACTTCATCCCGGAATCTCCTTGCATCACTGATCTCCTCAATGAGGGATTAAAGAACAAAGGTCTTGCTTTCCATGAGTTCCTCAAATTCCAAGTACATGACCCTGGAAGAGATGATGGCGTGCTCCTGCAAAATACTCAGTTGTTGTTGGGGCATGGTACGCCAGATTGCCAGACTTTTCTCAACACTTTCCAGATTCTTTTTGAAAGTGTTAGAAGTCTGATCCAATTTCTCCTCAATGGTTTCCACCTTAGACATTATTTGAAAAATGTCTTTTACCACTTGTATACATTGATCATGAAGTTGATCAACCCAGGAATCCAGTGCTTGTACTTTCTGAGCAGCCCTTTCCACTCCACGAATCGATTCTTGGGAACCAGAAGAACCTATGGAGTTACTCCCTTCAGCAGCATGTTTTGTGATTTTATGAATGGCTGCCATGAGCTGTCGGTTTTCTTCTTCTAGCTTGTCTTTCTTTGCAAGAAGATCATCGCACCTTTGCACTAGTGAAGCAACAAAAAACTGAGCATCATGTTTAATGACCTCATGTGTTTGCTTGCCCAATTCTACCCTTGTAACCTTATAATCAGCAGCTGACATTTCATCAAGTGGTTTATCTGCAATAGGTTCCACAATTTCAGCTACTTTCATCTTGTTGCTATCAAAAGTTACCCTAGAGATAGTCTTTGCCTTCTCAGCAACTTTGGATTTGGACTGTTTGAGTTGCTAGTAGTCAAAGGCATCAGGTGAGATCTCTTGCTTCTTTCTTTTCGGGGTGAAAGAACTAAGCCATGGAGGCAAAATCATCAACTCACTTCCAATAGTAGCCGTAGGCAAAGGAGAAGCAGTTTCTGTTTGAATTACCGTCGTCACCCTGGGAGGAATATCTATTTGAATAGGGACCACGGTTCGCTCAGTTACCAATGGACATGAAGATTGCCTCATGAATTCTTCAAAACCAGAAGTGGAAGTATCAATTTCAGATAACTGAATGCAAGTGGGATTATCTTCAGGAACTTTCAACACACTTTCTCGTTGTCGATCAGGAGAAGGCTCATATGCTGAAATGGGAACTGCATTCTGAGGAGACTCATCTACGAGCAAATCAGGAGGAGAAAGAGGCGTCTCAATGGAAATTGAAGGAATGACTTTGTGAGGCGAGTCTGAAACTGGAGACTTAAGTGCATCGTCAGATTGTTGCCCCTCTTCTGGATTATCCAGATTGATCACCCGAACATGGAACTGCGATTTCTCCTTCCCACGAGTAGTCGTCTCCTCAGGAGGAAGCACTACTGCACGACTAACTCGTAACTTGATCCTTGTGCCTGAAGATGAAGCACCCTCTTTGTTATCAATCTGAATCTCAGACTTCCGTCCAAGAGGCCCTGTAGAATCATCTTCTTTACCAGCCTTGATTTTGATAAGTCTAACAGCATTACTTTTCAGCCATGCATTAGTGTTGGCCAAGATAGGCTGAAATCTGTCAAGGATGGAGACACACTCCTTGTGTGACCATTGGATCAAAGGAAGTGGAACTTCCTCAACCCTTCGTGAAATGTATTCAGGATCAAGTATATGCCCATCATCGATCATCCCTTGTGGGATACCGCCAAGTTCAAGTCAACAATTTGCTCAACAGTGAGCCTGCAGTAATCCATCTTCAGAAATTCGGCTTCCGTGCGGAGATCTACCCAGATGTCTTCAATGCGATGAACATGCACAAAGGATTTCTTGATCTTCTCCTTCATACCTCTATAATCAAAATCAGCTCTAGGTTTGAACCTCTTAAGCTTGATTTCCTGCAATTCAGCCTCCATGGCCTTAGCCTTCACAGATGTGACAAGGGAGTATTGACCAATTTTCAATGGGTTTGTGCTAGAGATCCCCATTCCAACCTTGTGTCTAGCAGACTAAAAAGTATGAACAACCATGATCTGTCTTCCCAACTCCATAAGAATTATCTGATCGGTTGGGTATCTTGGAAGCATGCATGGCTGTCCATCATAGCATCCAATCCTCATATAGGTGAAGGTGGGAAATTGTAGGAATAAAAACCCATACTCAGACACCTTGACCCATGCCTCATCTAATACTCTTTTGTTTATGAGATCCACATCAAACTGACACATGAAATATCCGAAGAATGCATCTTGGACTCTTCTGAAATGCAGTCTGCTAGGTTTCAATGGCAACTGGTCATAATATTCCCAAATTGGTATAAGCGAGCGATCACCCTTGGTAGAAAGACCTGGAAAGTGTCTAAGTGACGCTGCTAAATATACTAGATAAGAATTCATGAGGAAGGTCATAGTGGTTGGAACTGCTGCAAGTTGTTCGCACAAAGCATCGCTGATGATTTCACCCCATGAAATGTGATGCGACTGCCGTATGAACATAATGAATTGATACATCCATCGCTCAAAGACATTGGAGTGCTTAAGGCCCAACATTCTTTTGAGAAGAGTGATGGTGTCTCCTATCTCCCACTTGAAATCACAACGGTACAAATTTGCCCATCTTGAGAAGGAAGGACGTGGCTCTTGGATCCACCTATTGATGTGTCGCTTGCAATATTTTTCCCTTTTCACATAATACTCTGTTGCACTTTCTTTGGTGATTTCCATATAAACAAGTGCAAGAGGTATTTTGAAGACCTTCTCGATTGTATCCGCATCAAGACGAATTATAGCTTCACCATCATCATTTTTGATGACTCTTGACTCTTTGTCAAAATGATGGGCGCATGCAAGAACAAACTCAGGTTCTAGGGCAGCCACTGGGAAAGAAGATGCATGATGGATATGGCTGTCCAACAGCCGCTGCAAGTTGTTATCCTGTGGATCTTCTACCCTGTTGATGAATTTTGCCATATCAACGTGCCCTATTTCCGTGTCCCTGATGCGATCCAAAGGAGAAAAAACCTTGGAAGGTGCAACCTCATTCTGATATTTGTCATATTTGTATTTCATTTTCTTTGGAGTTGGCGATGCCGGCAAATCTGACATTGATTGTGAACCTGGAATGCTGTAATGAAGACTTAAAAGAGTTAAGGCAACATCATAATCAGCTGCAAATATCATTCCTCCTTCTTTAAATGGGTAAAACTTTGATCTCCAAATTTTACGGTTTTGTGAGTGGAAGAGGGGAGATATGGAGAAATTGGAAAATCTTGACTTTGACCAATTTCTGATCTTGGGAAAATTTTCGCAAGTATACAAGTTGGAAAGGACATACATGCAATCGGGGTTTTAAATTCCGAATACAAGTACACTTGTAAATTCGAAAATGGAGAAATGGACGAAAAATGAGATTTTGACTTGCGGGAAATGATGGAAATGGAAAATACGGATATGGGGAACATGAATGGATAGAAATGGTAATATTCAGGAAATGCATTTTCATGAAAATGGGAAGAACTTTTCAACATGTAATCCGGTTTTTAAAACCCGAATTTGCAAGGGAGGGGTATTTTACACTTTTCAAGCTTGGAATTTTAACAAAAAATGATTAAATTCCTTAATCGTAGGGGAAGAACAAGAATTTCCAGCGAACTTGTAATCGAGATTAAAAAATCCCGAATAGAAGTTAAGAGGGAATTTTGAGAAGAACAATGCAATTCAACAATTGCATATCAAGGGGAAGATTTCTTTCACAAAAACCAAATTTTTTGGGGAAAAACATCACATGCCAGAAATGCAACTAATAACGGAAAATAAAGAAAACAAGAAAATAATAAAATGAAGGGAAGAAAGGAAAGAGAACATACCTTTCTTAAAAATGCAAAATGCTTCTTCAATAAAGCAACAATTCTTTAAATGAAGAAGCAAAACCGGTGAAATGGAGCAATCCGGAATGTCAAAACCCTTATCACGTTTTTTGCAAAAATGTCTTATATGGAAAAATGTGGCACCAAGCAAGAGCAAAATGTCATGGAAAATGCTTGAATGTTTCTTAAACCTCAATGCCTTGGTACTTCAAGCTAAAACGATCCATGTCCTTGAAGATGCGTGGCATTCAACGCTTCTAAAATGCAACCATAATGATTCACGTGGAGGAAAAAACGTGGCACTTGTTGCATATTTGAGTGCATCATTAAATGGCTTAAAACTCCTCCCAAACTCCATGCCTAAGTGAGAAAGGGCAAAACGATTTAGGAGTTTGCAGTTTGTTGAAGATTTAATCCCTCAAAATGTGGCATTAAAGAAAAACGTGGTTGCTGATTTAGGGGAAAATACCAGCAAATGTATCCTCCAAATGGCGTGAAAGATGTCCAAGAATGCATGAAAATAGAATGCAAACCAAAACGCCTCCTTCCTCCAACAATTTCTCCACAAAATTTGCCTTGAAATGGTCAAGAATCGTTTTTTCCTTGCATTTCGGGTTTTTTGGAGCAAAGACAAGTTCGAAATGCATAAGGGAATGAAAATCGGGTTTTTTAGAACAAATAACAAGTTCTAAAATGCACTTTTTCACTCACTAGGCCAAAATCGGGTTTTTTGAACCAAATGACAAGTTTTATTTTTCACTTTTTTACTTACAAGGCAAATTCGGGTTTTTTGAACCAAATGACAGGTTTTATTTTTTTACTTTTTTCATTTACATGCCAAAATCGGATTTTTTGAAGCAAACTGCAAGTTTAAAATACTCGTAAAAGGGAAATAAAATCCCTACAACAAGTTAGAAACACTTGCACATATGTAATGGGGATTTAAAATCCCTATTACATGTGAAAACCATTAAAGTAGGGGTTTTTTGAACAAACTGCAAGTTTACTTGCAGTTGAGCCAAAAAATCCCTATTTTAACTAAAAATGACCAAAAAACAATAAAAAATATAAAAACAACAAAGGGGAAATTTAAAACAAATTACAAGTAACATATTTGAAATAAAATTGCACATGGAATTGGTCAAAAATTCCCTTACAAAGACCAAAACAATGAATATCATTAAAACTTGCAGTTTGAAGAAAAGTCTCCACCTGCAGTCTGAGTTTTAAAACCCGAAATTGCAGGAAAGGCATAGCAAACGAACGTAGAATTGGACGAAATTCGAAACGTATTTCGAGAATGAACTGAGGATTAAGCCAGTCCAAGGATTAGTCGAAATTCTACCTCGGGAAGTGTGCCATAGAGTAAATTTTTTCATTTTTTCATAAAAATTTCATCGTAGTGGTCCTTCCTTTTTGGAAACAAAAATGAGGTCAACAACTGGCTCTGACTGGGGCATTCTTTCATTCATCCTTAAAGATTTTGAATGAAAAGAATCCAGAACTCTAAGTGCCTTCGTCTTATCCATTGGGTCACAGGGTCAAACAAAGCAAAAACAAACAAACGAAAGACGAAAAACAAACAAGAGAAAGACATTATTTACAAGAAGTTACCTCGAATCTTCATTCAAAGTAATGCTTCAAATGCTGACCATTATACGACAGAGGAAATGGTGTTCCATCATGATAAGCCAAGATAAAACTATCTTCTCGAGCAATATGGTGAATAGTGAAGGGTCCTCGCCAAAGAGAATCAAATTTGCCATGTAAACCTTTCGGTTCCCTTCGCTTATCCCAAAGCAAAACACGATCACCAACTTGGAATCCTTTTTGCTTTGCTTTCTTATCAAAAAGAATTTTGACCTGTTGCTGATGCTGAGCAATTCGGTCTACCACTTGTGTTCTTTGTTCTTCTTGCTGAGAAAGATACATGATCCTTTTGTCTAAAGCATTCTCATAAGTTTGATCCTCAATTGCTTTAGACAACTTGAGAGCGGGAAGTTCCAAAGTGATGGGTATTTCTGCATTGATCCCATAAAGAAGCTGAAATGGTGACATACCCATAGCCCTTTTAGGTGTAATCCTGTCCGCCCATAAAGCATCAAAAAGAGCCTTATTCTAGGACCTTTGATTTTCCTCCACAAGCTTGCGAATAATAGTAATCAAATTCTTGTTACTAGATTCCGCTTGACCATTACCTTGAGGATAATAATCCGATGAATGAGTTAACAAGATATTATACTCAAAGCAAAATTGTGAAATTTTTGAGGAAGAGAAAGTGGCTGCATTATCAGTCACAATTTTGAATGGAACACCAAACCTGGAAATAATATTCTCCTTGAGGAATCTGCATACTACCTCAGAAGTAGCGTTCTTTACTAGTATGACTTCCACCCACTTGGTGAAATAATCAGTAGCTGTAAGGACATAGGAATGACCTGCACTTGAGGAGGGATTGATCACACCAATGAAATCAACGCCCCATTGCCGGAAAGGTTCTTCAACAATAACCGGCTTCAATGGTAATGTTGCAAGCTTTGGTTTGCCTACAAACTGCTGACAATGCACGCACTTACGTACCCACCGGAAAGCATCTTGAAAGAGTGTAGGCCAATAATATTTTGCTCTCAAAATTTTATGAGCGGTCACTGGCGCAGAAAAATGTCCACCACAAGCCTTGTCATGGAAAGATTCTAGCAATTTAGTTTGTTGCGCTTTGTCAACACAACAGAGGAAAGTACCGTCAATGGCTTTTTTGTACAAACCAGTAACCCATAATACAAAGTTTGCAGCTTTCAACTTGATACTTCTTTTTTCCTTGAATGTCAAATGTTGTGGACATTCGCCATAGGTCAAGAAAAATGCTATATTAGAGTACCATTCATCGGTAGTACTAACAAACAACACCTTGGGAAGATCTTCCGAATCACCCAATTCTCGCTCCTCCGGAATGCCTTCCGCCATCAGCTGACAAAGTCCTCTTCCTCGAACAAGCTTTGTAGGCTTGATCTCCAAGTCATACTCTTGGATTTTTGCAATCCAATTTCCTCTCTTTGTGCCAAACTCCTGTTGTGTTAAGATAGATTTGATTGATGTATCAGGAACTAACACAACGGTATGAGAATTCAAGATGTAAAAATGGAAGTTCTTGACTGCTTTAACCACCGCATAGGCATTCTTCTCAATAGAGGAATACTTGAGTTCATGAGACTTCAAAGGACAACTCATGAAAGCGATAGGAGATTCAATTCCTTCTGAATTTTTCTGCATCAGAATAGCTGACAGAGTATGCTCGGAAGCATAGCTATACATAATAAACTCCTTAGTGTAATTGGGACAAACCAACACGGGTGCATGAGCAATTGCATCTTTGATTTCATTGAATGCCGCTCTTCCTTCAGAATTCCAATGGAAAGAAGACTTTCCTTTCATCATGTCCACAATATGATGAGTCTTCTCTGCAAAGTTAGGAATGAATCTTCGTAGAAAATTAACCTTACCAAAAAAGGAATGAACAGTAGTCTTGTTGGATGGCAAAGGGAGATTCTGAATAGATTTAACCCTCTCAGGATCAACTTTTATACCCTCCTTGGAAACAATGTGACCAAGAAGTTTTCCCTCCGTCACCCCAAAAACCGACTTCTTGGGATTAAGAGAGATGCCATGCTTGCGACATCTTTCAAGTACATCTTGTAGATGAAAAAGATGATTCTCACGATCTTTAGAAAAAACAACAAGATCATCAAGATATACTACAATATACCTTCCCACAATACCACGGAAAGCCAAGTCCATAGCTCGCTGGAAAGTAGCCCCTGCATTGATCAACCCAAAAGGCATTCTGCGATATGCAAATGTACATCATGGAGTGGTGAATGCAGTCTTGTGTTGATCAAGTTCACTAACCTCAATCTGATTGTATCCCGAAAATCCATCTAGCATAGATAGCATCTCGGAGCCTGTCACCGTTTGCAAGACTTGATCCATGATTGGCAATGGATAATTGTCCTTAAGTGATAGCTGATTAAGATTTCTGAAATCAACGCAGATACGTATTTCTCCATTCTTCTTACGCACCGGTACTATATTCGCCAACCATGTTGAATGATGGATGGGAAAGATTATCCGAGCATCAAGCATCTTTTGAACTTCAGAAAGAATGGTACCTGAAATCTTCGGATTATACTGGCGTTGCTTTTGTCTAAAAGGTTCCGCGCCAAGCTTGAGAGGAATGTCATGCTGCACTTCCTTGGGTTGGAAGGACTTTAGATCATCATATGAGTACGCCAAGACATCATGGTATTGGCGCAAAAGCTGAATAAACTGATCTCTCTCATCTGAAGTGCAGCTATTGCCAATATTGACAAACTTTGGATCTCTGTCAGATCCAATATTATATTTCTCATATCCCATAGGAGAATTAGTACTTTCTTGTTGTCATCTCTTGATATAACAATCATGTTGATCGAAAAGTTTTTCAAGAGAATCAGCTGAAGAATATTTTCATCTAATTCAGATGATGTATCAGACACCGAATCTGATCACAAAGAAGGAGAATTACTTCCTTCAAAATACAGGTTGTTGAAACCATCCTCAGCTTGCAAGAAATTATTGATCTGCTTATCATCATTGAAGATCTACCAATGATCCCAATTATCAGGCACACTAGGTTTGTAGATTATCTCAATGATATATTTATCTTGACCAAAGTCAAGATGTGGAATTAATGAAGTGGCTGAAACAGCAAGAGAATCAACTCTATCATTGTATTCACGAGGAACAACTGAGATATTGAAAGAATCAAAATCTTCAATATTCTCCCATACCAAATTGTGGTAATGCTTGAGTCTGGCATTCCTAGTTTGATATATGTTTCTCACTTGACAAACAATTAACTCTGCATCGCCTTGGGCATGAAGGTTTCTGATTCCTCTTTTCAATGCAACACTCATCCCTAACAAAAGCGACTCATATTCAGCTGTATTGTTGGTATTAGCAAATTGCAACTTGAAAGAGTAAGGGAAGATCTCTCCCTTGGGAGATATAAGAACTACACCAGCTCCGGATCCATTTGTAGTGCAACTGCCATCAAATTCAAGAGTCCATACATCATTTGAATTGTTGTTTTTATCGGAATGATTAGAGCCGCCTTCATCCAAGATGAGCGCATTGTGGAAAGAAAAGTTGTCATCTTCTTCCATAGGAGAGGATGAACTTTCCTCTTGAATAGATGAAGAATGAAGCTCTTCTTGTCGAGGATGTGATGGGATACTTTCATCAGCAAATGAAGATGTGACTTCTTCAACCATAACATATGAACTGGATGACCCATCTTCTGATGCTTGGTCCTAATCAGTATCAACAAACTTTTCATTTGCTGAAAGTAATGAAATATCAGAGCTGCTAGAAGGATAATCTTCAATAAATTCTGAAATTTCATCTATATGGAGGTAATAATTCCCAAAACCCGAAGATTCAAAGAGAATCTGAGCATGAGGGCCATTGGACTTGACAATCGTGTACTTGGTTTCTCTTTCAGGAATTAACTTCTGCACAACACCTTTGACAGGTATTCTTGCTTTTGTCATATCCATGTTGAGTTCACCTCCAACATCTTTACAAAAATCACGGCCAAGTAACATTCCGTATGATGCAGGAACGTCAGCCACCAAGACAGTCATCTTTATTTTATTATCCGGAATAGCAGCAAATGCAAATTGCGCGTCCTTGATTTGCCCAATAAGGGGCACTTGCTTGTTCTCCATGGAATAACAATGACCAAAATTTTTGGTCAAGGTCAGCCCCAAAGCTTGAGCAACTTTTGCGGGCATGATGTTATCAGAAGCACCAGAATCCAAGACACAATTGCTTAATTGAAAACCATTGATCAACAAGGAAATATAAAAAGGTTCTATCTTTCCTTGGGTAGTAGATGGAATGGTCACCAAATGATTGGGCAAATGATTGGGTTCTTGTGGGATAGTGTTTTCAAGTATAGGACGAGTCTCCTTACTTTTAACAAAATCAGCTAATCTATCAAATTGATCAGGATTAGCTTGTAAATACTCAACTTCGGACATTTGAATCTTAGTCTTCCTAGCATGGTCAATAATATCAAAGGCTTGAAATGAATCAGCTAGAAAGGGATTAACATTGTCCGATAATGGTTTGGGGTTGGGCATACTGGGTTTGGGATCAACAGATGAAGGAAGAGGAGGACTTTGGTTACTTATTTGGATTTTCGCTGCATCCTTTGGAATATAGGGCAGTGGTGTTCCTCTTTTAGCAATAACAACAGGTGGTTGTAAATCACTTGCGATCTTTGCAGCTTCTTTTTGTTGGGCCAATCGGGTCTGGGATCTTGTCGTTATAGCAAATGCTTGGCTATGAGCCCTATCGGTAGCAATAGAGTCATCATAGTGCATGTAACGTATAGTAGAGTCGCCAGTCACTTCTTCTTCTTGTTGTTGAGGAAGAGCAACTTCATCGGACTGATAATCAAAATAAGAAGACTCATTTTGATTAGCCTCATAATAGCCAACTGCTGCCTTTGAAGGAGGTGGCTCAAGCGCAAGTCTCTCTGGAGGGGGAGGCAGCTTGGGTTGATTTTTGGGAGCATAACTGGCAGTAGTATTAGGATATGTCCTTCTTGGGATATCCTTGTACGGTGCGGGGTAGGAATTCTGAGATACTTGCTTCTTTAAAGCAAGAAATTCATTTGCCAATTTCTGTACCATAGGATCGGTAGAACCAGAAAATGAACCATCCATATGCGAACCTCCTTTGGACCGATTAGAATCCCTTTTTTATCTTACCGGCTAAGATCAAATCGTCCTCAATTTCAGTAGCCATTGATTGAGCAACTTCTAAATCAGCAGGAGATGCTCGTCTTAAGAAGAAACTGACTTCGGGCAACTGAGTGTTGATGAAAAAACACTTGAGGTTCTCAGGAGTAGGCTTAGAATTAACAAGAATTCTATTTGCTAATTTGTTAAATTTAGCAATGAATTCACGCATGCCTTCATGCGTATCCTTCTTCATTTGTGTCAACTGGGCCAACAAGGCGTGCTCATCTTCTGCAGGCTTGAAACGTTCCTCGAACTTGTCTCTCAACGAGTTCCACGAAACAATTGAACCAGCAGTAAGATTGAAAAACTAGTCGGCTGCAATATCTTGAAGAGTCTCTATAAACAACCGAACAACAACATCTTGATGTTCAACCCCAAGAACACCACACGCCATATAAAAAGACTTGACATGTTCATTGGGGTGTTGTTTTCCATCGCCATAAAATTTGGGAAGATTTTTGCGTGAACCTTGTGGAAGCGGATGAAGAGGTGGGGTTAATGCCAAAGGACCAAAAGCTACTCCCCATGGACCGGGACGAGGAAGCGGAGGTGGATTAGCCATATTAGGTAATGAAGGTATCAGTGGTTTGAAAAAGAAGGAAGAATTTTCACCTGGGATGGATTTCTTCTTCCTTGAAGGAGGATAACTTGTGGTTCGTGAAAGGGAAGATGTACTAGTGAGCAAAAAGGATCTAGCTCTTTCAGCAACAGATATTTCTTCTGAATATTCACCTTTCTTCTGACGAACGTAAACATGCAAACTTTCCAGCTTAAAGAAATGAAAGAATTTCCAAGCTCTTCTTTCGAAAACAACAAGACACTAGTCTTCAAACGAAAGCGTGAGGCTTCTGAATGCGTCCGTGTCCCCAACAGAGACCCAAGAAAATGTTGGTGTCTCGGATGGACCAAACAAATTTATATCAAAGATCTTTTAAGACAGAAATAACAAAGTACTTCAAATCTCGTTCGATCAGCAATAAACCCAACAAAACTTATTTCCTTTTTTTTTCTTTTTTTTACCAGCAAGACACTAATCTTCAAACGAAAGCGTGAGGCTTCTAAATGCATCCGTGTCCCCAGCGGAGTCGCCAAAAAACTGTTGGTTGAAAATTTTTGTACACTTGGGGAAATATACAAAATTGTGGTTTCAACCACAGCACACGAGTAAAAACTCTCCTAATTAAGGGAAGGCTCCCCTTATCTAACTACAACTTGGAAAATAAAATGGGATGGGACAGCAATCTTTCTTCTTTTTTCAAGAAAGACAATATCCTTTTCTCTTCACAGAAGAGGATAGCGATTGAATAACAACAGTAACCACTTTCAAGTGAAATAAGAGAAAGGAAATGAAGTTTCCTGAAAGCGCAAAGACTTCCGTCACTTCCTTCGGGATAAGAAAGCAATATCAAGCTCAAAGACTTGACTATTGGAAGTCCTATCTACCCTTTGCTATACTAAATTTTACAACGAATAAAAGACAACAACTCAAAGACTGGAATAATTTATTCTCTTAACACAAAGACAAGAACTAATGCAAGCTCAAAGACTTGCTGGTATTTCTTATCAAACAGTAATTTTTCCTCAAGAATAGACGCAAGCTCAAAGGCTTGCTGCTCCTTCTAGAGATTTTCCTATTTTAATTAATCTTCTCTACTTGCAGCTCAAAGACTTCAAATTAGATTGGACTAAACTCTTTTAGAAACACTTTGCATAGAAGAAATAAAAAGATTCAAACTCAAACATGTAGCTCAAAGACTCAAAACTTGAGTAATCCTTCTTTCTTATTCTTCAAAACCTTCAATTCACATACATAAGCTCAAAGACTTCTCGTTGTAAATTTGGTAGAGTTTTTGCTTGCTTTTCAAAAGATGATAATTACAATGGACCTCTCAGGTATTTATAGAAGAGGAGCCTTGAGAAAAAGGTGGGAGGATCCTAACTAACTTGAGAGATTCTCTCAACCACCAAGACTCATTTAATAAATAACTGAGACTTCATTAATTAACTAAGAGTTACTCTAACTAACTAAGACTTATTCCAACTACAGTCCTAATCGGACACAACTTGTAGTTGCCTTACATGTAATTACAAAAGTGGAAGTAATGTGTAACTTGCATTTTACAAAAATTACTTTTACATGTAACTTGTCAAAACAAAATTACAACTAAAGATTAAAAAAGAGGGAAAATTCAACTAAGTGTTGAAAAACACTTAAGTTGCATTTTGTGAAGACACGAATCTTTGAAATTTCCGGATGCTTGCTTGTAGTTCCTCGGGATTCGGTTCATGGGTGTTCTTAGCAACAACCAAAGTCTTCACAATAGTGTCGTGACAGCGGAGGAGCGCAGAATTGTCTTTATCCAGGATAGACTGGATCTCGTGCAAAAAGGCTTGGTGTTTCATCAATGCCTGAATTGAAGCTGCCAAGAATTGTTCGCTCCTCCATTCATTATGAATCCTCATCTGTAAATCAACAAGAACCTCTTCTTCTGGAATCAGCTCTCCATGCTGACTTACTATATTGCAAGAGGCCCTTTCACAATGTGAGACAATACCTCGATAGACTTCATCCCGAAATCTCCTTGCATCACTGATCTCCTCAATGAGGGATTTAAGAACAAGGGTCTTGTTTTCCATGAGTTCCTCAAATTCCAAGTACATGACCCTGAAAGAGATGATGGCGTGCTCCTGCAAAATACTCAGCTATTGTTGGGGCATGGTACGCCAGATTGCTAGACTTTTCTCAACACTTTCTAGATTCTTTTTGAAAGTGTTAGAAGTCTGATCCAGTTTCTCCTCAATGGTTTCAACCTTAGACATTATTTGAAAAATGTCTTTTACCACTTGTATACATTGATCATGAAGCTGATCAACCCAGGAATCCAGTGCTTGTACTTTCTGAGCAGCCCTTTCCACTCCACGAATCGATTCTTGGGAACCAGAAGAACCTATGGAGTTACTCCCTTCAGCAGCAGGTTTTGTGATTTTATGAATGACTGCCATGAGCTGTCGGTTTTCTTCTTCTAGCTTGTCTTTCTTTGCAAGAAGATCATCACACCTTTGCACTAGTGAAGCAACAGAAAACTGAGCATCATGTTTAATGACTTCATGTGTTTGCTTGCCCAATTCTACCCTTGTAACCTTGTAATCAGCAGCTGACATTTCATCAAGTGGTTTATCTGCAATATGTTCCACAATTTCAGCTACTTTCATCTTGTTGCTATCAACAGTTACCCTAGAGATAGTCTTTGCCTTCTTAGTAACTTTGGACCTGGACTGTTTGAGTTGCTGGTAGTCAAAGGCATCAGGTGAGATCTCTTGCTTCTTTCTTTTCGGGGTGAAAGAACTAAGCCATGGAGGCAAAGTCATCAACTCACTTCCAGTAGTAGCCGTAGGCAAAGAAGAAGCAGTTTCTGTTTGAATTACCGTGGTCACCCTGGGAGGAATATCTGTTTGAATAGTGACCATGGTTCGCTCAGTTACCAATGGCCATGAAGATTGCCTCATGAATTCTTCAAAACCAGAAGTGGAAGTATCAATTTCTGATAACTAAATGCAAGTGGGATTATCTTCAGGAACTTTCAACACACTTTCTCGTTGTCGATCAGGAGAAGGCTCATATGCTGAAATGGGAACTGCATTCTGAGGAGACTCATCTACGAGCAAATCAGGAGGAGAAAGAGGCGTCTCAATGGAAATTGGAGGAATGACTTCGTGAGGCGAGTCTGAAACTGGAGACTTAGGTGCATCGTCAGATTGCTGCCCCTCTTCTGGATTATCCAGATTGATCACCCGAACATGGAACCGTGATTTCTCCTTCCCACGAGTAGTCGTCTCCTCAGGAGGAAGCACTACTGCACGACTAACTCGTAACTTGATCCTTGTGCCTGAAGATGAAGCACCCTCTTTGTTATCAATCTGAATCTCAGAATTCCGTCCAAGAGGCCCTGTAGAATCATCTTCTTTACCAGCCTTGATTTTGATAAGTCTAACAGCATTACTTTTCAGCCATGTGTTAGTGTTGGCCAAGATAGGCTGAAATTTGTCAAGGATGGAGATGCACTCCTTGTGTGACCATTGGATCAAAGGAAATGGAGCTTCCTCAACCCTTCGTGAAATGTATTCAGGATCAAGTATATGCCCGTCATCGATTATCCCTTGTGGGATATCCGCCAAGTTCAAGTCAACAATTTGCTCAACAGTGAGCCTGCAGTAATCCATCTTCAGAACTTCGGCTTCCGTGCGGAGATCTACTCAGATGTCTTCAATGCGATGAACATGCACAAAGGATTTCTTGATCTTCTCCTTCATACCTCTATAATCAAAATCAGCTCTAGGTATGAACCTCTTAAGCTTGATTTCCTGCAATTCAGTCTCCATGGCCTTAGCCTTCACAGATGTGACAAGGGAGTATCGACCAATTTTCAATGGGTTGGTGCTAGAGATCCCCATTCCAACCTTGTGTCTAGCAGACTGAAAAGTATGAACAGCCATGATCTGTCTTCCCAACTCCATAAGAATATCTTATCGGTTGGGTATCTTGGAAGCATGTATGGCTATCCATCATAGCATCCAATCCTCATATAGGTGAAGGTGGGGAATTGTAGGAATAAACACCCATACTCAGACACCTTGACCCATGCCTCATCTGATACTCTTTTGTTTCTGAGATCCACGTCAAACTGACACATGAAATATCCGAAGAATGCATCTTGGACTCTTCTGAAATGCAGTCTGCTAGGTTTCAATGGCAACTGGTCATAATATTCTCAAACTAGTATAAGCGAGCGATCACCCTTGGTAGAAAGACCTGGAAAGTGTCTAAGTGACGCTGCTAAATATACCAGATAAGAATTCATGAAGAAGGTCATAGTGGTAGGAACTGCTGCAAGTTGTTCGCACAAAGCATCACTGATGATTTCACCCCATGAAATGTGATGCGACTGCCGTATGAACATAATGAATTGATATATCCATGGCTCAAAGACATTGAAGTGCTCAAGGCCCAACATTCTGTTGAGAAGAGTGATGGTGTCTCCTATCTCCCACTTGAAATCACAACGGTACAACTTTGCCCATCTTGAGAAGGAAGGACGTGGCTGTTGGATCCACCTATTGATGTGTCGCTTGCAATCTTTTTCCCTTTTCACATAATACTCTGCTGCACTTTCTTTGGTGATTTCCATATAAACAAGTGCAGGAGGTATTTTGAAGACCTTCTCGATTGTATCCGCATCAAGACGAATTATAGCTTCACCATCATCATTTTTGATGACTCTTGACTCTTTGTCAAAATGATGGGCGCATGCAAGAACAAACTCAGGTTCTAGGGCAGCCACTGGGAAAGAAGATGCATGATGGATATGGCTTTCCAATAGTTGCTGCAAGTTGTTATCCTGTGGATCTTCTACCCTGTTGATGAATTTTGCCATATCAACGTGCCCTATTTCCGTGTCCCTGATGCGATCCAAAGGAGAAGAAACCTGGGAAGGTGCAACCTCATTCTGGTATTTGTCATATTTGTATTTCATTTTCTTTGGAGTTGGCGATGCCGACAAATCTGACATTGATTGTGAACCTGGAATGCTGTGATGAAGACTTAAAAGAGTTAAGGCAACATCATAGTCAGCTGCAAATATCATTCTTCTTTCTTTAAATGGGTAAAACTTTGATCTCTGAATTTTACGGTTTTGTGAGAGGAAGAGGGGAGATATGGAGAAATTGGAAAATCTTGACTTTGACCAATTTCGGATCTTGGGAAAATTTTCGCAAGTATACAAGTTGGAAAGGACATACATGCAATCGGGGTTTTAAAACCCGAATACAAGTACACTTGTAAATTCGAAAATGGAGAAATGGACGAAAAATGAGATTTTGACTTGCGGGAAATGATGGAAATGGAAAGTACGGATATGGGGAACATGAATGGATGGAAATGGGAATATTCGGGAAAGGCATTTTCATGAAAATGGGAAGAACTTTTCAACATGTAATCCGGTTTTTAAAACCCGAATTTGCAAGGGAGGGGTATTTCACACTTTTCAAGCTTGAAATTTTAACAAAAAATGATTAAATTTCTTAACCGTAGGGGAAGAACAAGAATTTCCAGCGAAGTTGTAATCGAGATTAAAAAATCCCGAATACAAGTTAAGAGGGAATTTTGAGAAGAACAATGCAATTCAACAATTGCATATCAAGGGGAAGATTTCTTTCACAAAAACCAAATTTTTTGGGGAAGAACATCACATGCCAAAAATGCAACTAATAACGAAAAATAAAGAAAACAAGAAAATAATAAAATGAAGGGAAGAAAGGAAAGAGAACATACCTTTCTTAAAAATGCAAAATGCTTCTTCAATAAAGCAACAATTCTTGAAATGAAGAAGCAAAACTGGTGAAAACGAGATATCCGGAATGTCAAAACCCTTATCACGTTTTTTGCAAAAATGTCTTATATGGAAAAACGTGGCACCAAGCAAGAGCAAAATGTCATGGAAAATGCTTGAATGTTTCTTAAACCTCAACGCCTTGGTACTTCAAGCTAAAACGATCCATGTCCTTGAAGATGCGTGGCATTCAACACTTCTAAAATGCAGCCATAATGATTCACGTGGAGGAAAAAACATGGCACTTGTTGCATATTAGAGGGCATCATTAAATGGCTTAAAACTCCTCCCAAACTCCACGCTTAAGTGAGAAAGGGCAAAACGATTTAGGAGTTTGCAGTTTGTTGAAGATTTAATCCCTCAAAATGTGGCATTAAAGAAAAACGTGGTTGCTGATTTAGGGCAAAATACCAGCAAATGTATCCTCCAAATGGCGTGAAAGATGTCCAAGAATGCATGAAAATAGGATGCAAACCAAAACGCCTCCTTCCTCCAACAATTTCTCCACAAAATTTGCCTTGAAATGGTCAAAAATCGTTTTTTCCTTGCATTTCGGGTTTTTTGGAGCAAAAGATAAGTTCAAAATGCATAAGGGAATGAAAATCGGGTTTTTTAGAACAAATAACAAGTTCTAAAATGCACTTTTTCACTCACTAGGCCAAAATCGGGTTTTTTGAACCAAATGACAAGTTTTATTTTTCACTTTTTCACTTACAAGGCAAATTTGGGTTTTTTGAACCAAATGACAAGTTTTATTTTTTTACTTTTTTCATTTACATGCCAAAATCGGGTTTTTTGAAGCAAACTGCAAGTTTAAAATACTTGTAAAAGGGAAATAAAATCCCTACAACAAGTTAGAAACACTTGCACATATGTAATGGAGATTTAAAATCTCTATTACATGTGAAAACCATTAAAGTAGGGTTTTTTTGAACAAACTGCAAGTTTACTTGCAGTTGAGCCAAAAAATCCCTATTTTAACTAAAAATGACCAAAAAACAATAAAAAATATAAAAACAACAAAGGGGAAATTTAAAACAAATTACAAGTAACATATTTGAAATAAAAGTGCACATGTAATTGGTCAAAAATTCCCCTACAAAGACCAAAACAATGAATATCATTTAAACTTGCAGTTTGAAGAAAATTCTCCACCTACAGTCTGAGTTTTAAAACCCGAAATTGAAGGAAAGGCATAGCAAACGAACCCAGAATTGGACGAAATTCGAAACATAGTTCGAGAATGAACTGAAGATTAAGCCAGTCCAAGGATTAGTCGAAATTTTGCCTCGGGAAGCGTGCCATAGAGTAATTTTTTTTTTTCATTTTTTCATAAAAATTTCACCGTAGTGGTCCTTCATTTTTGGAAACAAAAATGAGGACAACAGTATCATCCTAGTTGACCTCTATCCAATTAAAGGTCAACATGGTTCATTGACACCTGAGCAACCAAGGTGTTCACTACTAAATTACGTCAACATTTTACAAAATAAGAAAATTATATTTTAAAATTTTCCACTTAACGTATTGAGTCCATAGGCCAAGTATTGGAACCTAGGTCTTGGGTACCAAGATTTGAAGCCCCAAATTTTTTGTCTGAGTTATTTATGAGACTAGGATATGCAAGTCCTAAAATTTTATTTTTAGCTTGACCATCCTCAAAATTGTGATCTGATTTTCTTTTGAACTTGTCAAATGTAAACTATTTAGTAATTTAGTTTATATATCAAACAAATATGTAGAATAATCAAAATATTTAAATTCATGAATCAGTTCAATTCACATACAACTAAATGATCAATGAATTTCATTTCATTTCATTTTAACTTGGAAAATTTACAATTTAAGAATCTAGTTCAATTCAAATACAACTAAATTCATTTAACCAAAGGAGCCTGAAGTTCTATGCTACTTGAAGAGTTAATGGATGTGATTGGCACAGGAAAGTTGGAAAGATTGTTGCCAATACACACCATCTCATACTACATGGATTTGATTCTAGATTCTAGTTTTCTTAACAAAGCACTGCTGAAAATGAATGCTAAGATGAGTACAGTTGAACAAACAAGTTGAAGAATTGTTGGAACGAGGTTTGATATATGAAACTGAAAGCATGAGTCCTTTCATAATTTCTACAGTAAGTGTGGCAAAGGACAAGGAGTGGATGACATGCAATTGTGATCAACAATATCATCATCAAATATAAGTTTTCATTGCTATGCATGGATGATTTGATGGATTGCGTGAGTGGCACACATTACTTTTCCAATATAAATCTCAAGAACAAATAGTGTTAGATTAGGATTAGATAAGGAGATGAATGAAAGACTATATTCAAAATGAAGACTTGTATGAGTGGCTAGTGATGCCATTTGGTTTGATGAATGCCTCCAATCATGTTCATAAGGTTGATGAACAAGGCTTTGAAGACTTTTCTTGGCAATTTTTTGGTTGTATAGTTCTTTGACATTTTGATGTTCAACAAGAAGAGGGAGGAGCATCTTGCACACTTGCAGCAAGTGTTGACGCAATTGAGGAGAACATTAACTTGAAGAAATGCCTATTCATGAGGAATGAACTTCCATAGTCAAATTAGACTTTATGTTCTTGTCGACGACTGTTTTGACACACTCGCCAACACCTAGGTAGTCAATGTGAACACTCACCACCTCTCCTAAAAAGTAATAAGTTTTGGGGAACTAATCACTCCAAGGTCTCTATAGTCGGGTCTTGATGGTGATGGGCAACCCAATAGTTGATGCGGTTGTACCTGTTAAGGGGCCTGCTGGTTGAAACTAAATCCCACTAATCGTTAATAACTTTAACTTACTTTTTTTTTGTATTTTATGATTTTAAGATTCTTCTAGAAATAATTTGCAAGAGATAGGGAAACAAGAAAATAACAGTGAAACCAATTCAATGACAACTTAATGAACTACTTAATTAGTACCCCGCAATCCAAATATCATCAAATATTATCCAAATCAGCATTCAATAACGGACTACAATAAACCTGCAAAGTTAGCAACTTTACAGACTCATGGAAATAATATCACCACAATATTGTCTATCCCAGTAATTCTCATACACCACTTACGTGCGTAGTATGAGCCATAAAGCAATAAATGGAAGATCATAACATGTTGCCAATTTCAAACAATAGACATTACCAGGTCACAAAGAACAAACTCGTAGAACATATGCATAGATCAGGCAATCTATAAGCTGCTTCTTGTATTAATTTCAAAGAATGGGTAACAAAAATAACTCAAGTTCATAACAATCTACAAGATAATCTAAAATTTCTAAGTGGGCCTCCAATCATCAATTTGTGGACCCTCTAAATGGAATCTCTAATTGGACCTCAAATCATTTATTCGCGGACCCTTAACAATGAATTAAAATCTCCAATTTATAGAGTTTCTTGTCTTACTTTCTAGGAAATAAACCTAATTTAAATTAAGAACTTAAAAAAGTAAGGAGTCGCAGTTGACTTGCAAGTCTCTACCTTGGACTCCAGTTAACTATTACAAAACTAGGACTGGGTGAGCATTACAAAAACGGTGTTGCATGAACCAACACTTCGTAATCATGCAAATTTTGCTCAAAAAGCAGGTGTGACATCCATTATCAGTTGATGCTCGCACTGCTCTAACATGCATTTTGATTTTTCTAATGGCATGTTTGTCCTTCAAGTAAACTCCAGTTCAACATTTGTTCCAACTTTATCTCCATGATTTGCAAATCTACTTCGTTTAGGACCTGCACATTAAAACAATAAAATAATTAACTCATTTCCTAAAATGTGCCAATTTATTTTATAAATTCACAATTTAAAGTAAAAATTGATTCCACTTTGAATTTTAAAATATAACAATTTAAATCTCTTATATTAAATAAGAACAATATTATAAAAAGATTTAAATCATTATAATAAAAGAGATTTGATTAAATTTCAAAATAAATTCAAATTTAATAAAACAAATAACCCCGCATTTGTCATTATCTTCATGGTGGATCCCACTTTCCACTTTTTCCCAGCAAAGACCAAAAATAAACAAAATTAATTTATAAATGCTTTTATAAAACAATTCATTTTGTCCATTGATCAATTTAAATACTTTTAAAATAGATAAAGGTAAATGTTTTGAAATTTAAACCATAAAAATAGCTCATATTAAAGAATAAAGTATTTAAAACACTTCTCCTAAAGAGGACATTCCAAAATAAAATAAAAACAAATGATGGGCCCATGAAATGTTATACTCAAACCTTTTGGTATTTGTCTTGACTTATTCACCCGTGGTTTCCTTAGTTTTACATTCTCCTACGCAGGAAGATAATTCTATTTCACGTCTACTGAGATATATCTCTTTGAAAGATTATGAAGCATAATTAATAATTTTGTTGGTGCATGCGAACCCTAAAATCTCACTGATTATAATCTGTGATTTCTCGTTCTCCATATCGAGTTTGCCCTAACTCGGGCTGCGTTTTCATCATTTTTCCTTGTATCAATTTTGTCTGTCACATTTGGTCTCTTTACAAACTGCGGATGCTTCCCATTTGATGTTCTGTAATCATGGATTAAGTTTTCGATTCCTTTGTTGTTGAATTTGTTTCAAACATTTATGTGTGGGAAAAATGCGTTCCTCCACTCTTTCATTTTTTTTTATTCCATTATCGCTTTAATTTGAAACCAATTCCACTTTCTCTCACATTTTGTCATCTATCTTTTCTCCGTAATACAATGCCCAAACTGTGCCATTTATCTGCAGCTTTCTTTGATGCCCATCGATGCAATTCATACCTCTTACGGCCTTAGATTTATATAGTATACCAAAATTGGTGTTTTATAGTTTAGCATAGGCGATTTTAGGTTTTCATTGTTCACAATCTGCTGCATTGTGGAATTTGGAAACTTGCCCGAGTTTCAATTTTACAGGATCCATCCCTCATCTTTCTCATGTAATTTTCTCTCCTCTCACATTACCCAGCACATGCTATCTTTACATAGCTGTTTCATTCAACGTCATGCACAAATTTCCTTTTGAATATCAATAACCACTTAAATCCTTATGTCCGAAGTGAGGAAGGGCGATTACTAGTTACAAGTATATGGCACAGATAATGGAATATCGCCGTGAGAATCATTTGTACGAACAAGCCATGATAATAATCTTTGGACGAAAGCTTGTATCTCAAATTTGCACCATCTTTATAGGATTTGTCTTGAGGTTTCTCCTTGTGTCACTACATCTTACTCACCTTCCCATATTGTCAATGGTTGGATTTCGAAATGCACTAACAGTTTCTGACTTTGAATTTTACAGACTTAGGGATTTCGGACCCTCTAGGTCCCGATCTTTGCAACGTTCAAAATTTAAAATTAATACTAACATTTTTACAAGCTTATTTAAAATTTAATAAAATTAACTTTAAATATTAAAGTTTGAATAGAAACTTACATTAATATTTTTTTAACATGTTTCAGATTTAAACTTAATTCGAACTTTAACATGGTTAAATTTAAATAAGTTTTGAATTTTAAAATATCAAAATATTAATATAAACTTTTATCAATTTTAATACTTAATCTTAATTGAAATAAATTTTAAAATTCGTTTTTAGAATTATTTATTGTTTTTGTGATTGTTTAATTTTTTAATTTTGTTGTATTTTTGCAAATAATTGATTTTTTTTTGTTATTTCAAAGGGCTTTTCAATTTTTTATTTATTTTTTAAAAATTCTCAAACTTTTATTTTTATTTTTAGGGTTTTTGCAGATCTTTTACACCTACGCTAACCTAAACCTACAAAAGACGGAGACAACCGGACAACAACAACAACATGAAAACCAACACACATGCGCGACAACACGCAATGACACAAAAAACGGCCTTGGGGTTTGGGGATCCCAAGGTTCCAAAAAGCAAGCACCGGACTTCGAGACTTCGGGGTTCCGGAGTTCCGAAATCAAACAACGAAGCGACACTTTGGGATCCCGGAGTTCCGAAGTGTCGAAACGGAAAACAACGAAGACTTTGGAGTTTCGAGAGTCTGAAATTCCGAAGTCAAAAAAAGCAAAAGAAACAAAAGGAACAAAATGCACTTCAAGATCTCGGGATTCCGGGGTTCCGAAGTGCGAAAGAGAAGAAAACAGGGCAAAGACAAAATGAAGTAGAAGGGGGGCCCCAGCTCACGAAGTGAAAAGTTGGGGTGTGTTATGCAGGGCATAACAGTTCTCTGAACGCATTGATTTTTTTTCTTGTGTAACTATGAGGTATTTTTTTGCCAAGTTTGTGCTGAGCTTTTTATTGAATCTGTGCCGAGTCTCGAGTCCAAGTCAAAATTTTGGGCTGCTGAATCGAGTTTGAATTCTTGAACTATGCATAATATC
This sequence comes from Cryptomeria japonica, assembly GCF_030272615.1. Classification (NCBI taxonomy): domain Eukaryota; kingdom Viridiplantae; phylum Streptophyta; class Pinopsida; order Cupressales; family Cupressaceae; genus Cryptomeria; species Cryptomeria japonica. The sequence continues at coordinate 443,514,351 of NC_081415.1, read as the reverse complement.
ACAAGATGTATTGAAGATGACTTAGTGAAGTTTTAGGCAAATGTTGAGTGGCTAGAATTGAGGAGCACAAATAAGGTCATAAGTTTCCATGAGTACATGACCTTCTATAGGAAGTTCATCTAGGACTTCAGTGACTTATGTGCGCTCTTGGTATACTGCTGAAATATCCCCTTTAATTTTTTCCCAATTTTTCACACGATTACATTTAACACAACACTTGTTATGGCTAGGAAATGAAAACCAAATGCTGCTGAAAGTAACCCTCCACTTTCTGATCATCGAGAGCCCAATCTGGGAGGGTGAGAGCATACGGTGTTGAGGAGATCATTAGGTGCTTGAAAACTGAAATTGATTACAAATTTGGGCGGCAAGCCAGCCCCTTCCACTTTTCAGCAGGATAGAAAATCAGAAGACTTGACGGTAAACCAGCCAAGGAGAAACACCAACACACAAACAAATCAACTCTACCGCAGTATTTCAGCGGGAGGACTTATTACAAACAAAATCAACTCGACCGCAGTATTTTAGCGGGAGTATTTTAGATTGTTTTATTGCATGAAAATTGATTGCAACCAACCGGTAACAACCGGGTTACAACATACTGGCTCACAGGCTTGGTAGAACATACAGAATAGGTCACAATCGGGACCTTGAATCTTGAGATCTATCTTCTACGCGCAGTCTAGCTACTTGATTCTCTCATTGATTACATTATAATGCGCAATTACAATTATATATATTGATCCAAAGGATCCAGTTGACCCAAAAGGGATCAAAACCCGAAGAACAAGACCTAACATGTAAAATAATAAGGTCGGCCTCCGCCAAGAGATTCATCCGGAAATCCAAAGGATGAAACAAAGAATGCGGGAAAAGGTTGGCCACACGCCAAAGAACATCGGAATCAATGCCCAAGGCTCCGCAAGCTTTGGAAGGGGTTCCGATAGATCACCAAAATAGTTCCAGGCAACTGGTAACAAGAACTGCCAAACGGTAATAGGAAACTGTCAAGGAAACCGATAGCGATATCTTGTCGGAAAATGATCCAAATGCGATGCGGTCTGGAAGCAAGAAAGATGATCAAGTCTTCAAGTAGAATCCAACTCCACAGGATCCGGTGAACCAAAACCGGGACACACAAAAAGGAAAACTAAAAGGAAAATGTTTTTGGTTGATGCAAGATTGCTATGAACCAGGGATCCTCCTGCATCAGACATCTGGGGTTATTGAAAAAAAGTGAGCCTCTCACTTTGCTGGGATCAGAGGGAAACCAAGGCGGTCTACCTCTGCCTGAGAAATCCAAGATGAATCTTCAACTGGTTTGTCCTTCCAATTCACAAGATATTCCTTATATTGACTACTCCGGGTACTACGCCCAATCCTACTGTCCAAAATTTCTTCAATCTGATCCGGTTCCTTCCGGGGCAACTGTTTCTCCAAGTCTGCAATACTGTTCTCACTGAATTTTGGTTCATGATACTCATGAAGATTTGCAATGTTAAACACATGCGAAATACTCAGACTATTCGGTAACTCTATTTCATATGCATTTCCAGAACTGATCTTCCTCAAAATCCTGCAAGGTCCAAACTTCTTCATTTGTAACTTGTTATAAGTTCCAACCGGGAATCTCTCTTTTCTCAGATATACCATTACTTCATCGCCAACTTCAAATTCCTTATGTCTCCTCTTGTCATCTGCCTTCTCCTTGTATTTGTTGTTCATGTCTCTTCCAAATGTTGCTTAACCTGAATGTGCAATGCTGCCATGTGATCTACAAAGTCTTCTTCTTTTGAACCTCTCCGGTCTTCACTGCTAATGTCTCTCAATTCTGATATACCTCTAGGATGCACTCTGGTAACAATCTCAAAAGGTGTTATTTTGGTACTTCTATTTACTGAATTGTTGTAGGCAAACTTTGCTTGTTCAAAGATCAAATCCCAACTTCTGGTTTTATCTACCACTAAACATCTCAACAAGTTTCCCAAACTCCGATTAACAACTTCTGTTTTCCATCAGTCTGTGGATGAAAAGTAGAACTGAACTTCAAATCTGTCTCATCTTCTTCCAAAGTGTTCTCCAAAAATAGCCAACAAACTTAGTGTCTTTGTCTGAAACTATGCTTTTAGGTAATCCATGCAATCTCACCACTTCCTTGAAAAATAGGTCTGCTACATGCAATGCATCTGATGTCTTCTTACAAGGTATGAAATGAGCCATCTTCGAGAATCTATCCACTACCACAAATATAGAATCACTCCCTCTCGGCGTCTTAGGCAATCCAAGTACAAAATCCATTCTTATATCCTCCCAAGGTCTTACCCGTATTGTCAAAGGTTTATACAATCCCACATTCTAACTACTACCCTTTGCAACTTGACAAACTCTACAACTCTGCACATATCTCTTAACATCCTTATGAATCTGGGGCCAAAAGTACTACTCACTCACCAATGCTACTGTTTTGTCAATGCCAAAATGTCCAACTAGTCCTCCACTGTGTTTCTCCTTTATCAGATCTTCCCTCATAGAACTCTTAGGTATGCACAACTGAACTCCTCTGAATAACATCCCATCCTGAATGAAGTAATCCAACCACTTGCTTCTATCTACCATAACCAATTCTCTACATGCTTTCCAAGGTTCTGCAAAATCCGGGTCATCATCATACAAGGTCTTCAAATCTTCAAATCTTAATACTATTTGTAAAAGTATTCAAATTTATGTTCAAAAGTGGAATGTTAAGGATTTTGTCTTTATTTTAATTCCTTAAACAATATTCAATGCTATTAATGTATGCTCTCTAGTTATTTCTGATTATGAACGGAAACTTCTTTGTTTGCAGGTGGTTGTAGATAATATTTATTGATTTCGATATTTCTCCAGCATTCTTTGCGACACATATATATAGGCATTGCCTTGTAAGATCAAGGCTTGCCTTGATCGGACATGTCTCATGACATGTCCAATCAAGACATGTCTTGATCAAGGGTGGTGCCTCATCATAATGCAAACCGATAACTATCGGTTAATATAAATGCCGATACATAACAAATGATAATCAATGCCAACGGTTTGTGATTTAATGCGGTTTGATTATCATTGTAACCGATAATGAATCGGTTAGTTTCTAATGCAAATTTAGTTATCATTAACCGATCACTAATCGGTTTATTCTTAATGCTATTTCATGGTAATCGATGGTAAATGCAACCCGATCATGGAATAGTATAAGAGCAAAAATATGTTAATACAATAACTATTGTAGTTATCATATGACAACACTAATTAGTGTTGTCATACGATAACTAGAATAGATATGCAGAACCGATTACAATCACAACATGTAAATGAAATCACTGCATAGCAAATATGATCATATCTCGATCGATGATAGAAATGCTTATAAAGATGATTATGATGTCTACCATTAGCATGTAGATTTATCGATAGGATAGATGATTGAATGAGAGACTTCATTTATCTCTCATTCAATCATTTATCTTACCAAAGCTACATTGTTTCAACAACTATCAATCTCATCTCTATCAGCAAATTCCTTCTCTGACTCAATGCATCAGCAACTTTGTTAGATTTCCCACTTCTATGCTTCAACACAAAGGTGGAACTCTGCAAGAATTCTACCCATCTCAAATGTCTCTGATTCAACTCACTCTGATTGTTCAAATACTGCAAAGCTTGATGATCTGTATGCAACACAAACTCCTTAGGCAACAAGTAATGTCTCCACTTCTTCAAGGCTTGAACTATGGCATAAAACTCCTGATCATACACAGAATATCTCCTTCGAGCATCATTCAATTTCTCACTGAAATAAGCTACTACTCTCCCTTCTTGAGGCAAGACTGCTCATATTGTTGTTCCACCTGCATCACAATCCACTTGAAATACTTTGTTGAAATCCGGTAAAGCTAACATAGATTGCTCAGTCACTTTCTGCTTCAACAGTTCAAAACTTTTGTTTGCTCCGGTGGTCCACATGAATTCCTTCCGATCACCTCTCATGGTCTCAGCCATAGGGTTACAAACTGAACTGAAATTTCGGATAAACTTCCGGTAGAAAATAGCCAATCCATGAAATGATCTTACCTCTCCAATGCTTTCCGGTGTAGGCCATTCAACAATTGCTTTCACTTTCTCAGTGTCCATCTTCAAACCATCCTTAGATATCACAAATCCCAAATAGACTAACTCATCCTTCATGAAAGTACACTTCTTGATATTGATCAACAACTTCTCTTCTCTCAATCTCTTCAAAACTTGTCTTAACTGCAACAAATGCTCCTCTTTTGTCTTGCTGAAAATCAAAATGTCATTCAAATACATAATAACAAACTTACCCAAGAATTTCTTCAATACCTCATTCATCAGTATCATGAAAGTACTCGGTGCATTAGTCAATCCAAAAAGGCATCACCAACCATTCATACAGTCCTTCATTTGACTTAAATGTTGTCTTCCACTAATCACCTTCTCTAATCTTATTCTGATTATATCCACTCTTCAAATCTATCTTTGTAAAGTATTTTGCTTCACTCAAACAGTCCATTATGTCATCCATCCTAGGCAAAGGAAACCGGTATTTCACTGTGATCTTGTTTATTGCTCTGGAATCAGTACACATTCTCCATTCTCCATTCTTCTTAGGTGCCAATACTGCTGGTACTGCACAAGGGCTCATACTCTCCCCGATAAAACCTTTCTTCAATAGTTCCTACACTTGTCTATTCAGTTCTTCATTCTCTGTCGGTGTCAACCGGTGTGTAGCTTTGTTAGGCAAACTAGCTTCGGGAGCCAAGTTCATGCAATGACTAATACTTCTCATAGGTGGCAATCCATCAGGTACATTGTTTGAAATGATGTCCTCATATTCTATCAGCAAATCTTTTATCTCTTCTGGGTGTTCTCCTTCTGGTTCCGGTTTCTCAATCTTCTTAGGAATTAAGGTAAAACAGACATTCTCATGTTCCATCCAGGAATTTCCTTCCATCTACCAAACATATTCTAGCATTCTTACAGACTTCATTCTTCAAAGGTTCCTCCAAAGGTAACAAGGTTTGCTTCATCCCATTGGCCACAATAGTGTATGTATTCTTCCTCCCTTCATGTACTGCTTGTCTATCAAACTGCCAAGGTCTACCCAACAAAAGATGACAAATATCCATAGGCATAATATCACACAAGACTTCATCATGATAATTCCCAATTTTTAATTTCACCAAACATTGTTCACTTACTAACAACTTATGTTCATCCTGAATCCATGCTATCTGATAAGGCTTAGGGTGTTTCAATCTCTCCAATTTCAACCTATTCACCATTTCTTCTGAAACAAGATTATCTGAACTACCACTATCAATAACAACTTTACAACACTTACCGGATACCTTACATCTGGTCTTGAACAGATTCTTCCTCTGCAAGGGCTCTTCATGGCCTCTGGTATGACACAAAGCTCTCCTCATCACCAACAGTTCTCCATCTTCTGGTTTATTGTTTGATCCGTTGGAGTTTTCTTCCACCACTGCTGCTCTTTTGGTAGTTTCTGTCTTCTTACACTCGAATGCACAATGTCCTTCTCCTTCACACTTAAAGAAGGTTCCTCTAAATGTCCTCTTGTCTTGTCTTGTCTTCCAAAATTTTTATTCTGGTAACCATCCGGTTCTCTCCTCCGGTAGAAATTTCTATCATCCCTCCGGTATGAATTACCTTCTTTGTTCACTTCCTTGTCCTTGCTCTGATCTGTATTGGTTCCTCTTCCTCTAGTATATCCTCTTCCTCCGGTAAACCTTCCACTCTGCCTCTCTACCTCTGCTCATGTCTTTTGTTTAACTTCTCTTCTGCCTTTAGGGCATACTGGTAAGCCTCTTCAACACTCTCCAATTTGATCAAACTGAGTTCATCTTGTATAGACATCCGCAATCCATTCAAATATCTTGCAACTTGTTCAACTTCATCATCAACATGTCCGGATCTGATATTCAACTTGTAAAATGCTTCGGTGTACTCCTTCACACTAGATTCTTTTTGTCTCAAATTCTGCAACTTCCGGAACAGATTCACTTGATAATCAGCTAGCATAAACTTCGATTTCAACTTAGCAATCATCCGATCCCATGTCTTAATCATCTCTTTACCTCTTCTTTGTCTATCAACTTGCAAATGCTCCCACCAAAGAGATGCATGACCCTTCAACTGGGTACATGCATATTTCACCTTCCTCTCTTCTACAGTGTTCTCAAAATCAAAATACTTCTCCATCTTCGAGATCCAATCCATCAATTCATCCAAATCTAACTTCCCATCATATTTCGGTGGGGTAAAATGAGGTTTAGTATTCGCCCTACTCAAAACCCTCAAAAACCTTTCCTCATCCGGATCAACTGCCGATAGGTTTGCTTGTTCTGTCCGGGCTTCTTCTCCTTCATCTTCACTCACATCTTCGATATGTCGGCCTCTTCTCTGGGTTGTCTCCACGGCTTCCAACCAGGCTTCTATACCTCGCTACATCTCCATCACAACAAGGTCTGCATTCCCACGCGCTCCACCATTCCTAGCTCCTCTTCGCGCCATCGTTCACGCTAGTCCTCTACAGCTGCAAGTCAGATCCGCAATCCACCACCCTACAACAAAATTTCAGGACACGCAACCTCCGGAACGAAACTTCGCTCTGATACCATTTGAAGCAGTCATCGGTGAGGAGGGACCTCAAAGAGATCAATCCAGACCGGTCAACAAGAGTAAACACAACGGAAACACAAAGGTATGATGGAGGCAATGCAGAACAGATTGTTTTATTGCATGAAAATTGATTACAACCAACCGGTAACAATCGGGTTATAGCATACCGGCTCACAGGCCTGGTAGAACATATAGAATAGGTCACAACCAGGACCTTGAATCTTGAGATCTATCTTCTACGCACAATCTAGCTACTTGATTCTCTCATTGATTACATTTTAATGCATAATTACAACTATATATATCAATCCAAAGGATTCAGTCGACCCAAAAGGGATCAAAACTCGAAGAACAAGACCTAACGTATAAAATAACAAGGTCGACCTCCACCAAGAGATTCCTCCGGAAAATCCAAAGGATGAAACGAAGAACGCGGGAAAAAGTCGACCACACGCCAAAGAACATCGGAATCAAGGCCCAAGGCTCCGCAAGCTTCGGAAGGGGTGCTGGTAGATCACCAAAATAGGTCCAGGCAACCAATAACAAGAATTGCCAACCGGTAATAGGAAACTGTCAAGGAAACTGATAGAAATATCTTGCCGAAAAATGATCCAAATGCGATGAGGTCTGGAAGCAAGAAAGATGATCAAGTCTTCAAGTAGAATCCAACTCCATAGGATCCGGTGAGCCAAAGATGGGACACACAGAAAGGAAAACTGAAACTACAAACAAAAAGAAAAACAGAAAGGAAAATGTTTTTGGTTGATGCAAGATTGCTATGAACCGGAGATGCTCCTGCATCACAAATGCTACCCACAAGAATCAAACCAAGCAATCCAAAATCGAACCACAGCTAGGAGTGATGTCTCACACTTGAAACTGCAAAAATCCCTAGGAGGTTTTCACCCTTGAAGAAGTCTAGAGTCAATCCAACAGCATAACAATATAAGTTTTCAAAAGATGTCCAAATGAGAGCCCAGGCTCTTATTTATAACATTTGCTCACCAAAATTCAAATTCAACACCTGTAAATTCGCCCGCATTACATGACATTTCATTTCATTACACCAGCATATGGCCGCCCAAGATGTATTTTTTCCTCTCCTAGACAAGTTCGAACATGTCCAAGGTCCACAAGTAATATTTCAAAATACTTTTCCCTTTTTCAACCCCTGACTTGGGAGAAATAATAAAATCTTATAAATAGAATATTTTTTCCTCTTTCCTAAGTTGTCCAATTTAATAATTGAATATTAAACTTGGGACAAAGTATTAAGATTTAATAAACCATTTTACAGACCAAATGTCATAAAAATATTAACTTATGTCATTTTAATCAAGGATAAAAAAATCGTGAAAAAATCGCCTAAATCGCGATTTTTCACGAGTCATTTTGGCAAACGATTTAATCGTTATTTTAATCGTAGACGATTTTTTCTTAAAAAATTGCCATTCTTAGATGCCAAAAATCGCGATTAAATCGCTACTAAATTGTAGAATATCGTTGTCAAAACTAGGGCCGTCGGTAATCAAATGTATGAGGGGGGCAAGCTTTATCCATAGACGATCTCGGGTCCTCCTCGTGGCCTCCACAGTGAGCAGAAGATTCTCCATCAATGCGTGCAAACTGCAGCAATTTTTTGAACCGTGAGCATTGAGCAATAAGACTCTTGTTTTTTGAATCCCCGTTTGCGATAGAATGGGCGTCGTGAACAATGCCTGCAGGGTATGCATATCTGACGAACAAAACAAAGCCTTCAAAACCGTGTTTTACCTAAATGCGATATATACTTCACAATATTAAATAATAAATAATAAATATATTCTAGGCCTACCATGGATGCGAAACTCCTTAGAATATATTTATTATTTAATACATAATAGTTAACATAATTGTTGTTTATATATTAACAAATTAAAAAATTAAAATTTTAAATATATTATAATGTATTAAATAATTCTTAATATTGTTTTATTTGTAATAATTTTAATTTAATATATGAAAAATATTTCTTTTAATTTTAAAATTTAATATCATATTTTATTTGAATAAATAATAAATTTGATCTTTTTATTTCAAATATATTTAAAATGTTAAATTATTTTGACAATTTAATGAATTTATTATTTATATATTTAAAAAATTCAAATTTATATAGGCGAATTTAATGTTCCTCCTCAACCTCACTGCAACTGTTGCTACTTTTAAATTTAATAGCTCTGGTTACTAAAGTGAGAGAATTTTTTAATAAAAATTTCATGTCAAATTTAAATGGTAATAAAAATCTATCATCAAAAAATTATTAAACTGTTATATATTTGTATTGTGTTGGTTGAAAATTTTGTACACTTGGGGGAAATATACAAAATTGTGGTTTCAACCACAGCACACGAGTAAAAACTCTCCTAATTAAGGGAAGGCTCCCCCTATCTAACTAAAACTGAAATAAAAACAGGATGGGACAGCAGTCTTCCTTCTTTCTTCAAGAAAGACAATATCCTTTTCTCTTCGCAGAAAAGGATAGCGATTGAAAATGAACAGCAGTAACTACTTTCAAGTGAAATGAGAGAAAGGAAATGAAGTTTCCTGAAAGTGCAAAGACTTCCGTCACTTCCTTCGGGATGGGACAGCAATATCAAGCTCAAAGACTTGACTATTGGAAGTCCTATCTACCCTTTGCTATACTAAATTTTACAACGAATAAAAGACAACAGCTCAAAGACTAGAATAATTTATTCTTTTAACACAAAGACAAGAACTAATGCAAGCTCAAAGACTTGCTGCTATTTCTTATCAAACAATAATTTTTCTCAAGAATGGACGCAAGCTCAAAGACTTGCTGCTCCTTCTAGAGATTTTCCTATTTTAATTAATCTTCTCTACTTGCAGCTCAAAGACTTCAAATCAGATTGGACTAAGCTCCTTTAGAAACACTTGGCATAGAAGAAATAAAAGATTCAAACTCAAACATGTAGCTCAAAGACTCAAAACTTGAGTAATCCTTCTTTATTATTCTTCAAAAACTTTCAATCCACAGACATAAGCTCAAAGACTTCTTGCTGTAAATTTGGCAGAGTTTTTGCTTGCTTTCCAAAAGATAAAGATTACAAAGGACCCTCTCTTCTATTTATAGGAGAGGAGCCTTGAGAAAAAGGTGGGAGGATCCTAACTAACTTGAGAAATTCCCTCAACCACCAAGACCTATTCAACAACTAATTATGACTTCATTAACTAACTAAGACTTATTCTAACTACAGTCCTAATCGGACACAACTTGTAGTTGCCTTACATGTAATTACAAAAGTACAAGTAATGTGTAACTTACATTTTACAAAAAATACTTTTACATGTAACTTGTCAAAACAAAATTACAAATGCATAACTAAAACTATTCCATGTGTCTAAAGACACGACTCTAACTGCATCATCCTTTGTCTGTGATGATCTTCATGTCGCTTCAGGATGCAAGAACTTGAAGTATTCTGGATTGGTAAAGACATCTTGAACCAGAACGGGAACTTGCATCCTTGTCTTCTTGCTTGGGGTCGTACTATCTTTTCAGGAGGGAAAGGGTAGCCTTCCTCTTTTCATGTCATGACCACCTTTGTCTTGAAAGCATTCTATGCTCTCAACCATGAATTGTTGTTGTATCTCTTCTTTGTATCATCCTTCATTCTTGAAATCTGCTTGCAAAGTAAGGCCCATGCCTTAATCCATTGATTTGGTAGATCGTGTGTGCAAACCGGACTGACAAGGGAAGGGATAAATTGATGCAAAAATGGGCTCACAAGTGAATTTCGGGTTTTGGAAGCTGCATTACATGTGTGGGAAAAACAAGAGCATTACTTGCAATTGCGGGGAACAAACATGCAACTTCATATGTGTAATGGGTAAACACAAGTTTGCACTTGTAATTGGACCTTTAGAACTCATTTTCGAGTGTTTTTTGAGTGCATTTTGGACCAATTTCGGGTTCTGGATGGCTGATTGCAGGTAGACTTTAAATGGGGAAAATGAGTGGATGAAATGGTATGTACGGATGATGGAAATGAATATGAAATTTTTTTGAGAAGATCATCTTCAAGAAAATGGGAAGAACTTGATTTTTTAATCATTGAAGTTTGATTTTTGGACTAAAGAAGGTTAAGTCTTTGTCCAAAAAGGGAAGAACACATCAAAACATTCCTCTTGCAAATGATTGGGAAGAACACATCAAGAGGTAGAACTCTTTACACTTGCAAATCTCTTTGCAAATTTGGGAAGAACACATCTTTCTTATTTTGAAACTTGATTTTTGGACCAAAGAAGATTAAGTCTTTGTCCAAAAAGGGAAGAACACTAATTTTCCTCTTACTTGCAATCGGGTTTTTAAAACCCGAATGCAAGTAAAGAAGGAGAAATTCCAAAGGGGAAGAACAACTTTACTTTACAAATTTATTTGTAAAATGGGGAATTTCCTCTCATAAAAACTGATTTTAGGGAAGAACCAACCATTTACAAATTTACAACTAGAAAGGAGAAACAACAAAACAAGAAAACAAGAAAACAAGAAAAATGAAACAAGAAGAAAATAAATCTTACCTTGCTCCAGTCTGAAAATGCCTCTCCAAAAGATGATCAATCTTTGAAATAAAGAAGAATATCTCTTAAAAAGAAATAAACCGTATTCCAAAACCCTAGCCACGTTTTTGAAAAAATGCCAAAACTGAAAAACGTGGCAGCAAATGCATGAGAAATGGCATGGAAAATGACCAAAACTCTTTCTAACCTCAATACCTTAGCATACCAAGTCAAAATGATTCACAAGATTGCTGATTCGTGGCATTTTTAATGAAGAAAAACGTGGTTTTTTAGCAAAAACGTGTTTGCTGTTATAAACCTAAAAACCAGCAAACTTAACCTCCATGTGGCATGAAAGGTGTCTAAAAATGCATGGAAATAGGAAGGAATCCAAAACGCCTTCTATCTCCCAAAAAATCTCCACAAAAATTTGCTCTAAATCTTCGAAAAACATGTTTTTCCTTGCAATTCGGGTTTTTTGGAACAAACTGCAAGTTTAAAATGTATGAAACAATGAAAATCAGGTTTTAAAAATGTAATTACAAGTTTAAAATCCTCAGAAAAACACTTTATGAGCAAAATTGGGTTTTAGAAAAGAAATTACAAGTAAAATTACTTGTAATAGGGAAATAGAATTCCCTTTACAAGTGATTTCACTTAAAACATGTAAAAGGGTTTTAAAATCCCATTTACAAGTTTTATTTTAACATTATAAAAACAACTTTAAGCTATAAAGATATGTAAAGGGGTTTTAAAATCTCATTTACAAGTTTTTAAACACTTAAAGTGAAGCTACTGGTAATGGGGGTTTTAAAACTCCCATTACAAGTTTTATAAAAACTTGCAGTTGGAGAAAAATTCCCCTACAAGCCTAAAAACTTCAAGGGGGTTTTGAAAAACAAATTCCCAGTTACTGGTAATCATTGAAAAATTCCCCTACATTGAAGCAAAAACATAGAAAACGGACTCGAAACGCGACGAAATTTGAAACGTAGCTTGGGGATGGATTGAGGATTAAGCCAGTCCAAGGATTAGTCAAAATTCTGCCTTGGGAAGTGTGCCATAGAGTAAAAACTTCAACTTGCAATGACTGTTCTGAAACCCGAAATTGCATAGAAAGCTAGGAAAAGGAAGACCAAAACTCACCAAAACTTGGACAATGATGGCAAAGACACCCCCCAATGATTTGACACTATCAAATGTGAGTTTTTTACCTCGTAAAACGTGCCTTGGAGACAAAAATGACACTTTTAAGGCAAAAATTTGTAGGGGTTGTCACATTTTTGAGAATCCAAAAATGAGGACAACATATTGATTACTAATTAGTAATTAGTAATTACTATTGTGAATTTAATAACAGTAAGATATAACAGGTTGTCACATTTTTGAGAATCCAAAAATGAGGACAACATATTGATTACTAATTAGTAATTAGTAATTACTATTGTGAATTTAATAACAGTAAGATATAACAGTTTTTAGTGTATAATGTGTTTTTTAGAATATTTTAAGAAATTATATATTTTCAAATGCTCAATAATTTTGCCGATTTATTGCCAATTTTTTAAAAAATTTCGGCCAAAAGATTTATTGCCGATTAAGATATTTACATCTTTGATTTTAATGATAAATGACCAAGTCCATTAAACTGCATTCTGAACTCAACTATGCCTGCCAGAAATAGAACTGAGTCACTGAGCCATCACATAACTGCCAAAAATAGCAAGTGCTGTCAGACTAGACTGAAACCCTAAAAATTTCCACACTAAAAATTTTAAAATAGTGACTCCCAACTCCGTTAGGGCACAAACTGGGATCAACTGTTACTTACTGAAACTAGTAAGTCCACTGAAAAGTTGTCAGATGAAGTTGCATGTCATATTGTCGGAAAACTCTTGAAAAACGCAGAAAAATGTGCTACTCAAACCCTACTTACTAAAAATAGTAAGTTTGCAAACCTCAATTGAATGCAATGCATGTACCATCAATGCAAAGCTCTCTGAAAACCCAAAAAAACTCCACAATCAAAAATCCCAGACTCCAACTGCTTCCCACTCAAAATCCTCTCGGAAGATGGAAACCCTAATTCTGTCAAAAATAGCCTACGGGCCTCCTAAATAGGCTATTCTCCACCAAGAGTTTTCATTGGCTGGAAGGAGACATTACAACTGCAAGAAGAAAAGGCAAGTTCGAATAGATGATTGTTGTTGCAAAATGAAATATCCCCTTGATTTTGTTTTTCAGTTTTAAATACAAGAAATTGCACTTGTTAACGTTAGCATAAGAAAATTCCAGCAAACTCAACCACTTTTTCAGCAGGAGTATTTGATAACAACTTGGAAAAACGTATTGAAAATGAATGGAATACAACTTGGTGGTATAACCAACCACTTCCACTTTTCAGTAGACGATACAGTACTAAACTCAACCACTTATTCACCGGGAGTGTAAATAACAAATGCTGGAAAGTAATAAAATATGAATTTGGCGGTAAACCAGCCACTTCCACTTATTCAGTGGGTAACAAGGTTAGCTTCAAATTTGAAAATTAAAGAATGATGTCTAGTACTACTATAACAACTATTTACAATAAAGCTAACAATGAAGCATCATGAAAAAACATTGCTACTAAGATCCATGAAGTTAGAGAATCAATCCTAAACTCAAAACTGATAATTTATAGTGAAAATCATGAGTTAGAACAGCAATACCCAATCTGATATGCAATAGCTGTAAACTGATTTTTTTAACTAACAACATCGAAAAGCTTCAAATGTTCATAACTTCCTCGATTCTTCTCCGACTGAGCTCAAATTGAAAGCAAAGACAACATAAGGGTAAGCGACCAACTTCCAACCACCCCAAGTCACAAACCAGCAACCATGAATATGGCATGAATCCCAATGCAGCCTAGGCAAGATGGTACGACTAGCAGCAAAAATCGATGTCTCCACCAAAAGTCACAATACCTTGGGCATAGGAGTGCCTAGATCCAAGGAAAAGAACAAGTCAGTACCCACAAAATCCTAATCAAACCTTCAGTCAGTAGGAATATTACTTTGAATCAGCCTAGAGGGTTTTCACACTTCAAAAACCACGAAAACTTCACTCACACCAGTTAGAAAACATCAAATCCACACAAAATTGAAATCTCCATTGGAATACCTTGGCAACCTTTGGATGAAGCTGCACCACAATCAGCTAGGAGTTATCTTTCAAACTCAAAACTGAAAGAAGCTAGGAAGCACTCAACCTCGAAGAAATAGTCTCTGAAAATATTTCAGTAGCACTTCGTTATCAACATAATTACATACCCAAATGAGCCACTCAAACTTGCTTTTACAACTCTCTCAAAGGGATCGACCCTCTTCTACAAGCCATGTGGGATTAAAAGTTTTACTTTATCTTATTTCCCTTTTCATGTGCACAAATAACTTAATAAAAATTATTAATAATTCCCAACTTGGACGACCACATGAGAACATCTTTTAAGAACAACTTAAAGTCATTGAACCTAGGTGCGAGGGTCAAAAAACATCTTGGAATTATAAAATCAATTTAGATATTACCTTCCAGAAATGAACTCCAAGAGAACTGAATAAGCCACCCCTCAGATCGAACTACCAAAAATAGAAACCAAGTGCCATATCATGCTGCTAAAAATAGTACTTACTTAAAATAGCAAAAAACTAAGTGCCATATCATACTGCTAAAAATAGTACTTAAAATAGCATACCAATAAAACTAGTGGCTCCAAACACCTTTTAAGCACAATTCAAGTAGCTATCAAAATTTACTAAAAATAGTAAGTTCAAAAATCTCCTCTGATGGAAATGCATGTCACACATTTTGAAGCTCTTTGAAAACCCAGAAAGACCGAGAGAGCAAACTGTTAGACTCTTGCAAACAACCAGCTAAAAACCTCCCGGAAGATGGAAACCTTGATTTTGCCTCAAATTAGCCTACGGGCCTCTAGAATAGGCTAAAAGTCATCCAAAAGGACTATTGTTGGAAAGGAGACACGACACAAAAGATATTTCTACTCTCAAAGAAGGTGACATATGAACCCATACTAGCACTTCTAGACTTTGGAGTATTACAATTCAACTGTGATACTATCAAAATGAGAATTGTTACTGTATTGAATTAGGAGGAAAGACCTATTTCTTTAACTTAGTAAGAAGCTGAATGAGGCTGGATAGAATGATGCAATGACATTACAGGTCAAATAAACAGTTTGTAATAGGTGCATAAAATCTTAATAAGAAATGAAAGAAGAAAGAAATACAAAATGGTAGTATAATCTTATTAAAGTTGAAAGAAATTACAATCACATGGGCCCTTATTCGCAAATGGAACTTGACAATTGATAAGCCCAACCAAAAGAAATCCCCAACCTAAGGAAAGATTCTCTATGTAAAGTCTACTCCTGCAACACTTCTGCTCAAGTCTCAATGCCAATTCCCTTTCAAGATTGCTAGACTTTGTTTTGATGGAATCAACCATTAAATAACTAAACAAGTTAACACTTGGCATGCAATAGTGAATTCAACCTATAAGATGAAATTTGCTAGGTGTCCATGAGCTAAAGAAAAGTGATGTTCCAAGAATAAGAGGGATTGAACTCCACGAATGTCTTTTCATTTCCTAGCAATTGACCATTTGCATGTAATCTCAAATGAATCCTGAAGGATCAATTTCCAGATTTACAAGTTATTCACAAAGAATCACAAATAGGAACATGCGCAGTTTAGAGAATCTAGCACAAAGAAGTGCATGCAAATTAATACCATTGAAAAAAAAGGTCACACAAAGGATTTTGTGGTAGTGTGTAGGATGTGCAAACAAAAATGAATAAGAAGAACAAATCCATAAGATGATGCTCAAGGATCAACTACTCAAATGACACTAGGTCAAATAGGAGCCAAAGATCCAAGGCTTGCACAGTTGAGTCAATCCAACACCTACCCATAACAAGCATGAAACAATACGAGAACCAAAAATACGCATGTATGCAACAAACACAAGGCACACATGAGAGAAAACAAATGAGTGACAAAAGCAGCTAGGTCTGCCAAGGGAAACAGAATGTGCAACATAAATCTTTTGGGTGATGCAAAATTGTTTGATGTCTAGGATGCTCTTGCACCACTTAAGTACTTTGTCTATGCTATGTAAGATGTGTAAAAAAATATTTGACATTGTAAGATGCATAGGAGATTTTTTGACATGCATATGAGCATGTAAGAGGGAAGTTACAATGTAGACTAGGAATATTGACCCATTTATGATGTGCAAGAATGATACATGATAAAGCATCCTACTAAAGGAGGTAAAAGACAAAATGGTGTGCCCAAGTTTGGTGGGAGGATGATGATATGTAAGGGAATATTCTATAAATGGTTTGTTGACCCATCATGAGGTGTGGGTTGTTTGGCCCCATGACATTACCTTTTGATGGTTTCCAGGGCCGCGTTAAGTCTATATAATGAGGTTTTGAGATGGAGGCATTAATCATTGTTGTTTGTAGGGTTATGTTGCTAGTTTTCCTCCAATATTGAAGAGCATCATCTACATGGAAGACACGAAGGTTGTATTCTAACATTATGGTTTTCTAGAATATATTGGTTTCATTACTTTGGAGTTTGAGTTTTTCCCAAAAAAGTTTTCCTAGGGTATATCTATGTCATTCTTGTAGTTTTGGTTTCTTTTATTCTTCGTCCTCTCTTATTCGTGTTTCCTTTATTGCTATTTTTTATATGTTAGATATTGAAATTTCTATAGATCGGTTCCTATAATTTTCTCCTCATAGGATCAATATGGAAATATCTCCATATTTAGTAGTTGAGCTTTGTTTTGAGTTTAATTACTGAGGGGTTTGCAGGTATATTTCTTTATAGGAATATGGCAAGCATGTGAGCACAAAAGCTAAAGAATTTGCATAACACATAGAGTAGGTTCATGCATGAGCCAAGAAGTAGTTGGAGGAAAGCAATGCAAGATAAAAGTTGCACATAGATGGGCATTATAGGGAGAATAATTACTTTGAGGATAAGTTAGTTACGGTGCATTTGAGAAATGAGAGTTTCCTATATACAAGAAGCTAAAGCTCAAGAAGATTGGTCCATGTTGTTTAATACATAGTTTTTTTGAGAATGCATATGAGATTGGGTTGCTTGAAGGGTTGGATATCTCTCCAATATTCAATATATCTCATCTATATTCTTACCATGCATTTTGAGAATTCAAAGGTTGTGCAATTGAAGGAAACATTAAAATTGGAGAAGCGAGATAATGTAAAAGCAATGAGGAGTTTCACAAGTCTTGGATACATGCATTGGCAATAAGAACTAATGGAGCAAGTACAAGGAATATCTTATTTGCTAGAATGGTAAGAGGCCAAAGGAAGATTCGTGGATTCTTTAATAAGATAGAGTAAGTTGAATTTGCTGGCCAAATCAATTATTTGTGTAGTCCTATATTGTGGGCATCATGCTCACAATATTTTTACTTAGGGAGTTTGATGCAAGAACATCCTAATGGTTGGTGCAATCTTGCATCACCCAAAAATAATTGTTTTAGCTTTGGTAGTTTTCCACATTGCTCATTTGTTTCATGTGTCAATAGTTTGAAAAACTTGTGCCTCCATTGCTCGAAGGCATTACATTAATTAACCCTACATAGACCCTATTGATCTTGGCACAAATATGTTTGAGCACATCTCAACCTCTATGCAAGTTCCCCTTGTGTAGAGCATTGCATGAGCCTTGCCAAGCTTCGTTGATCATACTTGCATGACCTCACACCACAAAATTGTATTGTGTGTGCCCAAGAAAAGTCAATGAATTTCAATATGTTTGAACGTAGTGTCGATAATATGATGATTTCTATTATATGACAATGATTAGATTTTCTGATGGTTTTCTATGTTTGAAATGTGAAGGAAGCATGAATTTCAAATTTATTAAGGAATGGCATGAATGTCTTTTGGTACACTACACATATTTACCTTGTAGTTTGGATTTCCTCCTAGGTGCACATTTATGGTAGATGACTTCCATTAGTCCTCAAAATCTGTTTATAGATCATATCTTTCTATGTTGGCACTATTTGTTGGAGATGCTTGGTCATTTGTGAGGGTTAGTCTTCCAAACAATTCAACTAGCTGTTGGTTTCAACTTCCAATAGGTTTTGGGTAGAGCTTAAAAGTGATCTTGGAACAATTGTGTAGCATGAATCTTTGCATACATTTCTCTAGGGCAGATTAGCATCATGCATGTCAAGTTTCACATATAGGTGGTCGTTTTCTATTTCTTTCACTTCTGCATATGAATACAAATGTTTTTCATTTGATTTCCATTGCTCTTCCTTGTTTAGCTTCCATTTGTGTACTTTGTATGCGTGTTTGCTGGTTGTTTATTCGATCTATATTCTTCCGCTGCACCACATTGTTAGAATTACACAAGTTGTAACATTAGAGATCAAAGTTTGAAAAAGACTTGGACTCAGCGTAGACTCGGCAGCCCAAAATAGGACTTGGACTCGAGACTAAGCAAAAAAAAAAAAACTTTTACAAAAAACGAAAAGAAATTAATGCATTGAGAGAACATAAAAGCCTATTTTGACTATCAATTTATCATAATTCAAACATCGCACATGTCATATGATCGTTAAACACTTAATATTTGAAATTTTATCATTCATACTCAATAACTAGTGGGGGTTTGGAAGTGGAGTCCCTAATGGGTTTGAGGGGCAACAATGATAAGTTGCACAAGGTGTTAGATGTGAGAAAAAGCCAATGATAGAAGGGATGCAGGGAAATGCACTTGCGTTTCCCTGTGGGCTGGAAGTGGGGAAAACTTGTTATGGATGATTGAAAATGGATGAGTTTCAACCAAAATATGAAGAAATTGACACCTGCAGACCTATTTTGGGTACCAAGCAGCAGAATGAAATGAAAAAACATAAACAAAAAAATGTCTTTTTTAGCTGTTTGGGCATTTCTAGACAGGTGCGAGAGTCCTAGGTTGGGACTTGCAAGTCCAACCCTAGGACTCACACGAGTCCTTTGCAAAAACTCAAGCATTTTTTGTGGTGACTCGGTAGGATGCGGCTTGTGAATCTGTGGTGAGTCGA
Source organism: Cryptomeria japonica (assembly GCF_030272615.1). Lineage (NCBI taxonomy): Eukaryota > Viridiplantae > Streptophyta > Pinopsida > Cupressales > Cupressaceae > Cryptomeria > Cryptomeria japonica. Next base: position 443,494,950 of record NC_081415.1, on the reverse strand, counting down.
TTCCACAAGCCAATGAACTCGCAAGTCCTAGCGAGTTCTAGCCGAGTTTTCAAACTATGCTAGAGATCATGTGCAAAGTTCTAAATAATAAATTTCATTGTGTACATTTGATAAAATATTAAACAATGTCAAAAACTTGTGCTCTAGAAATTTTGGTATTATTTTGGCTTGATTGTGCAAAAGGGATTTTAACAGATCCCTTATTATGAAAAGAGTGCATGTAGGTAAAGAAAGTTGCTATATGTGCGCACCCTTCATCCCTTTAAGAGCTTTATATTACTCAAAAGCTTAGTGCTAGTGGTCCCTCAAGTAATTGTTGCTAGTAATTAAGAAATTCAATTAATTGCTATGAAAATCATATTTCACTGATCAGAAGTCTTCTAGCCATAGTACATTGCAACACACATTTGAATATCCAGTAAGAGTGGAAAAATTCATGTATAGCATATATAAAAAGATTAGAAATGAACAAGTTCCATGTTATCTATCAATATTTATATTTTGATGGTATTTCTGTGTATTAGTCACTGTTAAGTCATCCTTTTGATGAACTTTCAATGCTAAATATTTCTTTTATAACTTTTATCTCTTATATTTTAATTTTTATATTCATTGGCTATAGTATATACCCTGTCTAGTTCTTTGGCATTTATTTGATTTAAGAATGAATGTTTATATATTTTAAGAAATATCTGGCGACTTAGGTTTTTGGTGTTTATTACATCACACCCACATTTAAGACATTATTACTTTAAGATGGGAATCTTTTGTGATTTTGATGAATCTTGTGTCAAATTAAGCTTGAACAAATCATGTTGTTAGTGTTGGTAGGAACCAGTTACTATTGTCTAAAATGAAATGGTACAGAACGGTTTTGCTAATAGAACATGATATATTTAGTGAGTGATAAAAAGGAATCATATATCATTTCTGTCCGGTTTAAAGAATATTTTGTGACCATCTTTTTTGAAGACCTTGACTCATTTGTGTCTGTTTGGAAATCTATTTATATATCACATTAAATACATGTTTTGGATTACAGAACTTACAACATGCTTTTGTTGTATGTTAAGGGTTCCAGAAATAATCGCAGTTCCAATAACAGAAGGAAGTGAAGATTATATGCAATGGATGAAAGAAAATACCGCTGTTCTAAATGGATAGTGTGCGGTAACTAGACCATTGTATTGATCGAGCATATTTAATGTCATTAAAAGATTCCCTTGGTATGTCAAATCATGTTGTTAGCAGGACATAGCATTGTACACAAATAACAAAGAGTCCTAGTATATTTCAAAACAGCACTCTTCATATTTACAGTTTTTTTTTTTTAATTAACTCTTTTTGGGCTCAAATTAACATATTTTATTCTTACCTAATGGTGGATATTAAAATGCTTGTGGAAGTCTATGAAATTTCTTTTCATCATATGATAATATTTTGCCCATCATAAAACAAAATAGGGGGGATGTCTGCTGATCAAACAAAAGTGTTTGTCATTGTGTTTGCAAATATGCAAAGATCTCATGTGTAGTAAATGGCAGCTAGAGATCTTTCCCTGATGATGGGTTACAAATATTGGTTCACAATGTCAATAATTCTCCTTTCCTAAGCAGATTCTCCTGAAATCATTTTGACAATTAGAAAGAACATTGGTTTTCCCGTGGAAGGATAGTCATCTTTTTCCTAGCTGTATTTTTTTGGATATTAAATGATATCTGATCATTTTAAGATTCTTATTTAGTGCTGGATTTGGGATGGTCAAACATCCTCTCTAATTTGTGACTTATTGAGGTATTATGTTTTCTTCTAATTGGGCATTGAAATGTGTGTTTCTTTTCCCTATGCTTATTAACATTGCTAGTGATCTATGAGAGGAACATGTGTGAAATGTTTAGGTAATGGCTTTGGTTTTCATTTGAAAAATTACAAACATATTTTGCAGAACAAACAATTTTCAGATTTATTCGTGTCTCACATGTTCTTTTATAATTTTACGTTTGGCTTAGTAAGTTGAGTTTTTTCTTTTTTGTTGTGTAGAAAGTGACCACTATGATTGATTAGGAACACATTGACATTGACCAAGTTGCTATCTTGTTCAATACATAAAAACACAATATAGTTTCAAAGTCATTCTTCATTGAATTATAGGTGACAACTTTAATCCTTGTCTGTGGAAATAGTAGGTGAGTCTTTTCTTCTCTCCTTTATTTCTCCCATTAGGGAGGGTATATTTGTGTGTGTGAAAAGTGGTAATCTGTAAGCTGTAAGGAACAAACACTTCAATAAATCATTGCATGCATGGTTAGATAGATATAATCAATGAATATTAAAACCATAACAAATCGACTTATTACCTCCTAAAAGATGCGAGTATAGACTTGCTCTCAAATTTATCTAAGCAATACCAATGACTAGACTACACCAAGATGAAAGATTTAATCTATATGAGCACAAGATTAAGCTAAATGGATGCAAGATTAAGCTATGAATGATTAAACTAAATATGCAAAAAGCTAAGATGCAATAATCTCAAAGCACAATATTCTCAATGACTCTAAAGCAAAAACAACATAATTACAATAAATCTCCAGGGTGTCTTGAATGAGAGATGAAAGGCTGAATTTATAGAGAATCCAAAGAGAGACCAACAGTCAAGATCGATTAATGATGAGTGGTTGAGATTCTTCAAGAAAAAGCACAATCTAGGTGAATTGAAATGATTGGATGCTTTGATTCAGTTTCAGAGAAGATTAGATTGAGTTAATCTTGAGATAAATTCCAATTAAAGTCTGGTTGAATGCATTGAGATTATAAGTTTGAGTTTGCATTGGAGATAAAATTAGTTGATTCCATGCACATTCCTCTTATTTGCTCAAGATTTTTATTAGAACAAAGCCTTTTCAATGCAAATAAACCTCTTTCCTCAAGATTTGTTTTGAGTTTTAATTTTACAGAAAATGATTTATTCAATTTAATAGTTTTTCTTGTTTTTTTGAGATTTCTCAAGTTATCTCAAATTTAGAAAAAAAAAAATCTCAAGTTGATTTCTTTTCTCAATTTAATTGCTTTTGGTAAATTAATTCATTTTTGATGATTAATTCATTTTTTGATGATTTAATGGCAAATTGATTTATTAATTAAATATGTTAGAATATTTAATTAAATAAATAAGATGATTAAAATGATTTACTTGGAATGATTAATTAATTAAATAAACATTTAATTAATTTAGAATGATTTATTTGCCATGTGACATTGATGATCTATGAGTTAATTAATTAGGTGCTCAAGATTGATTTAATTGCCTTTGGTTAGGACCTTGGTGATGTAGTCAAGATTAGGGGCCCATAGTTTAGGTGACCATTTTTAGGGTATCACATTTGCCCCTCTTTGAATTGATGTGCGAGCAGTGCATTGATTCAAAGAATAGTTGATGCAAAATAGATATTAGTTATGAACTTGATAGATCAAAAACCGATGAAGAGTGAGATGTTCAGTTTGATTTGAAGCTATGAAACTGAACAGGTTGATTAAAGCAATACCGATCCTAAACTTGATTGAACTAGGACCGATGAAGAGCGAGATATCGATCTTGATTTTGATGGATCAAGAAGCGGGTACCAATCTAGAACTTGATTGAACTAGAATCGATTGAGCAAAGAGATAATACTGATTCCAAGCTTGATTGAACAAGAACCGATTAACAAAACAGAATGTCCAGCTTGATTTGATGTGATGAAACTGAACACCTATTTGAAGATTGATTCAGATGAGGAAAAAATTGATATGCCCCAAAAGATTGTTTTTATTTGACATCGAAGAAACTTAACTTGATATGATGTAGTTCAGTTAAGATGCCCCTAGCAATGAGGTTTTAGTTGATTTATTTTGATTTATATTCGATTAAAAAAGATTTTTTGCTCGACTTTTGATAAAGATTTGAAAAATTTCTCTACTTTTCGATGATGTAATCACTAATAACGTTGATGTAATGAGTATGCCCCCTCGGGGGCGAAATCGAAAGATAGTGAGATCGCAGTGATTTTAGGCAATTTTAATAAAATGATTTAGCGATGATAATTTGAGTATGAAGATTAATGTAAGAATTAATTTGAAATCGGAGTTGATTCAGAAAAGATTTGAGCATAAAGCAACTTGAATATTGAAAGTGCCAAGTAGTCAACATTGTGATATTTTGAATAGAAAATTAATGTCAGATTTCGATTTCGATCTTGAAAATGGACTCAAAGACGGTCGATTTAGCTAAGAGTACAAATTTTGTGTCAATCGGAGCAAGTTTGAAAAAATGATGATTGTTTCAAATTCAAGCGCTCATTCAAAGGAAAGAAAAAGTAAAGTTATCATGCTGAAATCACTTGAAATGCACAAAGCTTAGTATGAATGCAACCTAAGACTTAGTCAGTGGATTTGGTATGCTTATTTATCATCACAAAGCATTTTACAATGTCGAAGATAGACATAAGCACCACGACATGAAGAGCCAGGATGACTTGAATGTCACGTCCTTTTGATCTAGCAAGTGAACATAAGCACCAAAGCATGAAGAGCCAGGATGACTTGAATGTTTCGTGCGTGCAAACACACCAAACAAAGCAGAGTTCCTTTCTTTTCATATGCAATATTGATTATCTTGTCCGCAATGACCCTTTTATCGTTCATATCCTAGGACAGATTAAGTATGCATCCAAATTGCACAATAAAGAAATTTAGTCAAAATAGACAAGGAAATGATTCCAACCGCTCTTTAGCATACAAATAAATGGAGTCGAGGTATGTGTGGCGATTTCACCTTTATGTGAAGGCATTAATCACAGACACCTAGCTTATGAGGTGTTTTCAGATCATTGAAATCATTTCTACAAACATAAAACAAAGAAAATTATTATACCCCCAGTCCTTGCTCCTCTTAGTCAAGATAGAATTCCTCGAGTTACTTAGAGGGAATAATAAATGAAAATCACTTTAAAAGACAACATACGAAGAAAATTTCGATCATATTTCAAACAGTGCTTAGTGATTATTTTCATTGTTGTTTTGCTTGTTTACTCAGTGGTAAAACCCTGCAGTGGTTAGGAGACAAGTAACTGACTTGGATTGGATGACTTGGTTAAGACTGCTTAAGACATTTAGATTGATCAGTCGATTACCTTAAGACTAAGATGTTGATCTGTTTCAAGTCATGATGGTTCCAAAAAGAACCAAGATATCACAAAAGCAACTGAAAGATATGTACAAGCTAAAGCAAAGATGCAAGAAAGCGGGAAATAAAATAGGAAATGTCAAATTTGCGTTGATAGATGGAGCACTTCAGTACAAGAGGTGCATGTTTACCAAGTTTTCACCTTCTTGGCAGAGATTTTTTTTTTCACTACCAAAGTGCCTATTTACCAGGTTTTCACCAAGGCATTTGATTTTATTTTTTTAGGACTTTTATGATTTTTTTGATTTTCTTTAGGACTTTTTAGTTGTACAAGTTGCTGGAGCAGAGAATGCTAAGTGTATAATTTCTTCAAGTGGATGGTGTTGATCGGTTCACTTTTGGTGTTATTTTAGTAAATAAATGACTTTAGGATAGATCCTAAACATGTTTGAATGTTGGAGGATGCAAATTGCCAAAAGTTGCAAAATTGTCAAAATGTTGTCAACAACTTTTTGCAATATTGTTCCAAGAAGTTGCATTTTGGTTCCAATGGTCATAACCATTCAAAAAGGTGGTTAGATTCGTTGGAAAGGGTCTATGTAATAATGTGAAGGTGGGAGCGATTGGATGATACTCTTGGTGGAAAATTGAATGAAAAGCACTAAATTTCTTGAGCAAATTTTGTTTTTCTGAGATAGTACGATCCCGTAGGGATTGTCAGACCAAAACCCTGAAAATGGGATGTTAGTAAATTGAATCACCTCTTATTTTCTTGTGTTTGGAGTTCACTTGGTAACCAAAGTAAAGGTTTTATCTTTATTCTATTCAGACTGGTCTAGAAACCCTTAATTTTAGGGTTAGTGCAGAGATGGAGCCCTAACTTGTCTTTTTTGCAGTGGAATCTCACGACCACTTGGAAAATGCAAGTTATGGGACTATATAGTAAGACCCTAAAGGCTCAGGACTGGAGGAGTTTGTTTGTTGCCTCAACCACCAAGACCTAGGGTAAATATCTCTATGTATTTAGCCTAAGTGATGAGACCATTGTGTGAACAGTCAACCAAACAAGCAAGGTGACCGGTTTGATAGTGGATCCTATTCATTTGGAGGTAGGAGAACCTAACCAAAGTGTTGCATTGGTTCTATGCACCCATTCCTTGATACTTGCTTTGTTAACCAAGCCTAATTAGGCCTATTAGGTCTGTGAACATAGCAAGGGTTAGGGTATGTTGGAGTAGGTTCAATTCTTGTAACTTTTGGATATTTTGTAAGTCCAAAAAGGGTATCCAAAACAGTGATTTGTTTGTCTGGTGTTTTTGAAATTTTGCAAGTTGTTGTCCATAAACCGGTTAAAGAGATCTATTAGGATCCTCTAGCCCTATAAGGGTTCTTAGCCTTGTGGAAGTCCCAGAACCCCATTTGTGGTTGATTGTTTTTATAGTAGACATAAGTAAGCTATCCCAATCATTAGATAGAGGATTTGTAGACGTAGACCAGAGGTCAAGTTTCCATATTTTGGTCAAATTTAGGGAAAGTGTCCCTAAAACCCAATCTTGGTTGAAGTTGTGCAAGGTCCCTAGAACCTATGGAAGAAGTGTGGGGTGTGAAACACACTTAGGAGTGTAAAGCGGAAAAATCGAACCCTAGTCGTTCTCCCCTCCCCAACTCCGAGGAGAGAGAAGGGAGAGTCACTAGGGTTGATGGTTTTCACTTAGGGGAGACTTTACATTCAAAAGAGGGGTTGAAACCCACAAGATCCAATCCCACGCAATGCAAGATTGGATTCTATATGAGTTTCAAGGGTTGTGATAGCAAGGATACCCTCTTTTGTAAAGAATGTAGATAGAAAGATTGAACTAGGAATGCATGTAGAAGCAAGAAAGATTTACTTATAAATAGAGATAGGGATATGATATGAAGCTGTGGACCTGGAATTAGCAGTAAAATGTCGAGATGGCACTGTCCTGCAAATTTGAGCAAAAGTTGACGGGACGATGGCGCCCGGCGTGCACACGGTCCTCCGAAAAATCCGCGAAACGAAGGGGGATCTGTTCGTCTCTGCACAAGGATTCCAGATCTTCAATTTCAGCCGCGTACCTGCAACCTACACACAGAAAAGCGAAGACGATTGGGGGGTTAGGGATTAGGGGTTTGCCCTTAGGTCAAACCCCGGTTTTGGAATTAACCAAGAAATGAGAAATGCTGTAAATGTAAAACAAGTACTAGTACCTTGTTGTAAGGATGTTTGTATCCTTATATGCGAAGGTATAGATGTTGTTGTATGTTGTATGTTGTATGTTGTAATATGTGATCTCCTCTTCAATGGTTGAATCCTTGTCTTGAATGCAACACCTAGCCTTGAATGGAGACGTAGAATGATCAATTGCTTGAAGGAATGCTTGAATGCTTGAATGTTTGAATATCGTTTCCACGTCTTGTACACATATGTCCTTCCTCCTCAAAATGGGAGAGGAAATGTAGTTTATATACTTGCCAATTAGGGTTGATAGACTGATTTTCCCGACCTTAGGCCGACCAGGAAATGTTATTTTCCAAATTGCAAACAAAAAGACCCGAAGTCCCATAGGAGACGGGGCCCAAAAATAGGGCCAGGGACCAGGGCGCTGGGCGCCATGGTCCTGGGGGACCAGGGCGCTGGGCGCCCTAGTCCTGAAGGACCAGGGCGCTGGGTGCCCTAGTCCTGAAGGACCAGGGCGCTGGGCGCTCTGGTCCCACCTCCCGGGACAGCAGGGTGCAAGGAGGGATCAAGCAGGGTGCTGGAAAAAATGCAGTTTTTGATGTCATGAACAAGTTTCGGGGTCTCCATTCAGGTTCAGTGTTGCATCGCCATCGTGAAGACCCAAATGCGGTCAAAATTGCAAGTGTCGCAATTTTAGGACGCTACATTTAGCCCCCACTTTAGCGGGAGTATAAGCGTACGCTCATACTTCCGGTAAAGTACAAGGAAACAATATTGAAAAACTTTCACCACGTCAAGGAGGAAAGATACACCAAGCCCCCAGTGGACTAAGGATCTTACGACTTCGATTGACAAAGTAAAAGGGAAGATCACGAGGGAGAACCATGACTGTCAGTAGTAAGGTTCCCTCACTATGAGTCATGCAAGAAAGATATAAAAAATTTTCAAGGCAAAGCTAAATTTGTCAAGAAATTTTCAAGTATCTTGAAAAGATATGAACGGGATGTATGCCCCCCTACGTTAAAGCGATCGCACACGCCTCACCGGGGGTGATTGCTTTAAGGTAGTGATACATATAAGAAATGAGAAAGGAGCACGTTATCACAAGGATTTAGCCCCCAAGTGTGAGATAAACCCAAGGATAATAGACGCAAAACACAAAGCACAAGGTGACTTCGCTTTCCTTGGGGTCAGTATGCTGTATGATAATTCATGTATATCATATGTATGTATGCATAATTGTTCTTCATTCCCCAATCAAGGAAGGTCACCTAGAAGAAGGGAACACATGTGTCTTTTGAGTCAACATGAGAGAGACCAAAAGAGATCTCAATGTTTTGCATCGTCCTCAAGTAGACAACACTAAGGACAACAAATAGAAGAATGAGAATAACATATAGAAGAAGTAACAAAAGAAATAGAGGAGGAGAGAATCTGCTATGCTAATGAAACTAGTCTAGCACGTCATCTACCCCCCGATCTTGCTGATCAATGTTTCGGGAAGGTAGGGAACACGCTAGAGGAACATCCAACACAACAGATGGAGCTATCACAAGATCCAAACAAGGGCTATGTTCATATCCCAAGCCACGGTGTTCTTGTCTAGGAGCTAGGATAAGTGCTTTAGAAAATTCATTAGATAAATGGTTATCAATATCAACAAGTTCATATTCACTATCAGAATGAACAGGAGTAATATTTTCATCATGAATAACATTTTCATCTATATCATCATCAAGATTTATAAAAATAGGATCTTTAACTCGCACAGGATCAAGACCATCATGCATCTTATGTTCAAGAGATTTTGGCTCACTCGTCAGCTGAGGAGAAAATGGAATAATGCTTGTTGAAGGTGTTTTTGGGGATTGCAAAGTTTGAGAAGCAGCTGCCTGAGCTCTAAGACGACGCTTTCGTCGGCGTTCACGTGCAGAACGATTTCGTCTAGTCTTAGTAGGAAGTTGCGAAGATTGAGGAAGAGGAATTGCCCCCATGACTGGTGATCATAGGGGGAATGTCTTGTGTTGAAGTAGTCATTATGTTTGATGTAAAAGTAGGTATACTAGCAATAGGAGTCGTCAAAGGAATAGAATGATTGTCTTGAGTAGGAGGTTGTGTATAACCTAAGGTTTCAACACAACTCTTCATAGGCATCACATTTGAATCCACAATGTGTGCAATACCACGCAAAATATCAATTCCATTCTTATCACTTTGAAGCATACGTTTTAGACCCTCAATTAAAGGAAGAGCTTGACTATCAGGGTATTCTTGAGACATCCATTGTCGAAAATCATCAAATTGGTTATCCAATTTTGAAAGTTGTTCTACAGAAACCTCATGGAGAGCTTCTTCATCATTAAGAGGATTAGAGGAATTACCCATGTCCTCGTTAAAAAGGCCATTCAAATTAGGTTCCATCTCCTCAGTAATTAAACCTTGGAAGGACTTAATTCTAAGGCTTCGTCTAACAGGAATAGTGTAAGTAGGACTTATTGTTGTAAAACTCATGCACTAAAGAGAGAGAGAAGATTTTGAATTTTTAGAGGTAGCAAATTTCAATAAAATCAGCCAATCTCCTAGATTTAAGCTGTTAAATGCAATCAGGACAATCTCCCGAAATTTTGGAAAAAATGTCCGAGACCGTGGCGCTCGGAGTGCACACGGTCCTCGCAACTTTTTTCGAAATTTGCAGGGATGAAAGTTATGATGATTTTACAGCTAACCTGAAAAAATTGAGTGATTTTACGATCTGTAGATAGGCCAAATTAAAGTTGCAATCTCAAAATTGAACCCTACCAAGATTATCGAAAAATGCAAAATTTGAATTTTGAAAAAGAGAGGGAAACTGAAATTTTGAATTTTATAATTTTAGAGGGAATACCAAAAGCAATGCAAGTTTTGAAATTTGAAAGTTGACTCAATTTCACGCAAAATTCAATTTTGAAAGCGGAAATCAAAGTTGTTGTAATTAAGCACTTAACTTCAAAAGTCACAAATTGCAAAAATTTGAATAAATTACTGAAATTTCGAATGAATGATAACACACTTTTCAGATTTAGGACTGTAAGAAACACAATTTTGACACAAATTTCAATTTCAACAATTTTTGAATGATTAGAAGCCTCAATCCAAGCAATCGCTAGACCAACTTTGACTGTAATTTTGAAGGTGTTAAATTTGATAAAATCAGCCAAAATTCTGGATTTTAGCAGAAAAATACAGTAAGATCTAGCTCCCGAAATTTCGGAAAAAATGTCGGGGACGATGGCGCTCGGGGTGCACACGGTCCTCGCAACTTTTTTCCAAATTTTCAGGGATGAAAGATATTGTGATTTTATTGCGGAATCCAAAGTTACAGCTGATTTGGAGATGTTTTGATCGGTGAAATTGTCGGACAAAGGTTGAATCAAGAGGGTTTCAAAAATTAGGGTTTTGACACTTAACCACTTAATTTTCAAAATTAAAGCACAAATATGAATTGATAATTTGTAATAGAAGGGCAGATCTGAAACAAGCATTAACAATTAAACATTTCACAAGTTTAATTACTTAAAAAGAAAATTTAGGGTTTTTATGCAATTAACCTCTAAAATTTTGCAAAAGATCAAACATGGAAATGTAATTAGGAAAGCAAAATTTTCAGATCTAACCATGAATAATTAGAATGAGGATGTTCACATCGGGTTCACCAAAATGTAAAGCGGAAAAATCGAACCCTAGTCGTTCTCCCCTCCCCAACTCCGAGGAGAGAGAAGGGAGAGTCACTAGGGTTGATGGTTTTCACTTAGGGGAGACTTTACATTCAAAAGAGGGGTTGAAACCCACAAGATCCAATCCCACGCAATGCAAGATTGGATTCTATATGAGTTTCAAGGGTTGTGATAGCAAGGATACCCTCTTTTGTAAAGAATGTAGATAGAAAGATTGAATTAGGAATGCATGTAGAAGCAAGAAAGATTTACTTATAAATAGAGATAGGGATATGATATGAAGCCGCGGACCTGGAATTAGCAATAAAATGTCAAGACGGCGCTGTCCTGCAAACTTGAGCAAAAGTTGACGGGACGATGGCGCCCGGCGTGCACACGGTCCTCCAAAAAATCCGCGAAACGAAGGGGGATCTGTTCATCTCTGCACAAGGATTCCAGATCTTCAATTTCAGCCGCGTACCTGCAACCTACACACAGAAAAGCGAAGACGATTGGGGGGTTAGGGATTAGGGGTTTGCCCTTAGGTCAAACCCCGGTTTTGGAATTAACCAAGAAATGAGAAATGCTGTAAATGTAAATGACTGTAATGTAAAACAAGTACTAGTACCTTGTTGTAAGGATGTTTGTATCCTTATATGCGAAGGTATAGATGTTGTTGTATGTTGTATGTTGTATGTTGTAGTATGTGATCTCCTCTTCAATGGTTGAATCCTTGTCTTGAATGCAACACCTAGCCTTGAATGGAGACTTAGAATGATCAATTGCTTGAAGGAATGCTTGAATGCTTGAATGTTTGAATATCGTTTCCACGTCTTGTACACATATGTCCTTCCTCCTCAAAATGGGAGAGGAAGTGTAGTTTATATACTTGCCAATTAGGGTTGATAGACTGATTTTATCGACCTTAGGCCAACCAGGAAATGTTATTTTCCAAATTGCAAACAAAAAGACCCGAAGTCCCATAGGAGACGGGGCCCAAAAATAGGGCTAGGGACCAGGGCGCTGGGCGCCATGGTCCTGGGGGACCAGGGCGCTGGGCGCCCTAGTCCTGAAGGACCAGGGCGCTGGGCGCTCTGGTCCCACCTCCCGGGATAGCAGGGTGCAAGGAGGGATCAAGCAGGGTGCTGGAAAAAATGCAGTTTTTGATGTCATGAACAAGTTTCGGGGTCTCCATTCAGGTTCAGTGTTGCATCGCCATTGTGAAGACCCAAATGCGGTCGAAATTGCAAGTGTCGCAATTTTAGGACACTACAAGGAGATCATTCCTTCCATCTAGGAAGCCATTGGACCACTTAGGAATTATAAATCAATCTTTGGGTGTATAAACCAAGAAGTAGGCCCATTAGTACATTTCTCGTTGAATACATTTCTCGTTGAGTACTCTGCATCAGGTGGTATTAGAGCATGAAAAGAACCTTGGGAAAGATAAAGAAGTGGAAGACACAACCGAGAATAGTGAGGATATTCCCACTACACCCATGATAAACATGGAGTTGGCCAAGATAGTGAGAGAGCAGGCGGCCAAGAATAAAAAGATGGAGGAAGAGATAGAGAAGTTGAAGAGAGAACAAGAATGCAAAGAAGTTGCATCAGCCTCTGATGGAAAATGAGAAGAGGAAGTAGAGAGACAAGAAATGTCGACAGGCCAAAGACAATTTGTTGAAGCCCTTAATAGAGTGGGAAGAAGAGACAATATAGCAGAACTACCTACATTCTTTGGGAAAATGAATCCAGAAGAATGTATGAATTGGATAGAGGCAATGGTGAATTATTTTGAATGTGAGGAGGTACCTGATAACCAAAGGGTGAAGGTAGCTAAATCCAAAATGAAGGGTCCAACTCTTAGTTGGTGGAACTTTCTGCAAAATGAAAGAGATGAAGAAGGAAAGAAGCCTATAACTTCATGGAAAAAGATGGTGGTAGAGATCAAAAGACAATTTGTGCCTGAGGACTATGAGATCATCTTACACAAGAGATTACAGAACCTAAGGCAAAGAAATTTGGATGTTAGTACCTACACTGAGGAGTTTCACTGGATGACACTCAAGGCAAAGATACTAGAAAGTGAGACACAAAAGCTAGCAAGGTAAATGAATGGTCTTAAGTTCAACATTCAAAATGAACTAAGTTTGTTTAACCTGGAATCAGTGCACAAGTGTTATCAAATGGCACTTAGAGTTGAGAAGAAGCAAAAGAGGAGAGGAGAACACAATAATAGAGGAAGGGGTGCAAATTTCAGAGGTAAGGGAAGATTCAATGGTAGGGGACCATCTCCTAAACCCCAAGGAGAGTCCAATCATCAGGAACATGAAGGAGAATCACAGAATAGAGGTAACTTTAGAGGAAGAAGGGGGAATGGTAGAGGGAGATTTGGTGGAAGAGGACCTAGTGTCTTCACCGGTAGGTGTTTTTCATGCAACCAAGTTGGGGATCAGTCATTTAGGTGTCCAGAGAAGCTGAGCAATAGTAGCCAAGGAGGTGATAGAAGAGCACATCTAATACAAGAAGAAGATAGTCAAAGTATGACCTCCTACCACACATCTACCTCAAAGTCTACAGATCTGGAGCAAGGAGAACTCTTGATGATTAATAGGACCCTCTTGAAGATACCAACCGCCAAAGAACCCCCTCAGAGGAAATCTCTTTTCAGAACCTCTTGCAAGGTACAAGGCATGGTATGTAAAGTCATTGTGGATTTAGGGTCCACAGATAACATAGCTTCTATTGAAATGGTTACGAAACTTAATTTGCAAAGATTACCTCATCCCCATCCTTATAAGGTGTCTTGGTTGAACAAAGGTCAACAAGCCTTGATTAGTGAACAAGTTTGGGTAGAGTTTTCAATAGGTGAATACAAGGATAGAGTGTTGTGTGATGTGGTAAAAATGGATGCTTGTCATTTGTTACTTGGCAGGCCTTGGCAATATGATGTAGATGCTAGGCATGAAGGCAGGAAGAATGTCTATACCATCACCAAAAATGGAGATAACTTCACCATGACCCCTCTCCTAGATGATAGTAAGGATAAGCATATTGTGACTAGAGTCATGCTAGTAGATGAGAAGGAGTTCATGAAGGTCTTAAAGGAGGAAGTTACCCCTTGCTTTGCAATAGTTGTCAAGCCTAAGGATGAACCTAAGAAGCAACCTAAGTGCCAAGAATCAAGGAGGAAGGTAGGTCCTAAGGAGGTTCAAGATCTGCTAGATAAGTATAAGGGAATAGTTGCAAACAGTACCACAGATACTTTACCTCCTCAAAGGGAAATCCGTCATTGCATTAATCTTATACCAGGTGCTACATTGCCTAACAAGGTAGCCTACAAACTAACCCCCAAGCAAAATGCAGAAGTTGCAAGACAGATCCAAGAATTGCTAGAGAAAGGGTTCATTAGGAAGAGTATAAGTCCATGTGCAGTCCCAACAGTGCTAGCTCCTAAGAAAGAAGGAACATGAAGGTTTTGTACAAATTCTAGGGCTATTAACAGGATAACAATAAGATATAGATTCCCAATGCCAAGAATAGAGGATTTGATGGATTGTCTAGGAGGGGTCAAGTACTATTCCAAGATAGACTTGAAAAGTGGTTATCACCAAATTAGGATCAGAGATGGAGACCAATGGAAGATAGCATTTAAAACCAATGAAGGTTTATTTGAGTGGATGATCATGTCATTTGGGATTTCCAATGCCCCTAGTACATTTATGAGGTTAATGAATGATGTTCTTAAGCCTTTCATCAATCATTTTGTGGTAGTATACTTGGATGATATACTGAATTTCAGTTTAGATAGAAATGAACATCTAATGCACTTGGATTTGGTGTTGAAGAGGTTGCATGAGGAGCAGCTGAAGATCAACTTAGACAAATGTGTTTTCTTGCAGGAAGAACTAGTGTTCCTTTGGTTTGTTATTTCCAAAGGTAACCTGAGAATGGATCCATCTAAGGTGGAGGCCATCCTCAATTGGCCAACACCTAGGTCTGCAAGTGAGGTAAAAAGTTTCCATGGCTTAGAAATCTTTTATAGAAAGTTTATTAAGAATTTCAGTGGGGTTAGTGCACCTATGATAGATACCATCAAAGGAGGAAGGAAGTGTCAATTTGCTTGGACTGATGAAGCTAATGAGTCTTTTGAGTTCTTGAAAACAAAAATTACAAAGCACCCCATCTTAATCCTCCCTAATTTTTATAAAGTCTTCACTATTGAGTGTGATGCATCTAAGAAGGCTATAGGAGGAGTCTTGAGTTAGGAGGGTAGGCATGTACCTTTTTCAATGAAAAGTTAAATGAAGCAAAACAAAAATATTCAACCTATGATCTAGAAATGTATGCTTTGGTACAATCTCTTAGGAAGTGGAGACATTATTTATTGCCTATGGAATTTGTTGTATATACTGACAACCATGCTCTAAGCTTTTTGAAAAGGAAGGAGAAACTAAATCACAGGCACATGAAGTGGATGAAGTACCTTCAATCTTTCACATTCACTATCAAGCATAAGAAAGGAGTGACAAATAAAGTTGCAGATACTCTTAGTTGGAGAAACTTGATCATCCAAGAAGTTCAATTGGATAGCATAGGGATTCACTCCATGAAGGACATGTATGATGGTGATGAAGATTTCAAAGAGGCATATCAAGTTTGCAAGGAAATGGGAAATAGGTATCATACTGAGTTTTTTGAATTTATTTTACAAGAAGGTCTGTTATTTAAGGGGAGTCAACTTTGTGTTCCAAAGGGATCTATAAGGGATAACATCATAAAGGAAAAGCATTGTGGAAGTTTGGCTGGGCACTCTGGGGTTGATAAGACCCTTGAACTTGTTAGAAGATTCTACTTTTGGCCAAGGATGCCAATACATGTAAGGAGGTATGTAGAGGTTGTTTGATTTGTCAAAAGGCTAAAGGCAAAACATCTAATGCAGGATTGTATACACCTCTCCCAATACCTACTAAACCATGGGATTCAGTGAGTATGGATTTTGTAATGGGACTCCCAAAGACTAAAGCAGGATATGACAATATATATGTTGTTGTAGACAGATTTTCCAAAATGGCACATTTTTTGCCTTGTAAAACCATAAATGATGCCTCTCACATTGCAGGTATATTCTTTAAGGAGATTGTCAGACTTCATGGGCTACCATTGTCCATTATCTCAGACAGGGATTCTAAATTCTTAGGGCATTTTTGGAGAACTCTGTGGAAAAGGCTAGGTACAAACCTGTCATTCTCATCCGCCTACCATCCTCAGTCAGATGGTCAAACAGAGGTAGTTAAGGTCACTTGGTAATCTTTGAGGTGTTTGACAAAAGAGCATGGAGCCACTTGGGATGTCATCTTGCCTCAAGAAAAGTTTTCATATATTGACTCAGCCAACAGGAGTACTGGTCTAACTCCTTTTCAGATTGTCTATGGAACACACCCAAGGGGTGTCTTGGAATTAAGAGATGTTAGAGACCCGGACAAGAGGAGTGCCCAAGCAGAGGACTTTGTAGAGGTCATGAAAGATATCCATGAGCAAGTGAGGGCCAAACTGCAACATACCTCTAAAAAGTACAAACTAAATGCAGACAGGAAAAGAAGAGAGTTGCAATATCAAGTGGGAGATATGGTCATGATTCATCTTAAAAAAGAGAGATTGCCTAAAGAGAAGTATACTAAATTGATGATGAAGAAAATTGGTCCTTCCAAGATCCTCAAGAAATATGGCAACAATGCTTATCAAATTGACTTACCCTCTGATATAGGTTTATCTCCTATCTTTAATGTTGCTGACATATATGCCTACAAGAATGTTGTGCATGATGTTGGTGATGCAGGTCCTGTTGCTCCACCTACTCCTGATATGATGACATATGTCCTTTCTCAGCCTACAACTAAGATTGAATGCATTGCAGATAAAAGAGTTAGCAAACAAACAAGGAGACAAACATATTATGAGTTCCTTGTCAAATGGAAGGGAAAACCTCTGGAAGATGCCACATGGATGACCGAGGAGGCCATTAAGCTGATTGAAGCTAAACTTTCTGACATACCAACTCAAGGGACTTGAGTTTTTTTTGACATGGGGAGTATGGTGTAGGGCACCCAAGACATATCTTAGACCCTTGAAGATCACTAGGTTGTAGTAAGAGGTTAAAAGGATGTAATCACGGTGTTGATCCTTTGAATCCACCTAATAATGTTTTTGGTCCCATTTGTAAGGCTAAGAGTCCCAAAGGTACCTTAAGACAACCTTGGGTCTCATTAGACCAATAGGACCTTAGAATAGGATGTCATAGGTGTTTTGGTGTTATTTTAGTAAATAAATGACTTTAGGATAGATCCTAAATATGTTTGAATGTTGGAGGATGCAAATTGCCAAAAGTTGCAAAATTATCAAAATGTTGTCAACAACATTTTGCAATATTGCTCCGAGAAATTGCATTTTGGTTCCAATGGTCATAACTGTATACACCTAAAAATGGTCTGAAGATAATTAATTAAATAAGCAATTATTTAATTAACCCCCCTTCCCAATTTAAATGAATTGATTAGAAATTTGATTAAATCCCTTTCATCTACTTATTAATAAATCTATGGATTTATTTAATAGGTTCATCTCAATAGTTCCCTTTGATTAATTAATCCTCCCCCATTTAATTCATTCCTTCTAATCCCCTAATTAATTAAAATAAATCAATTTATGAGTTGTTGAAAGTTAATTAGTCTTTTCCTATTATTTGAATTTTTAAATTCAAAGTACCCACATGCCTCCTAACTTTTAACCACCTAACCTAACCCATTCCACCTAACCCTGGGTTTAACTAACCCTATCCTATCTTTCACATTCTAACCTCCTTATCCTAACCTCCTATGGTGTGGATATTCTCCCCTTGAGACACATGGCACTTTTGCCACATGACTCCTCCCTTGGACACTTGCCCTCTCATGAGCAAGGCTCCTTGACACTTGTCACCACAAAGATGACAAATGTCCCCTCTCTCCAACCTCTTCTCCAACTTCCTCAATCTTGGCCCTTGATATCTTCAGATCAGACTAGGACTGTTGATTCCTGCTACCTTATCTTTATCCTTGGAATTCCTATAAATATTCCCCATTTTGGAGCAATAAGGATCCCTTGCATTGATCTTTTTAGCATCATTACTATAGGCAATTTGCATTTCAATCATCTAGTAATTAGCATTTTGGATTAATCATAGCATTTCATTTCATATCATTTGCATAATCAATCATGATCAAGTAGCTACTCAACTCTTGATTTGCCACTTTGGAGGTCATTGTTCCGCTGAGAGCCAATCAATCCAACACCTTGAAGGTCCTCAGGTTGAATTGTTTCAAAGATATTAGGGGTCATGATGGTATTCAATATCATTAAGAAAGGTATCAATGGTGGTATTCAAAAATGTGGTTAGGTTCATTGGAAAGGGTCTATGTAAGCATGTGAAGGTGGGAGCGATTGGATGATACTCTTGGTGGAAAATTGAATGAAAAGCACTGAATTTCTTGAGCAAATTTTCTTTTTCTGCGACAATACAGTCCAGTACGGATTGCCAGACCAAAACCCTAAAAATGGAATGTTAGTAAATTGAATCACCTCTTATTTTCTTGTGTTTGGAGTTCAGTTGGTAACTGAAGTATTCATTTTGTTTAGACTGGTCTAGAAACCCTTAATTTCAGGGTTAGTGCTGAGATGTAGCCCTAACTTGTCTTTTTTGCAGTGGAATCTCACAACCACTTGGAAAATGCAAGTTAGGGGAGTGTATAGTAAGACCCTAAAGGATCAAGACTGGAGGAGTTTGGCTGTTGCCTCAACCACCAAGTCCTAGGCTAAATATCTCTATGTATTTAGCCTCAGCGATGAGACCATTGTGTGGACAGTCAACCAAACAAACAAGGTGATTGGTTTGATAGTGGATCCTATTCATTTGCAGGTAGGAGAACCTAACCAAAGTGCTGCATTGGTTCTATGCACCCATTCCTTGATACTTTCTTTATTAACCAAGCCTAATTAGGTCTATTAGATCTGTGAACATAGAAAGGGTTAGGGTATGCTGGAGTAGGCTCAATTCCTGCAACTTTGGGATATTTTGTAAGTCCAAAAAGGGTATCCAAAACAATGATTTGTTTGTCTAGTCTTTTGGAAATTTTGCAAGTTGTTGTCCATAAAATGGCTAAAGAGACCTACTAGGATCCTCTAGTCGTATAAGGGTTCTTAGCCTTGTGGAAGTCCTAGAACCTCATTTATGGTTGATTATACTTATAGTATACATAAGTAAGCTATCCCAATCATTAGATAGAGGATTTGTAGACCGGAGGTCAAGTTTTCATATTTTGGTCAAATTTAGGGAAAGTGTCCCTAAAACCCAATCTTGGTTGGAGTTGTGAAAGGTCCCTAGAACCTATGGAAGAAGTGTGGGGTATGAAACACACTTAGGAGATCAGTCCTTCCATCTAGGAAGCTATTGGACCACTTAGGAATGAGAAATCAATCTTTGGCTGTATAAACCAAGAAGTAGGCCCATTAGTACATTTCTTGCTAAGTACTTTGCATCACTGTTCTCCTTCCGATGTTGAGAGTTAATAAGCGCCAGAGTCAAAGGCTATAGTAACAATGTAGGGTACCTGCTAGTTGGGTTCAAACCTCCCTTTTTGTTCCTGATGCTGTGTGTGTGAAAAGTGGTAATTTGTAAGCTGCAAGGCACAAACACTTCAATAAATCATTGCATGCATGGGTAGATAGATATAATCAATGAATGTAAAAACCATAACAAATCAACTTATGGCCTCCTAAAAGATGAGAGTATAGACTTTCTCTCAGATTTATCTAAGCAATATCAGTGACTAGACTACACCAAGACAAAGTATTTAATCTATATGAGCACAAGTTTAAGCTAAATGGATGCAATATTAAGCTAGATATGCAAGATTAAGTTATGAATGATTAAACTAAATATGAAAAAAGATAAGATGCAATAATCTCAAAGAATAATATTCTCAATGACTCTAGAGAAAAAACAACATATTTACGATAAATCTCCAGGGTGTCTTGAATGAGAGATGAAAAGTTGAATTTATAGGGAATCCAAAGAGAGATCAACGGTCAAGATCGATTAATGATGAGCAGTTGAGATCTCTCAAGAAAAAGCACAATCTAGGTGAATTGAAATGATTGGATGCTTTGATTTAGTTTCAGAGAAGATTAGATTGAGTTAATATTAAGGTAAATTCCAATTAAAGCCTGATTGAATGCATTGAGATTATAAGTCTAAGTTTGCATTGGAGATAAAATTAGTTGATTCCATGCACATTCCTCTTATTTTTTCAAGATTTTTATTAGAAAAAGCCTCTTCAATGCAACTAAATGTCTTTCCTCAAGATTTGCTTTGAGTTTTAATTTTAGAGAAATGATTTATTCAATTTAATTGCTTTTTTGAGATTTCTCAAGTTGTCTCAATTTTAGAAAAAGAAATATCTCAAGTTGATTTATTTTCTCAATTTAATTCTTTTTTGTAAATTAATTCATTTTTTTGATGATTTAAATGGATGGAAAATTGATTTATTAATTAAAAATGCTAGGATATTTAATTAAATAAATAAGATAATTGATTAAAATGATTTACTTGAAATGATTAATTAATTAAATAAATATTTAATTAATTTAGAATGATTTATTTGTCATGTGACATTGATGATTTAGGAGTTAATTAGTTAGGTGCTCAAGATTGATTTAATTGCCTTTGGTTAGGACCTTGGTGATGTGGTCAAGATTAGGGGCCCATGGTTTAGGTGACCATTTTTAGGGTATTACATTCGCCCCTCTTTGAATTGATGTGCGAGCAGTGCATTGATTCAAAGAATAGTTGATGTCAAATAGATATCAGTTCTAAACTTGATGGATAAAAAATTGACGAAGAGCGAGATGTTTAGCTTGATTTGAAGCGATGATATTGAATAGGTTGATTAAAGCAATACCGATCCTGAACTTGATTGAACAAGGACCAATAAAGAGCGAGATATCAATCTTGAACTTGATGGATCAAGAAGCGGGCACCGATCGAGAACTTGATTGAACTAGAATCGACTGAGTAAAGAGATAAAACCGATTTTGAACTTGATTGAACAAGAACTGATTAGCGAGATAAAATGTCTAGCTTGATTTGATGTGATGAAAATGAACACCGATTTGAAGATTGATTCAGATGAGGATAATCACTGATATGCCCTGAGAGATTATTTTTATTTGACATCGAACAATCTCAACTTGATATGATGCGATGTAGTTAATATACCCCTAGTAACAAGGTTTTAGTTGATTTGATTTTATTGATATTTGATTTGTTGGTATTTTGGTGCATTTTGTATGATCGGTGATTGATATGGTTGTCATTGTTGGCAACATCATCTTCCAAGTCTTCACAGTCTTTTAGTAAAGAAGTAAAGGATACATAGTAAAGAACAAGAGTTCCTTTTCCTATTGGCAGTGAGTAGACTGGTATACAGAGGTTAATTGAATAAGCAATGTGTAGATAGGAGAACCAGTGAGTAGACCGGAACACAGGAGGTCAACCGAAAAGTAGTGAGTAGATCGACACACAGGAGGTCAATCGGCTAAGCAGTGAATAGATCGGCACACAAGAGGATAATCGACTAAGTAGTTATTAGACCGATATACAAGAGGTAACCGACTAGGTAGATTGATACACCGACAGTGTCTGAAACTGACAGACTTGGTAACGTTCAGTTAACATCCAGTTAAACTAGCAGTCTTCTCCAGTCAACCAATGGATTTATCAGCATGAACGACTGTTTTGACAGATATTCCTGGAACGATTTCTGGAGAGTGATTTATGGTGCGGTAACAGAATTTTGAATCTAATATTTTGGAGGGAAAGTTGGCAACAAAATCAAAGGCCAATATATTCACACAATTCATTCAAAGAATGTTGTTCATGTAAATAGAGATATGTGAAAGTGAACACAAGGGGAGAAGAACAGAGAGTAGAGCCAAGGGTCAGAGGACCAACAAAGTGAAGAGCCGAGGATCAGTTAACTGACAAAGTGTAGAGTCAAAGGTTTAAGTAAGAAACTGGTATTGTGCGAAGCAAACATAATAGGTACAAATAGAATATGATTTTCATTGTGATCTAATCAAGCTATTTGTACCTAATCTAGCAGATCATCTTTCTGTTGCTTTCTAACCATTGCAACTCAAATCCCTTAACCAGGTGGACTTTAATAGGTCCCATTGTAAAATCCCTTAACTGAGTGTCATCTTAATTGATGATCCTAAGACCATTAACAAGGCTACCTCTAACAGAGTAAAGGCACTAATAGGCCTTAATCAAAATCCCTTAACCGGGTGACACCTAACAGTGTCTTTGTACTCTCCTAACAGGGATGGCTCCTCACCGGGCATACTCTAGAAGAGTAGAAATTTTGTGAGTTCCTACTCACAGCGTGGTTTTCTCCCATTTGGGTTTCCACGAGATAAATCTTGGTGTCACTGTGTATCTTTTCATGTATGCATATTCTTCTACAGTAATTATTTTTATTGATGAATATTAAGATAGTGCTGACTTGAGTTAAAAGTTTTAATTATGTAAAATTGGTAAAGTGTTGATTCACCTCTCCCTCTCAGCATCGGTTGGGACTAACAATTGGTATCAGAGCTCCCATCCTCTAGAGTAAAGCTTGACAACTTGAGGAAAAAAATCATGGAAGAATACCGGTATCAGAAGCAAATTGATGAAGCAAATGAAATTATTGCTCAGCTGAAAAAGAGACTAAGAAAATATCTTGCTAAGAGAAAGGAACTAGCTCAACAACTAAATGAGAGTCAAGATATTATAGATCAACTCTCTAAACAGAGTGGATCTGAAGAAGCAGAAGAAGCAGTCTCAGAATTGATGGAAAAGAACAAGAAGCTAACTAGAGAAATCACACATCTCAAAAGAGAACATGAAAGTCAGGCCCTAAGAATGATTGAGATACTGGAAGCCAACAGAAGTGTTGATGAAAGAAAAAGAGAGGCAGAAGAAGCTTTGTCAAAAGTTGAAAGAGCCAGGAGGCTTGCTGAAGATGTTCTGAGAGAAAATGATGGAATCATGATTGAAAAAGATGAAGAGATCCAAATTCTCACTCAGGAGAATGAATACATACATAAGCATCTGCATGACAACACAGAGGAAAAGGAGAAGATGATGAAAGAGATTGAACAACTCAAGAGTGAGTGGAAAGATACAAATGAGAGAAATGAGAAGTTGAGGAAATTCAATGAAATCTCTGAGAAGATAGATGAATAGTTGAAAGCTCAGAGAAGAACAAAGGAAACAACTGGTCTTGGTTACTCTGGTACAGGTCCTATGGAAACTGGATAATCATCTAAATCCAAAAAGATGAAGGATGATAGAAGGAATCATTCAAAAGTGAAAGGTATGAAGTTTTCCAAATCTTCTTGTGATCATTGTGGCAAACTGGGTCATAAGTCTAATGTCTGTAGAAACAAACCGATTAGTCAAAAGAAGATTTTCACCTTTGATGGTTACTACCATAATTGTCATAAGTATGGCCACACTGCTTATGAGTGTAGATCTCAATCTAGCAGTATGTCAAATAGAAGAAGATTCAATTGACATTTCTTTACATGCAATAAGTTTGGACACAAATATGAAGAATGTAGTGTGTGGTAGAAAAAGTGACACTAAGCAAACATGCCCTAATCTCACTTTCAATCACACATTTGTGGAATACGAAAGAGCCTAGAGGTATCACACAATTGGCTACTTCTTTTTGTGGAAGAGAGAGCCACGGGCTACCTATTAGGATTTCTATTCCTTTGTTGTAATGGAAAGATGAAATGATGCAAGTTCAATTCCTAACCCCAAAATGCAAGTATGAACTAATAACAAGATTGCAGAATTGAACTTAAACAATGGAAAGCTGTAAACACAAGGACAAGACAAGAATGCAAATGCGTACCCGGAGTTAAAATCTGACTGAAAATGTTCAGGACGGGGGCGCGGGCGCCACTGTCCTGATTCTGCCCCTGAAACTGCTGCGGAAACTGCTGTTTTGCAAAGTTGTCAAAAATGCTGAAAACTGCTGTCAGGAGGACCAGGCCACCCAGCGCCCCTGTCCCAGGGACCAGGGCGCCCAGCGCCCCTATCCTGGCAGGACTAGGGCGCCCCACGCCCCTGTCCTGGTCTTTTGCTCTGAGATTTGGTGTGAATTTCGATCTCCGTCTGCTTCTTCCGGATCTGTAACTTGCGGCGTCGTCCGAGTCCTGGAACCTGCACTTATATCTGAAAAGGGTATGGGTGGCTATATAGGGTTTTGCCTTAGTCAAACCCCCGCTTCGGTGATTTCCACCTCCACGAATAGCCAAGTTGTATTGTAAAATGTATTGTGTGTGCAGACCTAGTGTGTGTGCAAGGTCCTTAAATGCAAGAAAGCAAACTAGAGCAACCTAGAAAGTAAACCCTAATTGCTTGTAAATGATAATGTAAATGCTCTAAATCAAGATGCAAAGTGATCTAAAGCATGAATAAAGGATATATTGAAGCTTATGCAAAGACATGAAAACAACATGAAATCATACCCAACCCTCAAGGGAGGAGTACAAGCTAATCTTCAGTCGGTAATCTCCTATTGTTCTTCAATGTCTCCCAAGCCCTAAATGAATGAAATTGATGAATGCTTGATGGATGGATGTTGAATGTTATTGAAGTCTTCAAAGATCTGCTCTTTTGCTGCATAGAAGGTCCTTGAAAACAAAAATCGGATCCCTTCAAATGAAGAAAGAGAGCTCTTATATATGAAACCCTAGGTCTTAATTCCAACTTTTGGCCGACCTAGAGATTGAATATCCCGCCAATTTCTTGGGGTTAAGCTTTATTTTATGATTGGATCGCGCTCCTAAAATTTCGGGAAAAATGTCCGGGACCATGTTGCACTCCGGGCGCCATGGTCCTGACAACTTTTCACCAAATTTTCAGGGCCGTCGGATATGATGATTTTAGAGAGAATCCCGAAGTTACAGCTGATTTCGAGATGTTTTGACCCCCGAAATCAAGCCCCCAAGTTCAAAATAGGACCTAATTAGGGTTTTTGATTAAATGATGTATTGGAAGAATAAAATGAAAGGGGCACACTTTAATGAAAGGGCCCAACTTTATGATGTGGGAGATGATGAAATAGAACCTTAGACCTAATTAATTTGACTAATTAAGTGCTAAAGGGGAAATGCAATGCAAAATGCAAAATGCGCCAAGGCGGGTGCTAAACTAGGTGTGAAATTGTACCACCCTAGCAAGTGCGTACAATTTACGATGCTACATTTAGCCCCCACTTTAGCGGTCATATGAACACTACGTGCATATGCAAGCTAAAGTATAGAAAAGTAAACATTATTTGAAAAAGGATATATCCATAAGTCTGTCGAACGAAGCCCCCAGCGGTATCTGCAGTACACAGTTAGGAATCGCACCCTACAAAACACACATTAGATCACAAAATCACCTAATGCTTACTAAGGAAGGTGATGAAAATTCGAGGGTAGCTATATGCCCCCCCCTGTTTCGGCTTGCTAATTTTAGTGAGTTGAAACAGGGTATCATGTTTACCACTTCGAATTGTTAAAGAATATTGATGACAAATGCTCACAAGAAGATTTGATATGAGATCAAAAACTAATGGAGAATCATTTGGTAAGAAAGAGGACTAAATCTCAATTCCAACACAACAAAGAGTGTGAAGATTTGAGAGTTCTCTAACACAAGATGAAGGATGTAAATGGAAACAAAATGCAAAGAGAAGAAAAGAAAGGAAAAAAGCATGAATACACACATTGGTGATCCATGAAAAGAATAGTGAGAGAGAAAACATGGACTTCTCGCCCCTAGATCTTGTCTAGGTGATCCATGGGAAAAAGGACATGGAAAACTAGCCCCTAGAGTCTATCTAGGTGATCCATGTAAGGGAGGAGAGTGAGAAAGTATAGCCTTATGCCGCTAGTTCCACTCAACCTCGTGCATGTGTGTGTAAGTGAGGTTAGAAGCACCTCATAGGAGTCTATGCCCAAGTATGCTACAACCTGTATATGTATAGTAAAAAAAGCGTGACATCTCGCTCTAAGAGTCTGTGCTCTGGTTCCGAGAATAATCACCTTGCATAAAAGAAAAATGGAGACATCTCGCTCTAAGAGTCTGTGCTCTGGTTCCGAGAATGACCCATTGCTCAAAAAGTGTAATGTTTATGTCATAAGAAAAGTAGAACAAGGATACCTACCTTCATCACAAAAGAAGATACCCCAAAAATGCAATAATGTCATAGATCCAAGCAAGAGAGTTTTGCACTCTTTAAGCAAGGATAAGATAGTTGAAAAGGGATATCTTGTTGTATGTGTAAAGGAGATCCTTAGAGGAGAAGAGATCTTTGTACAAAAGACACTTATCCTCGAGAGGAATTATCTTAGACAAATATAACATCTTCTAGAATAAGACAAAGAAGAGAATAAGAATGCAATACTTCTTTCTTTTGCAAGGTGAAAGTGATTCTTAATGAAGGATGACGCTTTTTTTAACCCAATTGGGAGAGTGAATTCATTATGGATGTATTTTACCAAGTGCAAAAGAGGTTGTAGTCAAGGACTTACACCTCTTGTAAGAGAGAATCCTTGAACAAACAACAACAAATGCGTACAAGGCATAACATCAAGTAATAAAGTCCACACCATCCACAAAATAGGAAAAAGTGGATCCTTAGATAAAAATAAGGAAAGATCATTGCCTCCCAAGGATAAGGACAATGAGAAGGACTTACACAATCTTCTAGGGAGAGATTTGGACATAAGCAAAAGAAGAGATGTATGAAATCATTCTTGTCCCCATAGGAACAAGAAAATTAGGCTATTATGTTGCTTCAAAAAATATGATTGCACTTAAAATTGTACCATCATGAATGACAATGAGCCCCCAGTAAATGAGCTACCAATGTCACATAATGATGAGCAACATAATAGCCATTAATGTTATTTAAAGACATGATAGACTAAATGAGGTATTTGAATATGACATGTTAAATGCTCAACTATAAGTGAGATCAAGAACATGTATAAAATGATAAAGATTGAAGAAGAAAAGTCACATGAAATCTTAGAAGAGGGATGAGTGTAATTTATTAGAGCCTTGTCCCTAGAGGAAAGGACTTTATGATGAATAGGAGATAAAGATTCATAAGTGGATTTAGAAATTTGAGGGGATTCATAAAGAGATTTGTTCATTGCCAAGATTTCCTTATGAGGGGAATGAGAGTTGATAGAAGTAGAAGATGATTTAGTTGAAGTGAGATCATCATCACTACTAAATATAGCATTCACATTGAGAGATGGTCTTTTAGATGCTTTGGTACGTTTGCAAGGATTATAGCCGAGTCCAAAGGCATAATTGTGAAAATTAGTCTCTAGAGGAACTTTTATCCCTTGTTCATGAGCGCCACAACCATTTCCATGATACCCATGCTTAGCAAAAATGCGAAAACCACAACCATAACGATCAGCCATTTCAGGAACAGAAGGTGGTTTTTCATAAGACAAAGAATCAAACTCTTCATAATTAGAGGTGTGAGGAGAAGAAGTTTGAGAAGCGGCCACAAAATTATTGCTCATAGGTTCAGGTAAGATTGATTGATTTTTAGTTTCTTCCTTCTTTTTAACTTTAAACCCTCTAGGAGGAACCCTATACTCACCTACAAAGGTGGGATTAAAGTCAAGAGATCCCCAATCGTCATCTGCGAGAACCTTCTCAGGATCAAAAGCCTTTTCATGTGTAGATTCAAGTCGAGAAGGATCTTCTTCAGGAGCTTCAGACTCATCCAAAGAATTTTGATTATCAGAGGGTAAGGATTCATCCATAGGTATCTTGTTCAAAGAGTCATTACTAGAAGAGGAAGGCTTAGATGTTTGCAAACAAGCTTGAAGATTAGTGTCACCTATCAAGGTATATGTCTTATTGTTATAAATGAATTTAACTTGTCTATGCAATGTAGAGGGGACAACTTGCATACTGTGAATCCAAGGTCTCCCTAATAGCAAGTTGTATGTTAGATTTACCGACATAACATGGATAGGAGTAGGCAAAGTAACAGGTCCCACTGTGATGGGTAAGGTGATAATACCTAATGAAGACTTAGCCACATTATCAAAGCCTCGAATGGGACGAGAGTCAGGCTCAATAAGGGATGTATCCACATTCATCTTATGCAATAGATTAATGCTACACACATTAAGGCCAGAACCATTATCTACCAGTGTTCGTCTTATAGCAGTGTCATTTATGATAACCACAATCATCAAGGGATCATATTGATTTTGAATTTCACTAGTAGGCAACTCATCTTGAGTAAACACAATTTGAGTTTTAGGATTCATCACAGAGTTAACCAAAGACACTATATTACTAGATGTATTAGGTGGAGGAACATTCAAATCTTTCAAGGCATCTTGTAACATTCCATGATGAGCGGAAGAAGTTTGGATCAAATCCCAAAGGGATATCTTAGCAGGGGTAGCTTTAAGTTGTTCTATGAGATCATATTCCTTACCAAGAACTTGTGAAATACGTGGAGCTTGGGGAAGAATAGGTTGGGAAGGAGGAAGTGAAGTTGGGATAACTGGAGGAGGATTAGGTTGCCTATTGTTTCTAGTATTATAAGTATGGGCAACCGCATGATAACTCTCTCTAGTCAATTGCTTAGCATACTCATAAGGGCTCTTAGTAGAATAACCTCCTTGCACAGTAATAATAGGTTTCTTAGGAGTGCAAAAAGAATCATTAGCATAACCACCTTGAACCACTAAGATAGGCTTATTTAAAGGTTGAGAATTTTGAGAAGGACAAGCACCTTGGACAGTGAAGAGAGGTTTGTTAGGTGTTTCATTCACATGTATCAAATTGATTGAGGATGGTTTAGAGGAATGAACAAAAGTGTTGGAAGAATTATTGATAGTCTTCTCTTGCACTAAAATCTTATCACAGATTAAATCAATTTTAGGAGAGAGACAAGGGGTAGGCATTGATGTTCTAGTAGGAAGAGTAATACTAGGAAAGGTCATATCATCCTTTATCATCACAGGATCTACATGGGGAATAAACTCTCTAGGAGAAGGATCAACATTACTCTCTAAAGTCTCACTTTTGAGAGGGAGATCTTTGAAAGAGATGTCCTGGTCTTTTGCTCTGAGATTTGGTGTGAAGTTCGGTCTCCGTCTGCTTCTTCCGGATCTGTAACTTGGGGCGTCGTCCGAGTCCTGGAACCTGCACTTATATCTAAAAAGGGTATGGGTGGCTATATAGGGTTTTTCCTTAGTCAAACCCCCGCTTCGGTGATTTCCACCTCCACGAATAGCCAAGTTGTATTGTAAAATGTATTGTGTGTGCAGACCTAGTGTGTGTGCAAGGTCCTTAAATGCAAGAAAGCAAACTAGAGCAACCTAGAAAGTAAACCCTAATTGCTTGTAAATGATAATGTAAATGCTCTAAATCAAGATGCAAAGTGATCTAAAGCATGAATAAAGGATATATTGAAGCTTATGCAAAGACATGAAAACAACATGAAATCATACCCAACCCTCAAGGGAGGAGTACAAGCCAATCTTCAGTTGGTAATCTCCTATTGTTCTTCAATGTCTCCCAAGCCCTAAATGAATGAAATTGATGAATGCTTGATGGATGGATGTTGAATGTTATTGAAGTCTTCAAAGATCTGCTCTTTTGCTGCATAGAAGGTCCTTGAAAACAAAAATCGGATCCCTTCAAATGAAGAAAGAGAGCTCTTATATATGAAACCCTAGGTCTTAATTCCAACTTTTGGCCGACCTAGAGATTGAATATCCCGCCAATTTCTTGGGGTTAAGCTTTATTTTATGATTGGATCGCGCTCCTAAAATTTCGGGAAAAATGTCCGGGACCATGTTGCACTCCGGGCGCCATGGTCCCGACAACTTTTCACCAAATTTTCAGGGCCGTCGGATATGATGATTTTAGAGAGAATCCCGAAGTTAGAGCTGATTTCGAGATGTTTTGACCCCCGAAATCAAGCCCCCAAGTTCAAAATAGGACCTAATTAGGGTTTTTGATTAAATGATGTATTGGAAGAATAAAATGAAAGGGGCACACTTTAATGAAAGGGCCCAACTTTATGATGTGGGAGATGATGAAATAGAACCTTAGACCTAATTAATTTGACTAATTAAGTGCTAAAGGGGAAATGCAATGCAAAATGCAAAATGCGCCAAGGCGGGTACTAAACTAGGTGTGAAATTGTACCACCCTAGCAAGTGCGTACAATTTACGACACTACATGTAGGTTCAATTCAAATGTATCAAGATCGCCATTCAAACCAGTTAGTCCTAATAAAAAGGAGTAATCAGTTCAATGCCACCTATTCCACATGTGGTAATTTTGGTCATGTTGTAGAAAATTGCAGAATAAGAATGGGCCAGCCAAATAATTCAGTACCATGGAGGACAACTGGTATGGCATGTTTCAATTTCCATAAGATCGGTCACTTAGCTAGAGAGTGCAGGAACCGATCCTATAACCGGTCTGAAGACAAGAACTGGTTTAGCAAGAAGAAAGAGAAAAATGACCTAAAAGGAAAGAAGACAATTGAAGAAGTGAGAAATCAAATGAAAAAAACATGGATCATGAAGGAAGAAAGAAAAGAAGGAGAAGGGCATTCAAAAACCAAGTCATCATTCATCGGTGATGATAGTTCCTCTTCTAACTAGGCATATCAATGCCCAGGGGGAGCACATATGGTAAGATTATTTTTGTATCCCCTTTACCAATA
Source organism: Cryptomeria japonica (assembly GCF_030272615.1). Lineage (NCBI taxonomy): Eukaryota > Viridiplantae > Streptophyta > Pinopsida > Cupressales > Cupressaceae > Cryptomeria > Cryptomeria japonica. The sequence continues at coordinate 443,464,022 of NC_081415.1, read as the reverse complement.
TAAGGTTATTTCTATCTGCATAGTTGAGATGCATAAAAGTTAGCCTAAATTTCTTGTTTGAGAAATGTCTTGTGAGTTCATTGTTTGTGTATCAGTATCGGTAACAAACAACTGGTAAAAGGCAAATTGGTGTACTTTAAGTTGTAATGTTCAAATCTAATCATTTTATCATAATGCCGATAAATATCAATGGATAAATAAGGAAATGTCAACACATTTCATTTACCCTAATTTCTTGTGAACTTTCTCGAGCACTTGTGCACTCAAAGGCGATTGAAATATTGCTAGTAATATTTACGCGAAAAGTTCAAGCAGAGTGATAGTGGTGTTTGGTATTTCTAAGGAGAAGGTATTTAAACCCCATTTGAGAAAAGTTTGTTTGAAGGTCATCATGGCAGCGCCTATATCAACTCATGTGTTGGTTGAAGCTATCAAAGAACCCCAACCCAAGTTTAAGCTACATCCAATGAAAGCTAGTGAGATCGACATGATCGGTGCCTTATCATTTGTGCCCTCCAAATTATTATTGGTTGAAGACATTTGCTCTTACATCCATTGCAAGCTCGAAGAACTTGGAGATAAATTCATTTGAAATGAATTTAAAGGGTTTGTGTTAATGATCAGTTGATGACATAATATTACCTCTGAAGACCAAGGGTTTGTCTAATGCTGTCGATTTTTCCGATCAATTTCATGTCGAATGGGTTAGGTATGTATTGAGAAGAGTTCATGATAAATTCTTGTAGCTGGAAACTCAAGCACTGATCAAAATCACAAAGGATGTGATTCGAAGAGTTACAAGGTTTAGTGCAACTGGTGAAGCATTAACCCTAAGAACAATTTTATCAACTGAAGTCACTAGGTTAACCAAATCCAAATGTGATAGTAGAGAAATGACAATTGCTCATATTAAGGATGTTAAAGTAAGATTTGCTTATGCAGTGCTGGGTTACATGGTTTATCAATCAAGCCGGATAAATAGTGTACCGAGTAGTGCCATACATGTTGCCTATCGAATTATCAAGGAGGATGCTTCATATGATATATGTGAGATGATCAAAAGCCAATTTCTAGTAAACATGGAGAGAATCAAGAAGGACAGGAAGTAGTCTTTCAAATATGGATCACTATGGGTATGTATATTTTTCTATGTGCAAAACTTTTTCCCTGGTAAAGGTAATGTAGTATGGTCTGAAGATTAACCTATCATGGTTCAGATAGGTGAAATGATTAGGGATCTAGGGGATAGGTTTGGTGAAACAACGTGGGGATACTTTAAGGAATTTTAAATTGGGATGCACAAAAGGCAAAGAACTCCAACCGGAATAGTGCATAAGTACAAAGACAACATTTGCTTTCTTGTAGACACAGATTGTTGTATCATTCAAGCGGTTCAACCCAGAACCTTTTGGGTTCCACCTATGGGTTATGAGGTTGCAACAAACATTGTTAAAATACATGTAAACATGCTACTGTCCAAACCGGTAGACCCAAAGGTAAAGAGATTTGGAACTTGTGAGGAGGCAAGCTCTAAAATAAAATAGGAACTTCAGGTGCCAATCATGAAAAGAAAAGTACGAAGAATGATTGATACTCTTGACAAAAAATATGGAGGTGAAGCATCTGGTGCCACTACCTCCACCACTGCTAGTGAGCAAACAGGGGTCAACCCTAATAAAGATGAAGAATTAACAAGTGAAAAGAAGAAAGTGTCAAAGACAAAACCAAAGGGGACTGGAGCTACCAAGCCAAAAACATATACAAAAGAAAAGGATTTAGGTACTCCTATATCTTCCCCAAGTAAAGATAGAGTGGTAAGAGTAACTTATACCAGAAAGAAAAAGAGTGAAGGAAAAGTTGACACAAAGCTCAAAAAGGATGAAAAAGAGGGTGATATCATTGGCACCTAATTAGATGTGGAGATTAAAGTGGTTAGAAGAAGTGGAAGAAACAAAGCCCCAACAGTTGATGAATTGGTCCATGGGATCAAAGAATTTGGAGGTATGTCTGGTGTTGGGAAAACATATTCCCTCTGTAATGAAGAAGACAAAAGGAAAATTGAAGAAGCCCTGATCTGGAACTTTCACAAGTTTTGTAGGACTCCCAGTGAATTATATGGAATAATCCCATCAGATTTGTAGGATCAAATTGAATGGAGATGGAAAATATCTCTAGCCATTGAGAAAGAGCACATGATAAAAGCACTTATGGAAGTGCAACATGATTTAGATCTTGATCAAGCCTCACTAGTAGCTGAAGCATGCATTCAACATTTTAAGATAAGAAATAGAACAAGGAGAGTGGTTGTAGGTGAAGTTGAAGTGGTACATGAATAAAGTGTTGCCTTGTGGAAAGCAATCATGAATCAACAAATGGAAGCTGAAGAAGAAATAACAAAGGGAACAAAACATGACCAAGGTGCAGCTGCCCTTGATAAAGGAAAAGGTAAAGAAAAAGGCTCTACTGAAGGTTTTGATGTTTTCTTGGTTAATGAGATCATAGGAAATTTTGTGTCAAGCATTCCCAATCTGACAAAGGATGTTGAACAACCGGTTCACACTAAACCAGTGAAAGGAGCTAATCAAACTAAGCATACTGGTCAAGATGAAGTGACAAATGAAGAAATTCCTTATACATATACACCCCACAAAACTTTATTGACACCAAATCCTATTCTGTTAGAAAAAGGCAAAGAGGAAGAGAAGAAAGTAGAGGATAAGAAAGTAGTGATGGATACTCCTCTGGAAAAGATGAAGTTAGACTTAGAAAAGGAAAGTGAAAAGAAGAAAGTAAAAATCATCACCACATCTAGTTCAGAGGTTGAGATTGTAGAAAAGGAAGAAGAAATAGAGGAGGAAGAAGAGGGAGAATTGGTCATTGATATAAAGAAAATGAATCCCAAGCAATTCATGAAAGTCTCAGAAAAACTGAAAATTCAAGCTGAAAAGGCTAAATTGAGAGCAAAGAAAAAGAAGGCAAGAATTCTCAATTCTGCCAAGACAACTCTATCTGACCTAAATCTTGATATTGCAGTTGATGACAATGCACCCATCATTGATTAGTTGAGTACTCTTGTAACAAAAATTAGTTCAGAGGCAACCGATCTAGAGAAGGTTGTTGTAGTAAGGCAATATGAATCAAAGAGAGGAGAAAATCTAATGGAACAAATATTAGTTGGAAAAGTTGCCCTCTCCACCCGAATAGAAGAGGTAAAAAATATACTAAAGGAAGTTGGCCAATTATTGGTCAAATCTTTAAGTTTTACCGATTTAATCAAACATCTAGAAGATAAAAGAAATTAGACTCAAAAAGAAATTCAAGCTCCGATAAGTTCTTTTGATCCTCTTACCAGCTCAACATCAACTTTTAGTGGCAAAGTCAAATTGCTTAATCATGAAATCAAAAGGTTGAAAGAAGAAGAGGACAAACGAGGTCTTAGTTTGTTAGAGCTACAGTGCTATCTGGCACCAATTATTGATTTCATGCAAATGAATATTAAAGGAGCAGAATGTCTCATAAGTGAACCTGACTGTAAGACAGTCGATGATATGGAGGTTTTTGTTGCAGTTTTGCATGGACAGTTCACCACCATGAAACATGTAAAATCTTCATGGGAATCCTCTTTGAAAGTAGCTCAAGAAAATTTAAAAGATAATTTTGCTTTACTTTGACAAATTATTTTGTATAGTCTTTGCCATTGATGGAAAAAGGGGGAGTTTTAGAGATTTGTACATTATGAGTAATAGGGGTCAGAAACAAGGGCCAGAACCGACACATTTTTGTAGTGTTTGCCACCAATGCCAAAGGGGGAGTTTGTTGGCATTTTGGTGCATTTTGTATGACTGATGAATGATATGGTTGTCATTGTTGGCAACATCATCTTCCAAGTCTTCACAGTCTATCGACAAAGAAGTAAATGATAACCAGTAAAGAACAAGAGTTCCCTTTCCTATCAGCAGTGAGTAGACCGGTATACAGAGGTTAATCAGCTAAGAAATGTGTAGATAGGGCAAGCAGTGAGTAGACCGACACACAAGAAGTCAAGCAGAAAGAAATGAGTAGACCGACGCATAAGAGTTCAACCGACTAAGTAGTGAACAGATCGACACACAGGAGGATAATTGGCTAAGTAGTTATTAGACCGGTATACAGGAGGTAACCGACTAGGTAGATTTTGATTGGTACACCAGCAGTGTCTGAAACAGACAGACTTGGTAACGTTTAGTTAACATCTAGTTAAATCGACAGTCTTCTCTAGTCAACTGGTGGATTTATCGGCATGAATGACGATTTTGACAAATATTCCTAGAACGATTTCTGGAGAGTGATTTATAGCGCGGTAACATAATTTTGAATCTGATGTTTTGGAGGGAAAGTTGGCAACAGAATGAAAGGCCAATGTATTCACACAATTCATTCAAAGAATATTATTGCTCATGTAAATAGAGATCTATGAAAGTGAACACAGGGAGATCAGAACAGAGAGCAGAGCTGAGGGTCAGAGGACCAACAGAGTGCAGAGCCAAGGATCAGAGGACCGATAGAGTGAAGAGCCGAGGATCAGTGAACCAACAGAGTGTAGAGTCGAAGGTTTAAGAAGGAAACTGGTATTATGCAGAGTAGACACAACTGGTGCAGATAGAATATGATTTTCATTGTGATCTGATCAAGCTATATGTAGCTAATCTAACAGATCATCTTTCTGTTGCTTTCTAACCATTGCAACTCAAATCCCTTAACTGGGTGGACATTAATAGGTCCCACTATAAAATCCCTTAACTAGGTGTCATCTTAATTGATGATCCTAAGACCTTAAAAAGGCTACCTCTAATAGGGTAAAGGCACGAACAGGCCTTAATCGAAATCCCTTAACCAGGTGACACCTAACAATGTCTTTGTAATCTCCTAACAGGGATGGCTCTTTACCGGGTGTACTCTAGAAGAGTACAAATTTTGTGAGTTCCTACTCACATCGTGGTTTTCTCCCATTTGGGTTTCCATGAGATAAATCTTGGTGTCACTATGTATCTTTTCATGCATGCATATTCTTCTACAATAATTATTTGTATTGATGAATATTAAGATAGTGCTGACTTGAGTTAAAAGTTTTAATTGTGTAAAATTGGTAAAGTGTTGATTCACCCCTCCCCTCTCAGCACTGGTTGGGACTAACAACGATTAATCTTTGATTGAAAATATTTTCTGCATGACTTTAGATGAAAATTTCAAAAAAATCTCGACTTGATGATGTAATCACTGATAATGTTGATGTAATGAGTATGCCCCTTCAGGAGTAAAATCGAAAGATAGCGACATCATAGTGATTTTAGGCAATTTTAATAAAATGATTTAGTGATGATAATTTGAGCACAAAGATTAATGTAAGAATTAATTTGAAAGCAGAGTTGATTCAGAAAAGATTTGAGTGTAAAGCGACTTGAATATTGAAAGTTCCAAGTGGTCAACATTATGATATTTTGAATAGAAAATTGACGTCAGATTTCAATTTCGATCCCAAAAATGAACTTAGCATGATCGATTTAGCTAAGAGTACAAATTCTTTATTCATCAGAGCAAGTTTGAAAATTAGGGGTTGGGCTATATAAGGGGTTGAATACGTCATTTTCAATTTATTTTTTACCTCTCAAAGTTCAAAATTTCAGAAACCTTCTCTTGAGCAAAATGGCAATTCCCTTTCAAGATCACCAATTTGAGCGCCAGAGATGACATAATCGACCTCAAAATTACCCAGTAGTAGTAAGTAATCAAATTTTAGCCTCTTTCATTTCTCATTTTGTGAATTTTTGTTGAATATTTCATTCTTCACTTCATTTCAGTTCGTGCCTAGTTGTTTCATCGTATGGTCAGCTAGGGTTTATCGTACGAGTATCTGGTAATTATTCTTTTCTCGTATGGTCATATTTGATTTGTCGTATGGTGTATACCCTTAAATTGTACGAGCTTGTTCATCATAAACCTTTTAATCATGTGACATAGCATATTGTATCATATGGGATAGTTTACTCGTACGACTTGTAATGTTTACTCGTATGATTTTCTGCCTTTCTGTGTTTCATCATATGAGAAACAATGGCTATGTTTGAGAGTCCAATCATCAATTTTTTATTTTCAATGTTGTAAATTTGAATTATTTTGCATTTTTGACACATTCTTAGCTCAAATTGGATCACGTATTGCTGATTTTTTGTTCAATTTTGCAAGTTCAGTTAATTGATATGTAGTTCAGATGTACATATCCACCTACTATGAGATTAGTGCAGGACTTGTCAAACACACAGAGAGGACACATTGGATTGTGTGGATTTGGATACTTTCTTAAGATGCCTGATATCCGTGTGAATCATGGTTTAATGACTACTTTAGTTGAGAGATTTCATAGTGAGCACAACACATTCCACCTGCTGACTGGGGAGATGACTATCACTCTTGAGGACATATACAAGATTTTGAGGATACCTTTTGCTGGGGATAAGGTGGATTGCAATGCTGCTCCATGACAGGGTATTGAGGCACTTAGATGATTATTTCATGATGACACTATCCTTGATCGTTCTATCACATGGGATGATCTTTTGATCAGATATGGTGCATAGTTCTCCCTTGCTTTCATTTTGCCTGGTATTATAGGTTGTTTCATTATGCCAGATAGAGGACAATAGGGATTTTTGTGTGGATGGGGTAGGATGCTGGAGAGATTGCTTACTCATCTTGTCAGATTAGGTTGGGGATCATGTTTACTCGCACACATGTACCATGAGATGCATGAGATCGCCTATAGAGGGGTGAAGAGTATGGCAGTAGGTGTATTGGTTTTGCAGATTTGGGCCTGGGATCATATCCCAGTTTGTAGGCCGATTGTAGATGATGCGCGAGAGGAGGGTCAACTAGTTGTTTATAGATATGCAGGATATATCACACAACCCCACCTAAGGAAGATTGACTACTGAAGGCAACAATTAGATGACATGATAGCATTAGTCTGGAGACCATACAGGGGTTTGGAGTTGTGGGATGATTGGAGGAGGTAGCGGAGAGATATGTTTATGACGCGGCCACTTTTGGGTAGATCTTCAGTGATCATTCAATGTTTCCTAGTTAGTAGAGTTTTGAGGCAGTATGGGAGGCCATAGAGTATTTCACAAGAGTTTACTGCATACGCATGATTTGTTGATGAGGAGAGATGAGGATGGGGGCCTAGAGTGTCATACGCCCTCGCCATGTAGGTTTTTAGCAGGTTTACAGCCACATAGGTGGCAGTATTTAGAGGATGTTGAAGATGTGAGGGTAATTCCACAGTCTAGGGATTGGTTCCAAAGACATCCATTCCCATGATTCATAGATCCTGGAGAGCATGCCCCTCAGATAGATGAGGGTGATGATTTTCTTGTGCGATCTCAGAGAGAGGTGACACCTAGGAGGGGAGGAGGAGATCTGGGTGCGAGAAGTAGGAAAGCACCTGTCACAGGACGACAACGCTAGAGGGGAGAGGGAGGGTCATTAGGAGCAGTTGGTGGAGATGCAGGTGGTGATAGGGGAGGAGAGGCTATAGTAGATGTAGAGATGGGTGAGGTAGCAGGCCTTCCCAGTGAGGATGCTCCTAGACAAGTACAATAGAGGTGAGAGGAGCAGGGTGGCAGAGGTGAGGAGTTTGGAGTAGGAGGTCAGACACTTGTAGATATCATCCGTGCCTTGAGGGGTAGAGTGCATGGACTGTAGACACAACTGGCAGTTGTTTAGACTCAGATAGTGGAGAAGGATCGACAGGTCCAAAGCTTTAGAGCAGAGCGTGACAACCTTCAATGCGAGGTTGTTCATCAGATGAGCAGGACAACGTATTACGTGGTAGCCTATAATACAACGGTCCCTATGGATAGGGAGGTTGTGCCTTATTCGTAGTATATGACTTGGTTAGAGGGAGCTAGGGCACCTAGACACGATGATGCCCCTATTCAATAGCCACCTCCTCCTCCTCCAAGTGACGAGGAAGAGGCGAAGAGTTAGATTTTTAGATGTGTTAGTAAACAAATTTGTCACTACGGTCGTTTACCTAAAACTGACCCTGTTTGCCCGATAAGCAGTGACAAATGTTCCAACAGTTGGAGAGATCGTTCTATGAAACACGATCTTCCTCTGTGTTTGAGAGGGGTAGCTCCCTTGTATGATAGGGGTGTTTAGGATTTTTGTGTACTTTTAACCTGAAAGTACATAAAGGAGAAGACGTAGAACTTAAACAAGAAATAAAGATAGAAACCCCAACAATAGACATACGACCATCAACTAAGATTTCTCGACATTTGCAACAAATTACAAGGGGAGTTTGTAATTTAATATGCTTAGCCATGAGATGATGACAAAGAAGAATGACAAATCTCAACATACGCAGAGATAAGATACTTCAACACATTCAAACTGAGATACCAAAGGTTGCTTGTGCATCATCACATCAATTGTACAAATCACATATGCATAAAAAGACTACCAATTTGACATACAAGAAATCGACAATAATAACACATGAATACATTTAGAACATACGAACTAAGATGTATTCTTCATTATCCTTTTGGAAATATACAAGTCCAAAATCCTTTCTATACATAGTGCAAATCAAAATGTCATTACAGGTTTCTCCAAAAATTCCAGCAAAGTTTTCCCCTCTATAAAAAGTCTCCCTCTGTAAAAAGTTTCCTATACATTAAAAATAGCCTTGTATTTATAGGCTTCCCAGAATAACCACCTTAGAAATTTTACTTTAATCTTGGGTTAATAACTAACTCTTTTCTGCGTAAATCTCAATGAGTTAGTAACCTACACTTTTATGTGGAGAAGAAGTTAGCCTTCTAACCTTGGGTTACCATAAGCGACATAAGTCACTTTTACAAAAATAATATCAAACCCATTACATTGAAGAAATAATTCGTTTGTTGATTTTGTTGAGGTGGCCTCATTAATTCAAATCAAGAACTTCCTTGCAAAATCCATGTTGTACACATTATACAATTATTTCATGGGATGACATTATCTTCAACGCATTATATGAAATAGCTCACATCCCTTGTCTTCCCATCCACATTTTGATTTTTAGTAAAGCATTCCAAACTGTGATGTATTATTCTGCATGTCTTGATGTCTACACCCTGATCCAAAACTCCAATTCTAGCACACACAGGGATAGGATACTGGTAGAGGTTTTTGCATGCAGTTTTATATTTGTTTATTGTATTTGTTTGAAAGTTTATATAGCCTTTTCAACAAATCCATCTTCTACATATTTTGTAAGCATTGCATTTCATGAGGTCACATTCCATTGAGGCATTCTTTCAAATAGTTCCAGTGACTTGTCTCTGCTCCACCTTTCCTTGATGCATTATGTAAAACAAATTACGCTATGATGAACATATAAAACTGAGATGGCATAGGTCATGGATTGAGTTTCGTGCATGCCACTGTCATCTATTTGAAATATTATAGAGGCTTTTCAACAAATCCAATGAGATATATTAGAAGTACCCTGTCTAACAAATGTCTGCGATTCCACATTTGCATTTCCAACCAAATTGTCTGATAGAAGTCCCAACTTTTATAATGCTTTGGTGATATTCATATACTATTTTAAAACTCCAATCTACATACACACGTGGGCAAGAAAAGTTGGCAAGAGATACAAAATTTAATTTCAATGCCTACAATTTCATTTGTTCAAAGGTTTCCAAAGCAATATCAATGAATTCTTTTGGTAAACATCTGCACCATAATTGTGTTTCATCGAACACCATCTAAATAGTCCACATCACCATCAAAAATACATCTATATTGGGATAAGAAATAGATACCATTTGTAGAAAGTAAACTTGGTCATCCTTTCATCACCATTTATCATTGTATTGAACTCATTAAAACCACAATAAATCCATATATCGTGACAGTTTGAAGACATTCAATTATGATTATCGAGCAAAGAGGGAATAAAACTGTAATTGCCACGACAAAACATCCATATTCTATGAATTTTAACCAGTAACATACAACATTTTGTCCATTTCAAAATCCATTTTGTGGATATCTTGCAATCATCATGTCTCATGAGACCACATTTCTGCGATCAAAACATGCCACGAGATAACATTTCTTTGAGGAATTATGTCAAACTGTTCACGTGTGTTGTCTATGCTTTCCCTATGCTCCATGATCTGTAGCATATCCTTGAAGAATTATGTCAAATAGTTCACCTGCTGGAATTAACGCCTGCCAAATTTCACATGCATTGTCATGCGTTGATTACATGAGACCACGTTTCTTTGAGAGATTTTGTCAAATACTTCACTTGCTGGTTTTAACCTTCAACCTATGGTATTTCATGAGGTATTGCATCAAACACTTTGCATGCGTTATTTATACATTCACTTCCAGCATCATACATGGCATGAAATGTGACTAGTCGGTGGGGAGAATGGAGGTTGCAGTAGATTTATTTGGCGTTAATTCTGTAGTGCCTACATCATGTGGCAAGGTGACATCTCCTTAACGCATTTTATTAGACAATTCACTAGATGTTTTTGCTTCTCATTCTGCACACAAGAATACCAAAGTGGTTACATCTGCCAACTTGCAAACCATTCTAACTTTTATGCTTTGACAAGTGACTCAGATAGTGCGGTGCATATCCGACAATCATTTCAATTGTCTCCCCTCCATTTGCTCTGCGATGTATGGCTTGTTTACACTTACCACATTTTGCAATCATATGCATTTAAACTTTATTAATTGCAACCTCTGATGTGATTCAATGCAGTTCATCTATCTTTATCTGGCAAGGAAAAGATATTGTGTGAGGGTGAGAGGTTGAATTCATCAAACAAATCTCTACAAATCTTCATTGTGTGCAAACAATTCATGCACCTTGACTACACCTCTCACAATTTTGCATTCATATCCAAAATTTGTGGCATGTCTATGCTTCCATTCTGCAATTATAAGAGGTTAAGAATGCTCAAAAAGTGAGCATTTCTAACCTTCTTGACAAAAGGTTAAGAAATGAGGTTAAGAATGCTCACTTTTTGAGCATTTCTAACCTTGTGCTTCAACGAGCTATCCTTTACACCTTGGAAACCATTTTTCATTAAGAATGAATCAAGGAAGAATGCCACCGATGACTGAAGATGATTTTCTTATCGCAAATGACCAAACATATTGAAATAATTTAAAATATGAAATTATCATTTGAGAAATAATTTAAATATTTTAAATATATCGCTTTGGCTGGAGAAAAATGGCATAACTTTCAAACGGTAGGGAGTTAGGTCCTGAAATTTGAAACACGTGTCAATGAAAGGGAAAAATTTTCACACAATTATTTACACCTCATGACAAAGTCTTAAATGAGATATTTTAATCATTTGGGAGCAACAAACACCAAAAATTGAAAATTTAAAATATGACAAAGTATGAACTAGGTTTAGGTGAAAGTTGGACATGTGATACAAAATGATGCTTAGATCCTGAATGTCAATTGATTTCCCTCAATTTGTGGTAATTTTCAAAATTATTTCATTTCCCATATTCTGACTAGTAAGGACCTTGGATTGCGTGTTCACTATTTACGCAAAAATAGCTATTGGATCTTTACTTGACATTGAGACCGATTTGAAGTTCAAATTTTATGTAGGCCAAATATGGGGGAAACAACTGGCTTTGACTAGGGATAAGGATTGCAAAGGATGCAAGATGAACTCAAAATCTCTGGTTCGTAGGCTAGTGCACTATTCATTGGGCAACAAAGTCACAGAGGAAACAACATAGGGAATAGCTAGAAAAACCAGACACAAACCACAAATGGGATGAACACAACAAAAATCCAACTAAATTATGTACATGGTAGGCAAAGCCCACCTCAAACTTCTCCAAGATTATCATACAAAACCATTCACAGGCTAAGAGAAATAGGCACCTTTGCAGATAAGTGGCGTGCATCCATGTGGCTCCTATAGGCTCAACGGGTTGAAAAGATTGATATGTAGAAGATGAGAAATATCTTTGAGTAATGAACCAAACAACCATCTCTCATCATAAATCTGCAGGCTCTCTTGAAAGATTATGGTACCATTTTGAACATTATTGGCAATTTGTGGAATATTCTCAAGCATACCCATATCCTCCATCTGAAGATCCCTCTGATAGTCTGGTTTGAAACAAATTGACCCATGAATTGGACAACCCTCATACAATCTGTGATGTGAAGAAACTTGAGTAGCCACAACCATCAAATCTTGTTCATGATTGTTAGCTTGAAAAACACCTATAGAAATACACTCATCTGAAATCAAAGGATTGAGACACACACTTTTACCACAAGAGAAGTCATCATCTGAAGCCTTCAAACACCAATCTGAAATACAAACATGATGAGAATCAACTTCATGGGATTCCTTCATTAGATCATCCATTACCTCATTTATCTCTGCATTCCTAATATAGTTCCCAAAACTATCCTCTTTGATAGGGGAGTCTTCTTGATTTAAAGATTCAAAAGGAGGATTGCTTTGAACCTTGGAAACTTCATAAGGCATAGATTGCAATTCCATCGAGATAGGGACATTTGTTGATATTCCTACATGGATTTTATTTTCAACCTGCTCATAGACATCTGCATTACTTTTTGTGTTCTCTTGTCCCAATGGTTCCTCTTTATCACACTCTTCATGGAATTTAAAAACTTCATAGTCAGGTGGCATGCATGATAAAGAGTGGATACTTTATTGTTCATCTTCTTTCACTCGAGGTTGATCTAGGAGTTCAGTAAAAGTCTCTATTTTTTAAGATAAAGAATATGTCTGCAAAATTTTACCTATGGTTGCTTCTCCATTGGTCATATCCATGCAAGTTTGTCCATTAGGTATCATACCTTTAATTTCCATGTAAAAGTTTTCATCTTCAACTGTTAGTGATGGATGAATGGGAATATCCTCTTCACATAGAAAGTCATCGTCAGAAGAATTGGGACACCAAGTTGGAATGAGAACTATAGGGGATTCATCTTTATACCTCTCCTCTTCACCATTCTCTTAAAGCTTGAGATGCATGGAAGTATTGAAATCATTTATTTCTCCTTCAAGGTCCTTGTTTTCAGGTTCATGGAAGACTTCGTCCTTGCTATGGTGATCTTCATTATGCTCATGGCATATAGGAACACAATCTTCTTTTTCTTCTTCACATACTTCATCTTGATCTTTCTTTTGACATGCATCTTTATGAGCTAATATGGCTTCATCTTCCTTAACACATGCATAATGTGATGGATCTTTTTCAAAATTTGGATCACAAGACATCTCATCAGGAGTGCACACATCTTCAAGACAATAATTTCTTACCTCTTCTTTTTGTTCAACCTCTTGCAATGTTTGGAGAAGAGAAGGATGTACTTTGGCATGATCAAGTTTCCTATTTCCATAGAATCTTTTCAAAAACTTTATATGTGAATCAGTGAGAACTTGATTTTGTCGAGAAATAGGTGAAGGAGAATGAGCATCATCATTATTATCCATTGTTGATTCAAGAATACAGTCACTAGCAAAAATTTGGTTCTCTCTTCCATCTTTTTCCTCAATCTTTTGTAGAGTTTGGAGTAGAGAAGGATTAATTTTATGAGGATCAACTTTCTTTCCACTGTTGAGTCTCTTCAAGAAGTTGACTTGTTCAAGATTATTAAGACTTTGATTCTATTGAGCAACTAGCTCAGGAGAAGGACCACTTTTTTCTTCATCTATATTGATTGTTGTTGATTTAGGTAAATGATCACAAGCAAGAAAACCAATCTCCTTTCCATCCTTTTCTTCAATGCTTTGCAACACTTGATGTAAGGTAGGGTTAAACTTATCATGAGTAAACTGCATGCCACCATAAAAGTTCTTCAAGAAATCTACTTGTATGGGCTCATTAGGAACTAGCCTCTTTGGATATATATAATCTTCATCATCACTTTCATTGTCACTTTCCAACTTTCCTTTGTACCAGACCATTGTTCTAAATTTGATCTTTCAGACAGTCGCCAACCTTCATTCTGAAGAAGGTACCTTAAAATTTATGAGGAACAAAGCACATTGGTATGTTGCTCCCCAGTAGAGTCACCAAAAATCTGTTGGTAAACAGATTTGTCACTACAGTCGTTTACCTGAAACTGACCCTGTTTGCCCGATAAGTAGTGACAATGTTCCAATAGTTGGAGAGATCATTCTATGAAACAAGGAATAAAGATAGAAACCCCAACAATAGACATACGACCATCAATTGAGATTTCTCAACATTTGCAACAAATTCCAAGGGGAGTTTGTAATGTAATATGCTGAGCCATGAGATGATGACAAAGAAGAATGACAAATCTCAACATACGCAGAGATAAGATACTTCAACACATTCAAACTAAGATACCAAAGGTTGCTTGTGCATCATCACATCAACAAATCACATATGCATAAAAAGACTACCAATTTGACATATGAGAAATCGGCAATAATAACACATGAATACATTTAGAACATACGAACTAAGATGTATTCTTCATTATCCTTTTGGAAATATACAAGTCCAAAATCCTTTCTATACATAGTGCAAATCAAAATGTCATTATAGGTTTCTCCAAAAATTCCAGCAGAGTTTTTCCCTCTGTAAAAAGTCTCCCTTTGTAAAAAGTTTCCTATACATTACAAATAGCCTTGTATTTATAGACTTCCCAGAATAACCACCTTAGAAATTTTACTTTAATCTTGGGTTAATAACTAACTCTTTTCTGCATAAATCTCAATGAGTTAGTAACCTACACTTTTATGTGGAGAAGAAGTTAGCCTTCTAACCTTGGGTTACCATAAGCGACATAAGTCACTTTTACAAAAATAATATCAAACCCATTACATTGAAGAAATAATTCGTTTGTTGATTTTGTCGAGGTGACCTTATTAATTCAAATCAAGAACTTCCTTGCAAAATCCATGTTGTACATATTCTACAATTATTTCATGGGATGACATTATCTTCAACACATTATATGAAATAGCTCACATCCCTTGTCTTCCCATCCACATTTTTCTTTTTAGTAAAGCATTCCAAACTGTAATATATTATTATGCATGTCTTGATGTCTACACCCTGATCCAAAACTCCAATTCTAGCACACGCAGGGATAGGATACTGGGAGAGGTTTTTGCATGCAGTTTTATATTTGTTTATTGTATTTGTTTGAAAGTTTCTATAGCCTTTTCAACAAATCCATCTTCTACATATTTTGTAAGCATTGCATTTCATGAGGTCACATCTCCTTGCCAAGATGACCTAAATGTTACTTACGTGCAAACATACCAAATAAAGAAGAGTTCATTTCATATGCAATATTTATTATCTTGTTAGCAATGACCCTTTCATCGTTCATATCCTAGGATAGATTAAGCATGTATCCAGATTGCATGATAAATAAATTTACTCAAAAAAGACAAGGAAACAATTCCAACCTCCCCGTAGCATACAAATAAATGGAGTCGAGGTATGTGTGGCGATTTCACCTTGATGTGAAGGCACTAATCACAGACACCCAGCTTATGAGATGTTTTCAGATCATCAGAATCACTCCTACAAGCAGAAGACAAAGAAAAGTATTATTCCCCCAATCCTTGCTCCTCTTAGTCAAGATAGACTTCCTCAAGTTACTCAAAGGGAATAATAATTGAAAACTAATTTAAAAGATAACACACAAAGAAAATTTTAATTGAATCTCAAACAATTTTAGTGATTGTTTTCATTGTTCTTGTTTTTGCTTGTTTACTTAGTGGTAAAACCCTGCAGTGGTTAGGAGACAGGTAACTGACTCGGATTGGATGACTAGTACTATCGACATAAAAATGACTTTATTAAACTACTTAGGACATTTAGATGGATTAGTTGAGTACCCTAAGACTAAGATGTTGATCAGTTTCAAGCCATGATGGTTCCAATAAAATGAACCAGGATATCACAAAAGTGAGTGAAAGATATGTACGAGCTAAAGCAAAGATGTAGGAAAGAGGGAAATAAAATAGGAAGTGTCAAATTTGCATTGATAGATGGAGCACTTCGGTACAAGAGGCACCTGTTTACCAGGTTTTCACCTTCTTGGCAGAGATTCTCTTTTTTTACTACCAAGGTGCTTGTTTACCAGGTTTTCACCAAGGCATTTGATTTTTTTTTTTTTCAGAACTTTTATGATTTTTATGATTTTTTTAGCTATGCCCCTAGTATACAGACCTATATGATGAGATGATCTGCTGAATGCATGTGGAGACAATGAATTTTTTATATGACCTATGTTAATGCAATATGCATGATAAAGATGCATTTCCTATTCAAACTAGGATGACTGTGTTTGTTTAGCTTTTTGTATTACACCAATTGAATTGGAGGTCCAAAATATTTCATAGATAAGTAGTCAATCGATCTTTAAGGTCCCTTGGAACATCCAAATTAACACACTTAGTGACTAGGATTTACAAATGGAGACGCGGAAAACTTCCCCATTGGTTATTGAAACTTTGATCTATTTTTTTGCCCATGTGCATGCAAATGAGATAATTCACACTCTTGTGTTCACTAAAGATCCTTAGCATCCTATATGAATAGCTAAGTGGATTATTCTAACTTCAAAAGCATCCTGAATAGAGCCTTGCTGCCAGCAAGATTTTAGAGCTCCGACGAGGTTATAGACTGTAATTTCTCAAATATTGCTCCATTGCCAGCAGACGTTCACAACCTTGATGGAGTTACGCACATGTTCCCATAGTCAAGCTTTTTGTCTCATTGGCATGCGTGATATTTCAGTTATATATCATTGCTCTTTTGCCTTGAGATGAATATTTGGCATAGCACTTTTTATTTTTTCTTTTTCTTTCCTTAACTTGTAAGTAATGAAACCTACTTGGGTGTGACAATTACAACGACACTGAAGTAGAATTTTAGATTTTTCACTAGTCATATGATCAACTAGGTGTCTAGAATGAATTATAGATTTTGTTAATGTATTTGAGATATAGCAATTGATATATTTTGGGTTAACAAGTCTCAAATAGTGAAATCACTACCCAACCATAAGCAAAGCGTCATCACAGCGTAATGTTGAAAATGAATGACCTTAGGACCTCAAAGAATTCATCTCCAAATATTAAGAAAGGATACGACCCTTGTTTCTCTTGAATGCAAACAAATGATAAACTTGGACAGTTACCTTGTTTTATTGATGCTGCTATATGTTAATGCAGAAATTATATGCCATGAAATTTGTGAATGTGATGTGCTTGGAAGGAAACTATATGTGATGCAGTGCTTTGAATAAAATGAGATGAAATGTGGAAAGCAAAAACTACACTAACCCAACCCTTAGATATAGTATCATTTAAGGTGCATGTTGTTCTGGTTCAATGATCACCTACACTTGACATACCTGTTGGCATGGCTATGTTAATCTATGTCTTCTTTTTCATTCAACTTCCTCTAGACTAATGACCAGTACTACTTGTCTAGCCTCCAGTTCTTCAATTGTGTTCCCATATCTGATTTTCTTTATCTCATTAGATAGAGATACAATAGGTGAGTGATCTTCCTATGCTTTCTCTTCTCTTAATTGTTGCTCATAAGCTTCTTGTTTTTTAAGCCTGATTTCTTCTATTTCTCATTGCAACTTCAAGCGTATTATCTCTTATGCTTCATCTATGATATCATTAGGTTTTTTAGAAGTTTCTTCGGTAGATGCATCTGATAGAGACTCTGGACCCCATTCATACTCATTCGATTCTATTTCTGAATCCTCTTCCTGCATTCTTCCTGTATATGTGACAAGAATGTTTAATGGTGCAAACATTTCTTTGATTCGTGCCACCTCTTCTCTCATTTCTTCTGGAATTTCTACTTCTTGTATTGTTCTTACTGATACCTTTGGAACTTGATTATAAGATGCTTCTTTTCTCTTTATTTCTAGTTCTTCTTATTCTTTCTCATACTCTTCTTGAGTTTGCTGAGTATTTATGTCTGGTGATGCTTGATGTAGTGTCTTCTTCCTCCACTTAGTCTATTGATAAGAATTTTGGTTTTGATTTGATGACTTCTCTAGATGGTATCCAAGTCTAGTTTTGTCATTTGTAGACCTGGTTTGTAGCTTGATAGGTTTAATAATTCCTTCTTGATGCTTTCCCAAAGGACCTGTACCTGAATATCCCATGTGTTGGATTATCTTATAGCCTTGGCAGGGGAAACCTCACACTGTTGTACTTCTCTATTTTCACTTTCTTCTCTGAAAAGCCATTTGAGAGCAACCACCTCTTATGTTTCATCTGCAAGGGAAGTAGAGGACTATACAAAAATACCATCATAGACAACATTTGTCATTGAAGTTTGTGGTTTCATAGCCTCATATGGTTTTCTATATTGTCTTGGTGATGGGGGAAGAGATATCAGTGAAAGTATAGGTTCTATCTTGTATCCATCCATGCCCGTACTTGTTATTTTTAGTTTCTTTTCTAAGTCTTTCATCAAAGTTTCTAAAATCTTAGCTACAGAGGCTTCTTTGTTATGAGGAACAAGGGTATCGACACACTGTTTTAAAGCATTATAGGTGTAGGTTGTGTCAGTAGGAACACTGACTTCAACTCCAATGTAGGGAAATTTCAAGCACTGATGGTATGTAGATGGCATTGCTTGCATTTCATGAATCCATGGTCTACCCAGCAAGATGTTGTAGGATAGAGAAAGGTCAATTACCTGACAAAAAACATCTCTTTCCATAGGTCCCACCCTGATCGATAATAGTACCAGACCTTTAGAGGTTCTTTCTTCTTCATCATAAGCTTTGATTGTTATTTTCTTTGCTGGATCAATGACATTATCAGAAAATCCCAACTATATTAGTAAATTATAGGTACAAATATTCAACCCAACACCTCCATCTATCAAAACACATTTGACTCGGTGTTTATGGATCATAGCTTCAATGTGCAATGGCTGGTTATGTGGATGATTCAGGGAAATGTCATCTTATTCAGAGAAGGTTAGGTAGTGAGGTGACCCACCATAGATTGAAACCGATCCAAATCTAAGTCTTTAGGGATGTTATTAGTGAAAAACGCTTCGTTTAGGATCTCTCTATGAGAAGAAAAGATCTTAAGCAGTTCAAGAATGGATATTTGAGCAGTAGTTTGTTTTAGTTGTTCAACAATGTTGTAACTAGAAGAAGATGATGAAGTCAGCTATTTAGATTTAGTTGTGATCGTATCTGGTTGTTTGTTTGAAGAAGTCGGTAGGTTTGATGTTGTCAATGGATTTGATGATGTTTGATTAGGAGATGAGGAACTATCTCCTTTGAGATTAACTTTTTTTTGAGCGTGGGTCACAACATTCACAGTTTGAGGTTTGTTTTGCTCATCTTTGACTATGATCACATTGCAATATCTAGATTGGGAAGGTTCAAGCATGTTGATCACATTATCATTGTTGGTATAGATGTAATTGATTTTGGAAGCTCCCTTGGATTTTGAGGAATCACCCTGCTCATAAGCAGGTAAGGGATATTTGAAAGATTTCTAATCAATATTGGTTTCATGATTCCCAACAATAATTTTATCAGCATCAATAAGGTCTTGAATCTCATGTTTGAGTTTCATGCAGTTATTAGTTTTGTGACCCTTGTTTCAATCATATTCAGAGTACTCATTTTCCCTCCACCATTTGGTTTTGAATTCAGGATCGTATGGTTTGGAGTTGTTAGGAAATGTTATCAGATCAGTTGCCAATAGAGTCTTAAGAGATGATTCATACGATTCTTACAAAGTAGTGAAATCGTGTCTAGGATTTGAAAGCCAAGGCTTCTCCTCAAACCACTCTTTTGATTTCTTAGAAGGGTTTTTTGCAGTGCTTTCAACTGCTTTGAGGGCTTGTGTGCTGCTAGTCAGATTAAATATTGTTGGTTTTGATTTTGGTTTAACAGTATCAACCACTCCATCATTAACAACATTTCTGTTATTATCTTTGCCGTATTTCCAGTATTTGTTCTTCTCTTTGGAACTAGAGCCTTGTTGTGTTTCTTTATAAAGTGATATATCTCCTTTCCTTACAAGCACATCTTCCATTTTGAGAGAATTGTCCACCATATTGTTAAATGAAGGGTATACTTGCATTTGGATATTATATTTTAACTCAGGAATCAGATTATTAACAAAGATGTCCATCTTCTCAGAATCAAGATTAGGTCGTGAATATCTAGAGAACATATTTCTCCAACGTTGAAGGAAAGTGAGAAAAGGTTCTCTTGTCTTCTATTTGGTATTATAGAGCTTGATCATGGTGATTGGATGATGAATGTTATAAGAGTATTGTTGGAGAAACAATTCAACCAGCTCCTCAAAAGATTTAATTCCCACAGGCAAGCTTGAAAACCACTCCATAGCTTGTCCTCCTAGACTTATTGGAAGAGACACATGAGATATGTTTGTTCATGCATGAACTCCATACATAAAGCACAAAATTATCGGATATGGTCTTGACGATCTGATTTACCATCATATTCATCAAACTTAGGAATTTCCACTCTTGAAGGAAATGGAGGCATGTAAAGGTTCTTGTCAAATGGGAATGGGCAGATTGTGTCCAAAGAATACCACGCAGATGATTTATCCTTTTTTTTCATTTCCTTGATTTCAGTTTGCAATGCTTGCAATTGTTTGTTTACCAAGGCTAGTGGTGTCTCTTCTTCTTTAGTGATAAGGCTTTCAATGTTATAATCAATGGGAAGTTTAGCGCCTTGTTTTTCCAACTCTAAAAAATGCTCTTCTATTTCTCTGGCCATGATAATTTTTTGTCATTTTAAAAAAATCCTTATCCTTTTGACAACTATTTACAACAACTTCTGTAGGTTCAAAAGCTTCAGACTCGCTAGATGAGGAGTCACTATCAATAGCATGGGTGCTAACATTATCATGAGTATTGCATTTAGCAGTTTCTCTTTCTTGTCTGCATTTAGCAGTTTCTCTTTCTTGTCTTTCTCCAAACATGGTGGGAGATAAGGGTTGATCAAAAATTGGTATACTTGACGACGAAGGTTTGTCAGAGATGGGGTCTTCTATAAAGAATGTATTAGTCTACAATGAAAAGGATTGTCCCTTACCTTTGGCAGCTGTCTTATGAGAAATTTTGGTTTGAACAAGCATTTACGATTGATGTGACCGAGACCTAGAAGTGATACAGATGTCAAAATCAAATTGGAGCTAGTTGTTCATTTGAGGTAATGATTGAGTAAAGTGATTGAGACCAAGTCTGGTTTCAAGAATGATCTATCCTATATAAGATGTGATATAAGTAGATTATGTTGATCAGATTAATGTAGGATTGATTGAACTATTTGAGATATAATCGACAAAATTGTGTAACTCAACGACAGGGGTACACTATCAAGATTGTTTATTATGCTCAGGATGAAAAAGACCAGATATACACTCACTATAGACTGATTAGGCAAGTATGACAGATCTGAAAAAGCACACAAAAAGATAGGCTTCTCGACTGATAGAACCAGAGGCTTCTACGACAGAGTACTATGACTCAAATGACAGTTTAAGGACTTCCATATGACACAAACATATATTCGTATGACTTTATATCTATACTCGAATGACAATGTAAAGCTTATTAGACAAAAAACTTTCAAAGATGACGATGACTCGTATGATAGTGTACATATGGCCAGATGACAATTTGTAGAGACCAAAATGACAATCTGACAAAGATATAACCTAGATGTTAAGACTTGTAATCTGTGTGTGAAAAGTGGTAATTTGTAAGCTGTAAGGCACAAACACTTCAATAAATCATCACATGCATGGTTAGACAGATATAATCAATGAATATAAAAACTATAACAAATCAACTTATTACCTCCTAAAAGATGTGAGTATAGACTTGCTCTCATATTTATCTAAGAAATACTAGTGACTATACTACACCAAAACGAAGGATTTAATCTATATGAGAACAAGATTAAGCTAAATGGATGCAAGATTAAGCTATGAATGATTAAACTAAATATGCAAAAAGATAAGATGCAATAATCTCAAAGCACATAATTCTCAATGACTCTAGAGTAAAAACAACATAATAACAATAAATCTCTAGGGTGTCTTGAATGAGAGATGAAAGGCTGAATTTATAGAGAATCCAAAGAAAGACCAATGGTCAAGATTGATTAATGATGAGTGGTTGAGATTACTCAAGAAAAAGCACAATCCAAGTGAATTGAAATGACTGGATACTTTGATTCAGTTTTAGAGAAGATTAGATTGAGTTTTTGATTAAGTAAAAATAGGTTTTAAGGGACCCAAAACTCAATTACAATTTGAAAGATAAGAATTAAAGAAACGAAACAAAACAGTTGCAAAACACCAGCACAAAAACCAGCAGCTAAGAAAAAGACAACAAGAAGCCAACAAGAAGTTGGCTCCAAACCCAGTATTACAAATTAATTGAAAACTTTAATAGATTCCTCAGCATTTTGAACCAAGAGCATCATCGCCTTGGCTGCTTGCCTTAGGTCATTGTTTTCCTCTCTCAGCTAGCTATCTTTCGTATTGATCTCCATCCCAGTAGTGTTCTGCCTTGTTCTGCACCAGGGAGTCTGGTGGGTAGTGCTGGAAGTTGGAATATCATCAATGACAACCAGATTCTTTTCCTGATTTTTCCTTTCGAGATGATCCACCAAAGCATTCATGTTCTTTGATGAGAATTTGAGGACCTGGAGACTATGGTTCATGAAGTTTTTTAGAGCCTTCTCGGTACAGGCAACCTGGGAGTTGATGTTGTCTTTATCCTCTTTAGCCTGTTCTTTCAAGGTTCTTATAACATCCTCCAGGTGTTTCAAATCCCCTTTGATCAAATCTTTTTCCAGCCAATCCTCCATCTCGCTTTCCTCTTCCGCTTCACTGGTTTCTGTCTCATCATTCTTTTTCCCAGAGTCCTTAATCAACTTATTAATCTTGTTTTCCAACTCCCTCTATTTACTTTGCATGCTAGTAATATTGTCGACAACCCATTTTTGGAAGTTGAAGGACTCCTGAGTATAGTTACGGGCGGTATTAAAGATGGTGTTCATAGATCCCTACCTTGTTCAGTGCCCACAGAGTTAGGATTGTCATCCTCCTTAGAATTTAGAGCAACATTCCTGCTGTCTGAGCCCATAGGTTTAGAGTGAGGGTTTTCAGAGTTACCCCCTTTATCCTCTTCACCAATATTCTCATCCTTTTCATACTCCATATCAATTTCAAAATCCTTACCCTTTTCCTCCTCCACATCACAGTGCACCTCCGTATCTACATTATTTGTGTCAGCTCTCCTTTTTTTGTGGGTAGTAGGGTGCTCCTCATCCGAATCCAAATCTTTGCCGCTCTCAGAGATATGTGCATTCGTTATCAGAGGGTCATCTTTGGTTGCCCTAGCCTTGTCCTTCGGATGTTCATAAATGAGAAATATAAGCCCCTGATGAGCTATAGGGTAAGAGTTAGGCTTTTTAGCATGGTCAGCAAGACTCTCATTCAGAGAGGACAATAGATAAAAAGGCAGGGATATTTTGGCCCCATGATGGAAGTGGTTCAAAATAGCATAGTGATAGTTATAAATTTTTGTAAATCTACCATCAACAGTTAAATACTCCATTAAAACCCTTAAAGCTTTTTGCCAAAAGGGCTTTACCTGCTGGGGATTGTAATAAGAAATGTTGTCTTTCTTCACAAGCTTGCCCTTCTCATCCTCTGATTTCGGGAAGATTTTGAACGCTTCAACTGCATACTTCCGATCTTTGTAAAATTTGGTGCCCTCCATCTGCAGACCCGTGACCTCTGCGACTAGGTTCTCATCAATTTGCCATATCTCCCCAAATAGAGTAACTTTGTTGTTACTCCAACCTCTGGTAAAACCATGAGAAACATAATTTCTACTTCTGTGAAGCTTTTCCATATAGTCAGTAAAGCCATATCTATGAAGTCTTCTCCAGACTTTTCATTCATTCTTCCAATTTTTGCATCTTGTGGGCTCGTTCCTGTTTAGATTACCACCCATTTTGAGCTCTAGGTAGAAGTACCAGCAGCTATAATTTACAGTCCGCAGATGAAACCCCAAATGCTTGTAAATTGTAGAGTTACTGAACAAAGACTCTTTTGTTGTTTTGAAACTTATGTTTAAGGCCGCACAAACCCAACAATTATGATTATAATCTTCCTCACACATATGATCATGGAAATGATGCCAAAAAGCACTCATTAACTGGTAGTTAATTCGCCCCCAAAATCTATCTTTGGAATTCATTCCCCAAAATATAATCATGATATTAACTTGACCCATTGATACGATCAAAATATAATTGCTCTTTAACCTCCCTTTTACAATGAGTTTCTCCAATATATTTAACATCATTCTCTAAATTGACCCCTTCATTAGCTAAGAGATCTACTATGCTATTTCCTTCTCTTAGAGTATGAGTTATGATAATACTAACATAGTTATTTAACAAATATTTAGCACTTTTAACTAAGTAATATTCCAAGAAACAGAGCTTGTACCTTTGAGGGCTTGGATGATGTTTAAGGAGTCCCCTTTGAGCTAGATTTTTTTGAATTTGAATCCCTGAGCAAGCTGGAGGCTTTTTAGCATGGCTAGAGCTTCGGCCACATGATTATTTTGGACCCCAAAAGGAGAAGCAAAAGCTGCAATGCAGACTCCTTGAGCATTTCTGATAACTCCTCCACCACCAGACTTCCCAGGGTTGCCCTTAGCCACCCCATCGAAATTCACCTTTATCCAATCATGATCAGGAAAGTGCCAAACAATATTATCTCTCCTATTCTTATTGTCAGATCTGCAGACTTTATGTATTAGGTTCCATTCAGTGAGGATATCTTTTTCCATATCATTCATATCAATAACAAACCATTGCTTATTGTTCTTGTGAGGAATATTGATGTTCTCTTTTATGGCCCTGCAGATTTTTTCAAAAACCACCTGAGAGTTACACTTAGCTTCCCTAAATATTCTGTTATTTCTTTCTTTCCAAACGCCCCAGCAAATCATGAGGAGGGTCAAGGACCAAAGGTTCTTGATAAGCTGACATTTAGTGGGGAAATTCCATTGCCAGATAATATCCTTGATACTCTTGTTCATTACCCAACTAACTTTCCATTTCTCCCACATTTTACACCAAATTTCTCAGGTAAAGGAGCAGTGAAAAAAGAGATGATCAACTAATTCTTCCTCTTTCTGGCATAGCTTGCATCTATTAGGGAATTTGAAACATCTTCAGACCAAATTGTCAAGAGTAAGGATACTATTGTGAGAAGCAATCCAAAAGAAAATATTGACTTTAGGGATCAGAATGTTGTTCCAAATTTTACTCCAAATGGGATTATTGGTATGAGAAAAAGTGTTTTTGTAGGCTGAAGCAGCTGTAAATTCACCTCTAGGATTATTTTTCTAGAGAAAAACATCATCATAGTCTTTGTTAAGGGAAAATGACAACAACTCCTTCTGGAGTAAGGAAAATTCAGAATGGATAACATCAAACCTCACCCATTTGTCCTCCTTCCAGTAGTCACACACCATAAGCCCAAACCTCCTTTTACATTCCTCAATAACTTGACTGTTGTCTTGATAATAAAGAGCTTTATTCTTCATCCAAGGGTCCTCCCAAAACCTTATTTTGTCACCTTTTCCAAGGACCCATCCAGCTCTAGCTTTGGCCACTTTTATGGATTTGATAATAATATTCCAAATGAAGGATCCTATAGGAATGTCTTTAGAGTCAAGGACCCCTTGGATAGGCTGATTCTGAATATATTTATCAAACCATATTTGATTCCAATCTTTCTTGGTATCATAAGCTCTCCATAATTGTTTTGCTAGAAGAGCTTTGTTAAAGGTTTTTAGAGCTTTAATCCCCAACCCTCCTTTGTTCTTTGGTCTACAAACTTTGTCTCAAGCAACCAAGGATATCCTCTTTTTTTCTTCAACTCATGACCATAAAAATATCTTCTGGATTCTTTCCAATGCTTTAGCAAATTTAGTCGGGATACCAAATAAACTGAGGGCATAAACAAGGAGGTTCTAGAGTGTGGCTTGAAGGAGCTGCAATTTCCCAGCCTGAGATAAAATAGAACCTTTCCACCCAGCTAGTTTTTTATTGAATTTATCAATAATCATATTCCAAAAGGAGTTTGGGGGAGTTAAACCCAAGGGGAGACCCAGATAGGTGGAAGGGAGCATGTCCACCTTACAACCAATATTTTTAGCAATTTTCTATTATCTTATGACTGGAGTATTCATGAAATATATAGCCGATTTGTCCCAATTGACTTGCTGACCAGTAGCCAAAGCATAGGAATTAAGAGCAGTTTTGAAGGCCTCAACCTCCCTAATAGAAGAATATCCCATTAGGATAGTATCATCAACAAACTGTTAGTGAGAGAAAAAAACATTAGCAGAGGAAGGTTGAAGACCTTTGATGGTTTTACTCAATTTCAGATTGTGAATCAATCTGCTCATGCTCTCAACCAAAATGGTGAAGAGAAGAGGAGATATGGGATCTCCTTGTTTGAGCCCCCTTGATGTTTTAAAGAAATTTGTAGGAGATCCATTAATCAGAATAAAGAACATAGGAGTGGTGATCAGCTCTCTAACAATTTTGGTTATCTTTTCATCAAATCCAAAAGCCTCCATGATTCTGAAAAGAACATGCCACTCCACTCTATCATAAGCCTTCACCAGATCCAACTTTATCAAGAAGCCTTCTTTTTTAGTAGAATTGACGGAATGAATGTTCTCATGCACAATAATGATAGAGTCCAAAATTTGCCTGCCAGGAACAAAACCTTTCTGCTCCTCAGAGATGATGAAGGGGAGAACAACCAAAATTCTAGTGGTCAAAACTTTGGATATGATCTTATAGAAAGAGTTACATAGACTTATTGACCTAAATTTTCCCATAGAATCCGCCCCAACAACTTTAGGGATTAGGGCAATAAACATGGAGTTGAGTTCCTTAAGGATTCTTCTAGCTCCAAAAAATTCTTTGACCGCATTAACCGTGTCTTCTCCCACAATATGCCAGAATTCCTAGAAGAAAAACATAGGGAAACCATCAAGACACAGAGCTTTATCCCCTTGAAACGAAAAGACAACTTTTTTAATTTCTCCAGCAGATAGGATAGCAGATAGGGCCTTATTCTAAATAGGATTAATGATCTTAGGAATGATATTAACCAAATTGTGTTGGTGGGTATGATCAATGTCCTTGTTACTAGTGAGGAGCTGATTGAAGAACCTGACAGCTTCATCCCTGATTTCCTCCTTATTAAGAAGAGTTTTGTCCTCTACAATAAGTCTTGAAATTCTATTCACTGCTTTATGTTTTAAATATGTCATGTGGAAAAATTTAGTGTTTCTATCCCTAGCCTCCAGCCAGATCACCATGGATCTCTGCCTCCAATAGATTTCTTGTCTAGAAATAATGTTGTGGAGTTTGACTAGAACATCATCTTCCATGGCTTTGGAATACTTTTTATAGCCATCTTTTTGTATTGAGTTTTGGATCTGATCCAGCTCCTCCTTTAGCTTTTTCTTTGAATCAAAAATATCACCAAAGGCCTTCTTGTTCCATGTCTTAATGTTGACTTTGATATTTTAAAGTTTTTTGGTAATTTTATACATGGTAGTTCCATTTACATCAATACTCCACCAGTTAGCAATAGATTTTTCAAGATTAGGGTGGGAAATCCACATCTTTTCGAACCGAAAAAGGGAAGCTCTGATTATTCTTAACATTCTCAGCAACAAAAGAGATTGGATAATGGTCTGAACCAATTCTATTAATAATAGAAAGGGAGCATCTATGGGAAAGAATCCAATCATTAGTGACAAGGGATCTATCAAGTCTTACCTGGACAATCTTCACCATCCCTTCGGTTAGACCATGTGTAGGATGCCCCATTGAGATCCATATCAATGAGAGCATTGTTATTAATAAAGTTCATCAAGTCAGATCTGCTATCTGGTTGAGCATGAATACCCCCATATTTATCAATGTCTTGCAAAGGAGTATTGAAATCTCCCATCACAACCCATTTGTTCAAAGGGAAAGATTTTCTTTTTTGTCGAATTTTATCCCAGAATTTGCTTCTAGCAGATTTGGAGTTAGGGGCATAGATATTAGTAATAACACATTCCTTTCCATCAAAGATGCTTTTAGCTTTCAACGATAAAATATTGCCACCTACATCAATCATTTCTCTAGAGATGGTTTTCTTGTTCCAGAAAATTGCTACCCCTCCAGATGCTCCATTCGAGCTACTGCCACAAACTCCACCAATTTTAAAGAAGTTTAATTTCTCCACTTTCTCTTTACTCATTTTGGTTTCCTGTACTAGGATAATATCTGGATTTTGATCTCAAATGAGGTTCCATAAAATATCTTGTTTATTGAGACCATTTAGGCCTCTAATGTTCCAAGATATTACCTTCATTTGGAAGCCTGAGGGTAGGATTCCTTTATAGTTCATTGCCTTCCATCAGCTATGTTTTGCTTGCTCTCCTGGTCCCTATGCCATTTCATAGTTTTATGTCTCAATGGGGATCTTGAAGCACCAAAATCAGCCTTGGACTTGGTTCTGGTGTTCACCCCATTAAGGCCTCCTACCTTCTTAGTTTTTATTTTCTTTCCATTTCCTGTTATGTTTTCTTCTTGTTCCGCTCTAGGCTCATCTTGCATATTAATCCATAGTTCTCCTCTTTTCTGGGATGATGTAGGCGTATCAACTCCAATATTCTGGAATAACACATTTAAATTTACCTGAGGCGATCCAAACTTGTTGCTCCTTCCAAGTTTAATTTCATGTTCTTTAAATTCATCTAGGCACTGTTCATCTTTTTTTGATATAGAATCTTGAAAGACCTCATGATAAGAGTGAGTGATATTCTCAATCTCACCATCTTCAAGTGTCTCTTCATTGATTTCATTCTCCTTCTCCTATGTTTGTAGAGCCTCAAAGGTATTGACTGTTTTGATCTCAAACTCCTTGATTTCATTCTTCTCCTTGATAGGGGGATTCTTAGGAAGGTCAATTCTATCTCCTTTTGATGGTTCTGAAATATTGACTGAGCTTCCGCTTTTTCCTTCTAACTTGTTACCTTCTTTGTTATTATTCTTTTATTTCCAGACCTGTTTGTGGATATTTGTTATCACAAGTTTTTTAGGGTTGCTGGGACAAGCCTTATCCTAGTGACCAACATTTTTGCAAGAAAAGCACACAAAGGGGAGTGATTTGAACTCTATTGACTGTTCCCATAATCCAAGTTTGGAGCTTATATCTAGGAAGGTCCATATTATATGAAATGTTGACACAGATACATGCATAAACCAATCTCTTGTGAGTTGCTATTATTGGATCTATCACAACAAGCTCCCCAAAGGAGTTAGCGATTCCTGAGAAAACATCCTCCATCCAGTATTCCAACAGCAACCCTGGCAGTCTTACCCAAACCAGAGCAGTTTCAAAGAAAGAGTCATTGAGTTGCATGTTAGGAGACCATTTTCTCACAGATAAAGAAGATTTACCAAACATCTAGGGGCCACCACTTAAAGTGGCTTCCATATCTTCCCCACAAGAGAATGAGAAAACAAAAAAGCCTCTAGGTAGGGCAGAGACATCAACCTGACCTTTCATTCTTGATTTTCTCTTAACAAAAGACCTAACATCCTCAATATTAGGTTGAGGTCCAACAAACTTCCTCACCAGAGAAAAAGCCATTAAAGAGATGCTATGATCAATAACTAAATCAGGAATCTCAATAGCAAGTTTACCCATTTTATTATCTAATATATCTTTCACAAAGGGGAAAGATGATTTACCAGTCAGTTTTCTAGATGCTTTCCTTGCAAAAAGACTACTCTAGGGTTTGGAAGCTTGCCCCTCCTTGATATTTTCTGAGTCAACTTTCACCGCCTCGGGGCTCGATTCTTGGGAACCTTTCAACTTTTTGCGGTCAGGAGGAGGGTCCCATAGCCGTGGGTCCCCATCCTGTCTCCCATCCTCATCATCCATTGCTTGTCCTTGAGCTGCAGTGGATTCAGAACTAGAGGATCCAACCTCGCTATATTTGGAGATTAGATTGAGTTAAGCTTGAGATAAATTCTAATTAAAGCCTGATTGAATACATTGAGATTATAAGTTTGAGTTTGCATTGGAGATAAAATTAGTTGATTCCATGCACATTCCTCTTATTTTCTCAAGATTTTGATTAGAAAAAAGCCTCTTCAATGAAACTAAACCTCTTTCCTCAAGATTTGCTTTGAGTTTTAATTTTAGAGAAAATGATTTATTCAATTTAATTGCTTTTCTTTCTTTTCTGAGATTTCTCAATTTATCTCAAATTTAGAAAAAGAAATATCTCAAGTTGATTTCTTTTTTCAATTTAATTCTTGTTTGTAAATTAATTCCTTTTTTAAATTATTTCATTTTTTATGATTAATTCATTTTTTTGATGATTTAATGGAAAATTGATTTATTAATTAAAAATGCTAGGATATTTAATTAAATAAATAAGATAATTGATTAATATGATTTACTTGGAATAATTAATTAATTAAATAAACATTTAATTAATCTAGAATAATTTATTTGCCATGTGACATTGATGATTTAAGAGTTAATTAATTAGGTTCTCAAGATTGATTTAATTGCCTTTTGTTAGGACCTTGGTGATGTAGTCGAGATTAGGGACCCATGGTTTAGGTGACCATTTTTAGGGTATTACATTTGCCCCTCTTTGAATTGATGTGTGAGCAATGCATGATTCAAAGAATAGTTGATGCAAAATAGATATCAGTTCTAAACTTGATGGATCAAAAACCGATGAAGAGTGAGATGTTCAACTTGATTTGAAGCGATGAAATTAAATAGCTTGATTAAAGCGATACCGATCTTCAACTTGATTGAACTAGAACCGATGAAGAGAGAGATACAGGTCTTGAACTTGATGGATCAAGAAGCGAGTATCGATCTAGAACTTGATTGAGCTAGAATCGATTAAGCAAAGAGATAATACTGATTCTAAACTTGATTGAACAAGAACCGATTAGCGAAACAGAATGTCCAACTTGATTTGATGTAATGAAACTAAACACCGATTTGAAGATTGATTCAGATGAGGACAAAATTGATATGCCCCTAAAGATTATTTTTATTTGACATCAAAGAATCTTAACTTGATATGATGCAGTTCGGTTAATATGACCCTGACAACGAGGTTTTAGCTGATTTATTTTGATTGATATTCGATTAAGAAAGAGTTTTTGCTCAACTTTTGATAAAGATTTGAAAAATTTCTTGACTTTTTGATGATGTAATCACTGATAATGTTGATGTAATGAGTATGCCCCCTTGGGAGTGAAATCAAAAGATAGCAAGATAATAGAGATTTTAGGCAATTTTAATAAAATGATTTAGCGATGATAATCTGAGCACAAAGATTAATGTAAGAATTAATTTAAAATCAGAGTTGATTTAGAAAATATTTGAGCGTAAAGCGACTTGAATATTGAAAGTTCCAAGTGGTCAACATTATGATATTTTTAATAAAAAATTGATGCCAGATTTTGATTTCGATCCCGAAAATGGACTTGGGACGGTCGATTTAGCCAAGAGTACAAATTTTGTGTCAATCGGAGCAAGTTTTAAAAAATGATGATCATTTCAAATTAAAGCTCTCATTCAAAGAAAAGGAAAAGTAAAGTTATCATTCTGAAATCACTTGAAATGCACAAAGCTTAGTATGAATGCAATCTAAGACATAGTCACTGGATTTGGTATCCTTATTTATCATCATGTAGTGTTTTATAATTTTGGAGATAGACATAAGCACCAAGTTATGAAGAACCAAGATGACCTGAATGTCATGTCCTTTTGATCTAGCAAGTGAACATAAGCACCAAGGCATGAACAGCTAAGATGACCTAAATGTTTCTTGCATGCAAACACACTAGACAAAGCAGAGTTCCTTTCTTATCATATGCAATATTGATTATGTTGTCTGCAATGACCCTTTTTATTGTTCATATCCTAGGACAGATTAAGTATGCATCCAAATTGCACAATAAAGAAATTTAGTCAAAACAGACAAGGAAATGATTCCAACCTCCCTATAGCATACAAATAAATGGAGTTGAGGTATTTGTGGCTATTTCACCTTGATTTGAAGGCACTAATCACAAACACCCAGCTTATGAGATGTTTTCAGATCATCGGAATCATTCCTACAAGCAGAAAACAAAGAAAAGTATTATGTCCCCAGTCCTTGTTCCTCTTAGTCAAGATAGACTTCCTCGAGGTACTCAGAGGGAATAATAAATGAAAATCAATTTAAAAGACAACATACAAAGAAAATTTCAATCATATTTCAAACAGTGTTTAGTTATTGTTTTCATTGTTCTTGTTTTGCTTGTTTACTCAGTGGTAAAATCATGTAGTGGTTAGAAGACAGGCATTTGAATTGGATTGGATGACCTGGTACTACTGACAAAAATATGACTTGGTTAAGACTTCTTAGGACATTTAGATTGATCGGTCGATTACCCTAAGACTAAGATGTTGATTAGTTTCAAGCCATGATGGTTCCAAAAAGAACCAGGATACCACAAAAGCAACTGAAATATATGTACAAGTTAAAGCAAAGATGCAGGAATGCGGGAAATAAAATAGGAAATGCCAAATTTGCATAGATAGATGGATCACTTCAGTACAAGAGGCACCTGATTACTAGGTTTTCACCAAGGCATTTTATTTTTTGGTTTTTTATTGCTTTTATTTTTAACATGGTATCAGAGCTAGGTTCCTTCTATAGAGCCTAACCGCTTGAAGGTAGATCCTATGCTTTTGAGAGAATTCAGAAGAGAAAAGAATTGAGTTGAGTTGAATTGAATTATGAATGAATGACAATGCAAAAGGAGATGAAGATGACATTAGGGAAAGTGGTCATACCCATAGTTAACAAATTGTAGGACATATTTTCACAGCTGGGAAGTGCATCCACCATTGATTTGCTTCAGGTGGTGGTGGTGGGAAGCCAAAGCAGTGGCAAGTCGAGCATTGTGAAGGCTCTGGTTGGTTGTGACTTTCTTTCATGTGGCCTTGAATTTTGCACTCGCCGGCCCCTCATGCTTCATCTCATTCTAATTCCTGGCCCTCAGAAAGACAAAGACAATGAAGATGCCCTCCCCCATGAATGGGGTGAATTTATTCATCTCCCCAACAAGCATTTTTAAAATTTTTCCACCATTTGGTTAGAGATTCAAGCTGAGACAGAGAGAGAAGTTGGAATCAACAAGGGTGTATTTGATAAGAAAATCTGACTGAAAATATATTCACATGTCCTTCAATATAACCTTGGTTTACTTACCTGGTATAACAAGGGTTCTGGTGGATGATCAACCTTCTGATATTTAAGCTAGACTCAGTACAATAATTATGTCCTATATTAGGCATGAGACTTACATTATACTATATATTTCTCCTGCAAACTTTGATTTGGAAAATTTACATGCACTTTAGATGGCAAGAATGGCTGACCTTGATGGTTCTCGAATAATAGATTTGATAACAACGTTGGATATTATGGACAGGGGAATCAATGCTCAAAATTTTCTTCTTGGAAATATTATTCCATTTCGACTTGTCTATATAGTGATTGTTAATTGAAGCCAAGAGGACGAATCAGAGATTGCATTGAAGGAAGGAAGATTGCTTGCATTTCTTTGCAAATGAAGAATCAACATTCAGAGGGAGTCTAACATATCATTAGAAGTAACCTTGGACAAAGAGATTAGAAGGTTGATATCTACTTTAGAGGGAGCTTGTTTTTTACCTTCATAGGGAGCTTAACATTTTTCAGCTTCAGAGGGAGCCTGACATTTTAGCTTCAGGGGGAGCCTGATATTCTAGCTTCAGAGGGAGCCTCATCATCATGAAGATTTGGTTAATGCATTTTTCTCTATGATGGAGAAATTTAAGGTGGAAGCCCTTGCTAATGAGTTCTTCTCTGTGAGGGAGAAGTTCGAGGTGCAACCCCTTGTTAATGAGTTCTTCTCTATGAGGGAGAAGTTCAAGGTGCAATCCCTTGTTAACGAGTTCTTCTCTGTGAGGGAGAAGTTCAAAGTTAAATCCCTTGGTAATGCATTCTTCT
The DNA here is from genome assembly GCF_030272615.1 of Cryptomeria japonica. Taxonomy (NCBI): domain Eukaryota; kingdom Viridiplantae; phylum Streptophyta; class Pinopsida; order Cupressales; family Cupressaceae; genus Cryptomeria; species Cryptomeria japonica. The sequence continues at coordinate 443,429,732 of NC_081415.1, read as the reverse complement.
TTGTGAGAGAAGTTTGAGGTGAAAGCACTTGTTCTACCCTCTGCAAGTAGGCATGGTGGTAATGCACTCTTCTCTGGGAGAAGTTTGAGGTAAAATCCCTCTTCCACCTTCTGCGAGTAGGCATGGTGGATCCACCCTCTGTGAGTAGGAAAGGTGGACATGCATTCTTCTCTGGAAGAAGTTTGAGGTTAGAGCCCTCCTTCTGCCTTCTATGAGTAGTCATGATGGATCCACCCTTTGCGAGTAGGTATGGTGGGTATCATGGAAGAAATTTCATGATGTGCTTGCTCACCCTTTGGGAGTAGCTATGGTGAACGTATTATTCATGGGAGTAGCCATGGTGGTAGTCACTATGTGACTTGGTTATTCAAAAGGAATCCTCCCTAGCTAAGAGGGAGTGTTGTTGTGTATCTAGGTTGGATCCCTTCTAGGGCCGACCTAGTGCACAAAATGCCAAGTGGCCTGTCGGCTTAGGCATTTTGATATCTCAGTTGTATGAGTCTAATTTGGGGTGGGCCCTATTTGGGAAAATGGTGCAGGGGCACAGTTGGGTCCATGGGACCTATTCAGTGTGTTTGTTCTTGGTTTCATGTTTTTTTTTTCGCATTGGATGTAATAAGGTCTCAAGGACCATCTTCAAACTTTTAGAGTCCTTTTATTTTATTTTGTAAGGCCTTGGTGCCAATTTGATGAATGTACTCAAATAGGGATATCTTGGTCAAACTAGGTCAATGCCACCCAAAGTATGGTATGAGAGCGTATCTGATGTATTTGGTGTTTATGTACCCTATTTGAGATGTCTTCAAGGTTCCTAGGGGTCATTGGTGTCAAATATGCAAAATGTGCATTTTTGTAAAAGCTGCTTGACAACTTTTCAACATTGTCAAGACACTTAACACACAAATGGTAGTTGTATAGGTAACAATTTAAATGGTAGTTATAGCTGTTGAGTTTGGATTATTTATAGACCCCTCATATGCTGGGAGGGTTTGGTTGATGGTATTGTATGAAGAATTCAAAGTTTGAAGGCAATTCATGAATATTTTCTTTGCAATTTCCAGTTTAACGCTGCACTTTGATTCATAACTCTCTATTCTGGATGAATTAGAACTCAAGGCTAGACTTGTTGGAAAGGTCTTTGAGCTACCATTCTTTTGGCACTAGTTTGGATTGATTTCATTGGGTTTTGTGCATTCTACAAGTGATTTTGTCCAGACTAGTTTAAAACCCTAGGTTTGGAGGGTTTTAACAAGAATTATGCATATCCACTCATTCCACTAATGGCTTGACTCAATACTTGGTGGAATGAAGGGTATGGGGGTGTTTCAATGGGTTTTGAGCAATTGAGGGCCTAATATCTCCATGTATTAGACCAGTTTGACAAGGTTGAGTGACTTATTGATGGTTTTGGTACCAAAATGGCCAAGGAGACCATAAAACCTATGAAATCCATTTAATTTTTTCATCCCCTTACCATCCAAATTGTTTGTACAGGAAGTGGAGAGTCTAAGAGGTGGTCGAGCTTTTTTAGGACTGTAACAGTCTGATTTTGAGCACCTTGGTCCAAAGTACCCCACCTTGGTTTTCACATATGTTTTACAAATTTCAAAAGGGCATCTCAAAATGTTTTCATTTTATTCCTTGTGTTAGTGAATTAAAAGATATGATTAAATTTGTCTCAGATCAAGGCTACAAGAGTCTAGGCCCAAAGGATGCATTTGGTGTTGGATGATCTAGAAGGGCTTGATCCCAATTGTAAGATTGTTTTCTCTAAGTTTAAATAGGTAAAAGGGCATATTGGAACTCCTACCCCAAGTTCTGCTATTGTATCTTTCTATGAGGTCTCATTGAGCCATGGTGAAGCATTGTCTAGGCTAGAGTCCTGAATGATCAAATATTGTTCAAATTGTGGTGGGGTATGAAATGTGATTCCTGATAATCATGAGACCTCTTAGACCCACTACATTATAGTGGTATCTGAGCCACATTTGGTTTGTTAAGGGAAAGCACCAGTGTGTGAAGAAGGGAAAGTGATTTTTGAGTAGGCAATATGCCTCCAAAGGCTAGATCAGGAGTAGCTAGGGAGTTGAAAGCCTTAAGAGAAGAGGTAGAAGCATTCAAGGCCAAAGAGAGAAGGAGAGACAAGGGTGAAGAGAGTGATAGTGACTTTGAAGAGGAATAAGGAGGAGAAGGTGAAGGTGAGACCCCTCCCGCAAGATCTCAGGAAGAGAAGAACCCTCCTAAAGAAAGAAGGTTCATCAGTGCCTTGAAGTCCGTAAAAGGGGATGCTACTGATGTGAAGATGAATCTTCCAATGTATGGAGGCAAAATGGATGTTGAGGAGTTGATAGAATGGATTGATGCCTTAAACAACTATTTTGAGTACAAGAAGGTTCCTGAAGATAAGAAGGTAAAATTTTCCAAGACCAAGTTGAAGGGTTCTGCCTTGACATGGTGGAACTACACCCAAGGAGAAAGGGTGAAACAAAACAAATCCACGATCAATTAATGGGATAGGATGGTGAATTTTTTTTTGGCCATTTGGTGGAATTGATTATGTGTTGCATTGATGTTTTGTCATTGATGTCAACACTAGTTGTTTGGATGCTTTACCAACACCCTTCTGGTCTCGGTAGGTTGAGTAATTTTTGGTTAAATTGGATGTGACATGATCTGGTTGACTCCAATATAATCTGGTGATGGAATTGGCTTGTTCATGATACTCATACTCATATTTGGTCAGTTGGTTTTGGTTTGATGATTGGATGCTATCCTACTTACTTAGAAGAGTGGTTTTTGGTTCTGGCGAGGGTTTCACCGGCAATGCTTTTGGTGGAGATCTTTGATGCATATTGTTGGCGATCATGTTAGAGACTTGGTATTTGGAGATCATTGCTGAAGCGTATGGACCTATACTTGGTCCCTGTTGATCTAGGTTATGGACCAACATTTATGTAACGTGTGAATAAGACCTATTGTTGTATTTCCAAGATGTCCTATGTGTTGGATATTATTTGTTTTGGTCTAAGGCCGACATGGTTTGTAATTATGTAATTTGTTTATTGTTTGGTGGCCGACTTGATTGTTTATGGTTGAGGGTTTGTATAAATAAGATGTAAGATCTTATTGTAGATCATCATGGTTAATGTAAGAGGTCATGGTCAAGGAGTGTAATTTATGAATAATATATTATAACTTAGGCAGAGGAGTTGGTCATTCATTAGAGATCGAATTGGGTCTAGAAGAGGATTTAGTCCTCTGATATTGAGCTTAACCGAAACTGTACTCAGGCATAGGAGATGTTATTGTTTGCAGTTCAACACTTCTACAAATTGTAGTCTAGATTTGTATGTAGTTAGTGAGACTCCTTTTGTGATGAGCAATGTGGTCTAGGCTATTGGCCTTCCTGCAAGTGCAGGCCCCTTCATTATAAATTCACATACTTACTGCAAAAGTATTATCTAATTGTGGGTAGGCTTCCCACTGTGGTTTTTCCCTTTACCAAATTATCCACATACAAATCTTGGTGTTGTGTGGATGACTTTAATTTTGTGATTACTGTTTATGATTAATTGGATTAACTATTATTTTGGTATTATTGTTTTGGGTTTTGATATTGTTGTTTTAAATTCCTAAAGCTTTCGGTAATCTATGACAACTGATTCACTCCCCCCTCTCAGTTGTCTTCCAGTTATCTGAACTATCTAACAACTGGTATCATAGCTTGGTCCTCCTTGCAAAAAGCTTAACCACTTGAGGAAGATCCTATGGCTACTAACAGTTCAAGTTCATCCAATTCTTCTGGAGCTATCTTTTGAAGGGATATACTAAGGCTTGAAGGAACAAATTATACAATATGTAAGATTCAGATGGAGACTCATCTAGGATGTCTTGGCAAGGAGATTTGGGAGATCACACAGAATGTGTTGGCATTATGTGAACTGGGATGAGGACATAATGACATTGTATGTTGTCATTGATGTCAATATGTTGCAGAGGTGTGAACCGACATATGTGAGAACCAATATAACACTGTGAACTAGCATTTGTGCCAAAGTGAAGCGTTGTGCTTGTTCAAAGGTGAACCGACATATGGTTATGGGAATCAGCACATGGAAGCCTTGAATGACAACTGGTTCGTAGTCTCAACTTTAGGGTTTCCGGTTGAAGTGCTCCAAGCCTGTGTGGCTCAACCGGTGACTTTATGTGATGAGTTAGCATGCAAACAAAGAACAAGATCATGTTGCCACGTAATCCAGGTGTACATGAAGGATCGTGCATGAAGAAGATCTTGCCTATCTACCTCGGGAATATGAGAAGACTGTAAAACGGTGATAACGTGTGATGGGTTATCACCCACCATGAAAACTGTGAAAAATGAACGATGGAGATTAATGCAGCATGCTCAACAGTCAAGATTGAACCATTTGAATTCCTTAATCTATTAGGTTTAGGGTTTAGGGTTTATGCTACCGACCTAACTATTTTCTATAAGATCGATGTTGTGACTCTTTCTAGGGTTGTTGGAAAAAGTTGTGTGTGAGGATCCAAGAGAAGGGATACATGATTCTTGCCAGACCAAAAGGAGAGAAGTGATACCTGCAGAGTGTAAGTGCAGAAGGAAAAGAGGAGCTTAAGTGGATCTACATTGGCATTGAGTGTTGTTACCAGATCATTGTAATACCTATTGATCTCTAACCACCTCAACAGTTGGAAAATCCCTTAACAGGGTAGCTTTAACCAGCTTGCTGAAAATCCTTTAACAGGGTAACTCTAAGCTACTGAGTTCGAAGTCCTTTAGCTATTGAGTTCTTGAAATCCTCTAACAAGGTAGCCTTTAACAGGGTTTAACCCTTAATTGGGTATTGTAGCCATCCCTTAACCAGGTGATCTCTAACAGGATTGGTTCCTAGCAGAACCTATTGTAATGTCTCTAACCAGACAAGGCTCCTAACAGAGCGGACTTTCAAAGAGTTCAAAAATAGCTTGTGGGTATTCATCCCCACTATGGTTTTTCCCAATTGGGTTTCCACATGAAAAATATGTGTGTCATGTGTGATGCTTCTATTTTGTGATGCTTTGCTATTGTTTGTTAAGCATATGATGGTTTTGTGTTTTATGCCTGTCAATAAAACATGTTGAACTAGCTATTATTATGATCTGATGATAGATCACTTGTTTATGCATAAGGATGAAATGGTAGTGTAGTATCAATTTGGGTGAAAGTCTAAGTGAGTAACTGGTTAATGCTTGTCTTAGACATTCTTAGCTTTACCGGTTGCACTTTGTTTCAAACCAGTATCTCTGTCTGCCAGTCTTTTGAAGTTTTTACTATCAAACCGGTTTAAGACTGTTGTTTTTTCACCTGTACTGATTCAGCCCCCCCTCTCAGTACCAATTTGGTACTATCTACTCATCATTGAGTTATCAATTGGTATCAAAGCATTCTCCAGGTCCTCTGAGTTATAAGCTTAACCGCTTGAGGTAAAGATCCCAGTCAAATGATGAAGAGGGAAGGTCCAAAGTTTAACAGGGAAAATTTTAGTATTTGGAAAGACAGGATGAAGATATTCATTAGAAGCATTGGTGCTCAAAACTGGAGCTATGTTGAGAATGTCTAGGTTGCCCCTACCGATACTCTCACTGATGACCAAAAGAGAGAGATACAAGAAAATGGGCAAGTCATGGAAGCCCTAATTAGTAGTTTATCTAACTTTGAGTTTATTGATGTTCAGGACAAGGTAAATCCCAAAGAGGTATGGGATGCTCTTGAAAATATTTATGGTGGTGATGAACATGTAAAATAGGCTAAGGAAGAAAGCTTGAGAGGTAAGTTTGAAGATATGCGGATGGTTGAAGGTGAGACCATTCAGCAGTATGGAATAAGAATCAAAATAGTTGTTGGAGATATCAAGAGTGCAGGTGGTAAAATAGAAGATTCCACTGTGGTAAGCAAAGTCCTGAGATCCCTATTGCCGGTCTATGCAATAAGGGTTGCTGCTATTTAGGAGCTAAGATCAATAGACAAGACTAAGGTATCCTTGGTCTCCATCATAGCAAAGTTGACAACCTATGAGCTAAATAGTTTTGATGGTAGTGTTCAAAAGACTCAATCAGTTTTTAATACCTTTGCTATACCATCCAGAAAAGGAAAAGAAGCTAGCACTAGTGGTGAACCAAGACAAAGCAGAGAAATGGATGATGAGGAGATTTTGATGGCATTTGAAGCTCTCCTTGCCAGGAAACTTCCTAAAGGAACCGACAAATACAAAGGTAAGCTTCCTTTGAAATGCTTTTCTTGCAACCGGATAGGACATATTGCTGTAAACTGTCCTAATGGCGACAACAAGGACAAACCAGAAAGGTTCAAGAAATTCAAAGGAGGACATTGGAGAAACTATTTTGTGGCAGTTGATGAAGGTATCATAGACGAAGAGTCAGAGGATGAAGAAAATGAAGATATTGTGTTTGTTGCTGTCAAAGAAGATGTGTCAGACAAGAAGGCTCTTGTCTCCTAGTTTGATAATTCCAATGAGTGGATCATTGACAGTGGCTGCTCTCACCATATGACTAGTGACTCGAGCAAGTTTCTATCCTTGGAGGAGTATGATGGTGGTGTGGTTCGCTTCAGCAATGATGTACCATGCATGGTCAAAGGTAGAGGGTCCATCTCTCTGAATGGAAAGAGTAGTGCTGACAATGTGTACTGGGTTGATGGTCTGAGACACAACCTTCTGAGTGTTGCCCAGCTGAATGATAGTGGCCTTACTCTGGAATTCAAGAATGGAGTTTGCAGAATCAAAGGAAAAGATGGTGAATTGGTGGCCACTGGCATGCAAACCAAAGGTAACCGATTTCATTTGAATGCAAATATAAGTACATGTATTATGGCTAAATTTGATGATAGTTGGATATGGCATAGGAGACTCTACCATGTAAACTTTGATAAAATTGTAAAGGCCAGTAAGATCAAGGTAGTTAGAGGGTTGCTGGTATTAAGCAAACTGGATAATACCTTGTGCAGAGAGTGTCAATTGGGGAAAATGTCTTCCTCAACCTTTAAAGGTAAATCTTTCACTGCTGACAACTTGCTTGATCTTGTGCATACTAATTTGTGTGGTCCTATGAAAACTAGAAGTGTGCAGGGTGATAGGTACTTCATGATTCTCACTGATGACTGCTCAAGAATGATGTGGGTCACATTCTTGAAAGACAAGTCTGAAGCCTTTGTAAAGTTTAAAGCTTTCAGAGAATTAGTGGAGAAGGAAAGTGGTAAAAGGATTAAGTGCCTGAGAACTGATCAAGGAGGGGAATTCACTTTTGGTGAATTCAACAAGTACTATGAAGAACATGGCATCAAGAGGTAATTGTCTGCCCCCCGGACTCCACAGTAGAATGGCCTAGTAGAGAGGAATAACCAAACTATGGTTGAAGCAGCAAGAACCATGTTGATTCAAAGAAAGGTAGCTCACACCTTTTGGAGAGAAGTGGTGAGCACTGCAATCTACACAATGAACTGGGTACTCATCAAGAAAGGTACGGATAAAACTCCTTATGAGTATTGGACCGGTAAGACACCTGTGGTTAGCTACTTTATAATGTTTGGTAGCAAATGTTACATCAAGAGAAGTGAACACCAAAGCAAATTTGATGCAAAATGTGATGAGGGAATATTCCTAGGATATTCCACCAAGAGTAAAGCTCTCAAGTGTTTCAACAACAAGACTCAGAGAATTGTGGAAAGCATCAATGTAAGAATTGATGAAACCTCTAAGAAAACTGAGGAAACCGGTATTAAGCAAGTGGTAAGTGAACTAGTTGCAACCTTCTGGGAACCGGTTGTCAGTCAACCAAATACCAGTAATAGTGTTCCTATACTGGTAGATGTGGATGCTGATACTAATGGAGATGAGGATGAAGAAGAAAAGAAAGAGGAATCTATCAAGACCATTCCTTGGTATGTCAAGCTGAATCGTGATCCTAAGCAGATTATAGGAGATAAGGATGCAGGAATCCTTACAAGAAGAAAAGTCAGAGAAAAATCATGCATGATATCTGAACTCAAGCCTAAAACATTCAAAGAGGCACATAAGGATGAAGACTGGATCAAGGCAATGGAAGAGGAACTTGACCAGATCGAGAAAAATGGTACATGGTCCTTGGTACCCAGACCAGAGTGCAAAAATGTCATTGGTACCAAATGGGTCTTCAGAAATAAGCTGAATGAGGATGGCACAATGATTAGAAACAAAGCCAGACTGGTGTGCAAAGGATATGCTCAAGAAGAAGGAGAAGACTATGGTGAAACCTTTGCTCCTGTAGCCAGACTAGAAGGAGTTCGTATGCTTCTAGCATATGCAGCTTTTAAAGGCTTCAATGTATATCAAATGGATGTAAAATCTGCATTCCTAAATGGTGTACTTGAAGAGGAAGTGTATATAGAGCAACCAGATGGGTTTGCCCTATCTGAAGACAGTGACATGGTGTGTAGGCTACATAAAGCCTTATATGGTCTAAAACAGGCACCTAGAGCATGGTATGAATGCCTGCATTCCCATCTTGTGAAGATTGGATTTGAGAGAACAAGTGAAGATAGAAATATCTACTTGAAGTCTGAAGGAGATCAGATCCTCATCTGTGAGGTATTTGTTGATGACATTATCTTTGGTGGAGATGACAAGATGAGTCATGAGTTTGCAGATGAGATGAAGAAAGAGTTTGAGATGTCACTCATAGGGGAGATTAAGTTCTTCATTGGACTGCAGATCCAACAAATGAGAGATGGAATCTTTATCACTCAGTCCAAGTATGTCAAAGAGGTGTTGAAGACCTTTGGCATGGAAGATAGAAAACCGGTTGGTACACAATGGTGACCGGTTGTAAACTATCCAAAGAGGATGACTCAGCATTGGTTGATGAGAAGGAATACCAATCAATGATTGGTAAATTGCATTATGTAGTGCATAGCAGACCGGATATTGCACATGTAGTTCGCATTACTGCAAGGTTCCAAAAAAGTCCAAGAGAATTCCACTTGGTTGCAGTCAAGCGGATTCTTAGGTATCTGAAGGGAACTGTTGACTATGGATTGTGGTATCCATATAGCAAGGATTTCAACTTGAAAGTGTTCACAGATGCTGATTGGGCTGGTAATGTAGATGACCGGAAGAGCACAACCGGTGGTGCACTCTTCCTTGGTGGTAGACTAGTCTCCTAGATGAGTAAAAAGAAGAGTTGTATCTCTCAGTCTACAGCGGAAGCAAAGTATGTTGTGGCTTTCATGAACTGCACTTAGATAATTTGGATGAATCATGTATTGAATGGCTTCAAAGTCCCTGTATCTGAACCGGTAAGTATATTTTGTGACAATACTAGTGCAATTAATATCTCCAAGAATCCGGTTTCACATTCTAGAACCAAGCACTTTGAGCTTAAATATCATTTCTCGAGGGAAAAGGTTCAGAACAAAGAGATTGCACTGGAGCATGTGTCTAGTAAGGAGCAGTTAGCAGAGATATTCACCAAGCCTCTCCCAAAGACTACATTTACACACTTAAGAGGTGAATTAGGGGTACTACCCCTTTAGGAGGTGAACTAAAAGCATATGCTCACATCAGTCCGGTATTGCATAGTCAAATTTATTTTGGATTGATGTGTTGAAGGATGCTACTCCTCAGGGGGAGCAGCATAATGGAATAGGGAAGCTTGTGCCTCCACTTTGGCATTGTTGTCAAAGGGGGAGAAGATGTGAAGCGGAGAAGATATCTGCAGAAATTTGGGGAGAAGAAGTGAAGCAGAGAGATATCTTTGTATATTGCCATCAATGCCAAAGGGGGAGATTGCTGGCATTATGTGAACTGGTATGAGGACATAATGACATTGTATGTTGTCATTGATGTCAATATGTTGTAGAGGTGTGAACCAGCATATGTGAGAACCGGTATAACATTGTGAACTGACATTTGTGCCAAAGTGAAGTGGTGTGCTTGTTCAAAGGTGAACCGACATATGGTTATGGGAACCGGCACATGGAAGCGTTGAATGACTACCGATTTGTAGTCTCAACTTTAGGGTTTCTGATTGAAGTGATTCAAGCCTGTGTCGCTCAACCAATGACTTTGTGAGATGAGTTAGCATGAAAACAAAGAACAAGATTGTGTTGCCATATCAGCCTGGTGTACATGAAGGGTTGTGCATGAAGAAGATCTTGCCTATCTACCTCGAGAATATGAGAAGACTGTAAAATAGTGATAACGCGTGATGGGTTATCACCCGCCATGAAAATGGCAGAAAACGAACGATGGAGATTAATGCAGCATGCTCAATGGTCAGGATTGAACCGTTTGAATTCCTTAACCTATTAGGTTTAGGGTTTAGGGTTTATGCTACTGACTTAGCTATTTTCTATAAGGTCGATGTTGTGACTCTTTCTAGGGTTGTTGGCAAAAGTTGTGTGTGAGGATCCAAGAGAAGGGATACGTGATTCTTGCCAGACCAAAAGGAGAGAAGTGATACCTGCAAAGTGTAAGTGTAGAAGGAAAAGAGGAGCTTAAGTGGATCTGCATTGGCATTGAGTGCTGTTACCAGATCATTGTAATACCTGTTGATCTCTAACCACCTCAATAGTTGGAAAATCCCTTAATAGGGTAGCTTTAATCGGCTTGCTGAAAATCCTTTAACAGGGTAAGTCTAAGCTACTGAGTTTGAAGTCCTTTAGCTATTGAGTTCTTGAAATCCTCTAACAAGGTAACCTTTAATAGGGTTTAACCCTTAATTGGGTATTGTAGTCATCCCTTAACTGGGTGATCTCTAACAGGATCGGTTCCTGGTAGAACCTATTGTAATGTCTCTAACCGAACAAGGCTCCTAACAGAGCGGACTTTCAAAGAGTTCAAAAATAGCTTTTGGGTATTCATCCCCACCGTGGTTTTTCCCAGTTGGGTTTCCACATGAAAAATGTGTGTGTCATGTGTGATGCTTCTATTTTGTGACGCTTTGCTATTGTTTGTTAAGCATATGATGGGTCTGTGTTTTATGCCTGTCAATAAAACATGTTCAACTAGCTGTTATTATGATTTGATGATAGATCACCTGTTTATGCATAAGGATGAAATGGTAGTGTAGTATCAAGTTGGGTGAAAGGCTAAGTGAGTAACCGGTTAATGCTTGTCTTAGACATTCTTAGCTTTACCGGTTGCACTTTGTTTCAAACTGGTATCTCTGTCTGCCAGTCTTTTGAAGTGTTTACTGTCAAACCGGTTTAAGACTATTGTTTTTTTGCCTGTACTGATTCACCCTCCCCCCCCCTCTCAGTACTGGTTTGGTGCTATCTGCTCATCATTGAGTTATCAGAATGGTGTCACACCCTATAATCTGGGATTAGGCAATCCTCCTCTAGCAAACTTGGACAAGGAGCATGAGAATGATTGTAGATCAAGAGAAGCCCTCTTTTGTGCACTTTTTGATCAGCAAATTATGGGATTAACCAACAAATTATCTAGAAAGGCTATATGGGATAAATTAAAGACTCTTTATGAAGGCGACCCTACAGTGAAATTTGCTAAATTTGATGGTTACCGGGTGAGATATGAAAACCTGATGATGGAAGAAGATGAAAGGATTACTGAATTCATGGAAAGAGTAAATGAGATTGTTATGGGAATTCAATGTTGTGGTGGAACTCTGAGTGAAGATGAAATTGTTTCTAAAATCCTGAGAGCCCTACCACCAGCTTACAAAATGAAGGCTACTACAATTAATGAGTTGATAACAATGGCTAGACATCTGTCAACAAAGATACTTTGGTTGGGCAACTATCCACTTTTGAGCTTGAGGAATTTGGACCTTTTGGAGCTGTGAAAACCAAACCATCTTTTCATGTATCTACATCTACAACTGGTAAGCAAGATTGGAGAGATTTATATGCAAAATAATTAGAAGATATGAAGAGAGAAGATGATGAGTTTGAGAAACTTGAAGCACTATTTTCTAGAAGAGTACCAAAAAGACCGGTAAGAAGTAAGTATGAAGGAAAAGCACCTTTTAAATATTTTTCATGTAATAAGATTGGTCATTTTGCATCTAGATGTCCTCAAAGGAATTCAAGATTTGAAGAAAGAGTTAAGAGATCATTTAAACCTAACCTTGGATATCAGAACAAGTATAGATTCAAGAAAAACAAAGACAAACCATGCTATATAGTGGATGAGGAAGGCATTACTAATTCAAATGATGAACTGACAGAAGACTCTGCTAGTGTATCCAACAATGGGAAAGAATGGGCATCCTTGGCTATCAAGGAAGATGATCCAACACTGGAAGAGAATGTACCTAAGGAAAATGCACTTGCTGCTAAAATTAAGGATAAGGATGAATGGGTAATTGATAGTGGTGGTTCATATCATATGACTGGAGATAAAGGGAAGTTTTTGTCTTTACAAGAAATTTATTGTGGACTAGTTAGATTTGGAGATGACAAGGCATGTATGATTAAAGGAAAATGAACTATATCATTGGATGGTAAGAATAATACTGACAATGTTTATTATGTTGAAGGTTTGAAGCATAATCTTTTGAGTGTAGGACAATTGGTAGATAAGGGATTTCAATTATAGTTCGAGGATGAAAAATGCAAAATCATTAACAGATCTGGCTTGGAGTTTGCAATCGATACACAGACAAAAGGTAACATATTTCATTTGAACTCTGGTGAGAAGACATGTTTGATTACATAGATTGATGAGAGTTGGTTATGGCATAAAAGGTTGTGTCATATGAATTTTGATTGCATTGTGAAGATCAGTTCAACTAAGGCTGTTAGAGATATACCTAAGATTATGAAGCCCTATAATCCGATATGTAAAGAATGTCAAATGGGTAAACAGGTCAGAACCTCTTTTAGGAGTATACAAGATAAATCAAATGATGTTCTTGATCTTATTCATACTGATTTGTGTGGCCCTGCTAGAGTCAAAAGTTTTCATGGTGATAGATATTTCATGCTAATCATTGATGATTATTCTAGAATGATGTGGGTTACTTTTTTGAGAGAAAAATATGAAGCATTTGAAAAGTTTAAAATCTTTAAGGCTAAATTGGAAACTAAGACAGGATTGAAGATTAAATGTTTGAGATCAGATCATGATGGAGAATTCACATCCGATGAGTTTAATAACTTTTGTGACAAGAATGGTATAAGAAGACAATTTTCTGCTCACCGGACACCTCAACAGAATGGAGTTGTGGAAAGAAAAAATAGAACTATCTTGGATGATGCTAGAATAATGATGATGGAAGCTAATCTACCTCATATCTATTGGAGAGAAGCAGTTAGTACACCGGTTTACACATTCAACAGATTACATATCAAAGGATAAACCGGTAAGACACCTTATGAATTATGGTTTCGCATTACACCTACAGTTAAGTATTTCAGATTTTTTTGTAGTAAATGTTATATGAGGAGAGATGATACTATTGGGAAATTTTTTCCTAGAAAAGATCGAGGCATATTTCTTGGTTATTCTAATGAAAGAAAAGCATATAGATGTTATAACAAGAGATTGTAGAGAATAGTGGAGAGTGCTAATGTCAAAGTAGACGAGCTAAGAAAAAGTCAAATCAGAATTTATGAGAAGGAACCAACAGTGGAAATGATTATATTTGAACTGGTAACACCTTTATTGGAACAGAGAGTTGAATCAGTTACTTTGGCAACATCAGAGAATTCTATAGTAACTGAAGAACAGGGAAGAGGAACAACAAGTTAGAAGATTCCTAGGTATGTGAGATTGAATCATTTTGAAGATCAAATCATTGGGGATAAGAGCAATGGAGTGATGACAAGAAGAAGACTTGAAACTAATGAGGTATGTTTAATTTCACAAGTTGAACCGGTATCAATAATTGAAGCATGTAAAGATGAATTTTGGTTAAAATCTATGGAAGAAGAATTAGACCAGATTGAGAAAAATAACACATGGACTTTGGTTCCCTGGCCTAAAAATAAAAATCTCATTGGAACTAAATGGGATTTTAGGAATAAATTGAATGAGGATGGTCAAGTTATAAGGAATAACGCTAGATTGGTTTGTAAAGGATATTATTAGAAGCAAGGAATTGATTATGGAGAAACTTTTGCACCGATAGCTAGGATTGAAGCTTTAAGATTATTTCTTGCCTATGATGCTTATAAAAACTACAAGGTTTATCAAATGGATGTTAATTGTGCATTCTTGAATGGGGATCTTGATGAGGAAGTTTATATTGAGCAACCTGATGGTTTTTCACTATCAGATGATACTGATATGGTTTGCAGGCTAAGGAAAACTTTTTGTGGATTAAAACAAGCACCTAGAGCTTGGTTGCAAGGTTGGATAAATATCTTTTGAAGCTTGGTTCTACTAAGGGCAGTGCTGACAGTAATTTATATTATAAAATAATTGATGATGATATACTAATTGTTGAAGTATTTGTTGATGACGTTATTTTTGGAGGTGAAGATAAATTATGCATAGAATTTTTTAAGAACATGGAGAAATAATTTGAGATGTCTATGATTGGTGAGATAAAATTTTTCTTAGGTTTGCAGATTACTTAGACTGACAAAGGTATTTTTATCTGTCAAACTAAGTATGCTAAGGAATTGTTGAAGAAATTTGGTATGGGAGATTCTAAATTGGTAAGTACAGCTATGGTTACAAGTGAGAAATTGACAAGGAAAGATGTTTTTGCACCGATAAATCCTACAAGATACAAATCTAAGATTGGAGGTCTACTTTATTTGACTCTGACTAGGCCTGACATTATGAATGTTGTTTGTATTGTTTCAAGATTTTAGAGTGATCCTAGAGAAAATCATGAGATGATGGTGAAACGGATTTTTAGATACTTGCAAGGTACATTAGAATATGGTTTGTGGTATCCTAAAGATGATAACTTTACTTTATGTGCATATACAGATGCTGATTGTGCTGGAGATATTGATGAACAGAAAAGTACCTCCAGTGGAGCTTTCTTTCTTGGAAAGAAGTTGATTTCATGGATCAACAAGAAACAATCATGTACTTCTTTACCTACTGTTGAAGCTAAGTATGTTGCTGCTGCTACTAATTGTACACAAGTTTTATGGATGAAGCAAATGTTGAAGGATATAAAGGTGGATTGTGATGCACTAGTAGTTATTCATTGTGATAACTCTGCTGCTATTGATATATCAAATAATCTGGTATTTCAGTCTAAGACAAAGCACATATCTATCAAGTATAACTTTTTGAAGGAGAAGGTGGAAGCAAATGAAGTTAAACTAGTTTATGTGAACACTAAAGAACAAATTGCAGATATTTTCACTAAACCTCTATCCAAGGAATCATTTAAGTACTTGAGAGATAGATTGGGGGTTTTTGCCCCTCCGACATAGACTTGATTGATGTGGTTTGGCATCAGTCTGGTATGCATTATCAAAAATACTATTCATTTTGACACTGATGTGGGATGCTACTGCTCAGAGGGAGTAGTTAGCTTTGAGATTTAGAGGCTTATGTTTTTGCTTTGATATTTCTGTCAGATTTCTGGCATTGATGTCAAAGGAGGAGAGATAGTGTTGTGAAAAAGAAATTCAGAACTTTATAGAGATATTATTCAAAGGGAGAGAGACATTGATATTCAGAGCTATATGCATGAGATTGTTGGTTGTCTTCCACAGGGGGAGACTTGTTTGGCATTTCTTGGTACTTAGATGTTTTTCACATCTAGTGTTGCCATCAATGCCAAAGTGGGAGATTTTTGGCCATTTGGTGGAATTGATTATGTGTTGCATTGATTTTTTTTCATTGATGTTAACTCTAGCTGTTTGGATGCTTTACCGACACCCTTCTTGTCTCGGTAGGTTGAGTAGTTTTTGGTTAAATTGGATCCGACATGATCTGGTTGACTTAGGTATAATCTGGTGATGGAATTGGCTTGTTCATGATACTCATACTCATTTTTGGTCAGTTGGTTTTGGTCTGGTGATTGGATGCTATCCTACTTACTTAGAAGATTGGTTTTTGGTTTCGACGAGGGCTTCACCAACAGAGATTTTGGTGGAGATCTTTGATGCATTGCATAATTGGTGTTGGTGCAGCTTCTAATGGAGTTTCAAGATGTTGTTGGTAGTCATGTTTGAGACTTGGCATTTGAAGACCATTGCTAAAGCATGTGGACCTATACTTGGTCC
This sequence comes from Cryptomeria japonica, assembly GCF_030272615.1. Lineage (NCBI taxonomy): Eukaryota > Viridiplantae > Streptophyta > Pinopsida > Cupressales > Cupressaceae > Cryptomeria > Cryptomeria japonica. The sequence continues at coordinate 443,413,516 of NC_081415.1, read as the reverse complement.
CAGTTGATCAAGGTTATGGACCAACATTTATGTAACATGTGAATAGGACCTATTGTTGTATTTTCGGGATGTCCTATGTGTTGGATATTATTTGTTTTGGTCTAAGGCCGACATGGTTTGTAATTATGTAATTGGTTTATTGTTTGGTGGCCGACCTGATTGTTTATGGTCAAGGGTTTGTATAAATAAGATGTAAGATCTCATTGTAGATCATCATCATTATTTTAAGAAGTCATGGTCAAGGAATGTAATGTGCGAATAATGTAACATCATTCAGGCAGAGGAGTTGGTCGATCATTGGAGATCAAATTGGGTCTAGAAGAGGATTTAGTCCTCTGGTATTGAGCTTAACTGGAACTGTACTCAGGCATAGGAGATGATATCTTTTGCAGTTAGTAGAAATGGTTGAGAAATTAGGATTGAAGAAAATCCCTCATCTTACCCCTTACAAGGTGTCTTGGTTGAGTAGCGGCCAACAAGTGCTTGTAAATGAACAATCTCGGGTAGAATTTCAGATTGGAGGGTATAGGGATAGAGTCCTATGTGATTTGATACCCATGGATGCTTTCCATTTACTTCTAGGACGTCCATGGTAGTATGACCTTAATGCTTAACATGATGGGCAGAAAAATACTTAAACCATAACCAAAAATGGTGAGTCTTTCACTTTGAACCCTCTGCCAGATGAGAGTGGGGATAGACAAGTTGGCTCTATTGTCATAGTGGTAGATGAGAAGGATTTTTTGAGAACCTTGAAGGAAGAGGGTGGACAAGGGTTTGCCTTGATCTTGAAGCCAACAGGTGAATCGGATTTGCTAACAAGTAAGGGGAAAGACACTCCTAAAGAGGCATTGCAATTGTTGGAGAAATACAAAGGTATAGTAGTTGATGAAATGCCTAACAAACTACCTCCAATAATAGATATCATCCATCATATAGACCTTATTCCAGGTGGGAACTCCCTAATAAGGCTGGCTATAAGATGACACCTTCCCAAAATGAAGAAATTTCTAGGCAAGTGCAAGAATTGTTAGATAAGGGTTTGGCGAGGAAGAGTTTGAGCCCATGTGCAGTACCCACCATCCTAGCACCCAAGAAGGATGGTAAATAGAGACTTTTTACATATTCAAGAGCCATTAATATGATCACTATCAGATAGAGATTCCTAATGCCACGAATTGAATACCTAATAGACCGTTTGGGGGGAGCATGCTACTTTTCAAAGATTGATCTTAAGAGCGGTTACCATCAAATAAGGATTAGAGAGGGGGGTGAATGGAAGAATACTTTTAAGACTAATGAAGGCCTATATGAATGGATGGTGATGCCCTTTGGGCTGTAAAATACTCCTAGAACCTTTATGTGCCTAATGAACGAGGTGTTGAAACCCTTTATTGGTAAATTTGTTGTTGTTTACCTTGATGACATTCTTGTGTTTAGCAGGTCAAAGGAAGAACATTTGCAACATTTGGACATGGTTCTCAAGAGGTTACATGAGGAAAAACTCATGATCAATTTGGGGAAATGTGATTTCACGAAGGAGGAACTAGTGTACCTTGGTTTTCTCATCTCCAAGGGAAATCTGAAAATGGATCCCTCCGAGGTAGAGGCCATTCTTAATTGGCCAACCCCAAGGTCAGTTGGTGATGTTAGAAGTTTCCATGAGCTTTCTAGTTTCTATAGAAAGTTTATAAAGAATTTGTCAGATTTGTGCACCTATGATAGATACTATTAAGTGTGGAAGTAAATGTAAGTTTTCTTGGACTAATGAGGCTGATAGGAGTTTTGAGTATTTGAAGAAAAGGGTAGCACAACAACCAATACTTGTTCTCCCTGATTTTGACAAGATTTTCACTATTGAGTGTGATGCTATCAATCAGGCCATAGGGGTGGTGTTAAGCCAAGAGGGCAGATCGGTGGCATTCTTCTCAGAGAAACTCAATGATGCAAAAAGGAAGTATTCTTCACATGACTTGGAATTGTATGCTATAGTACAGGCTCTTAAAAAATGGAGGCATTATTTGCTGGCCAAAGAATTTATTGTTTTTACTGATAACCATGCTCTCAGTTTCTTGAATGGATGGGATAAGATTAACCACATGCATATGAAGTGGGTTGAATCCTTGCAAGCCTACACCTTCACTATAAAGCACAAGAAAGGTCAAGCTAATAAGGTGGTGGATGCTCTTAGAATGAGATCCCTCATGGTGCAATAAATCCAACTACAAAGCATGGGGGTAGATGCACTCAAGGATATGTATCATGATGATGCAGATTTCAAAGAGATTTATGAGGTTTTTGAACAATCCTTAAATACCTTCCACAATGAGTATTCTGATTTTTTACTTTAGAATGGTTTACTCTTCAAAGGGAGTCAATTATGCATACCTAGATGCTCAATGAGGGACAATATTATAAAAGAGAAGCATTGTGGAAGTTTGGGGGGTCATTTTGGGCTTGAGAAAATGTTGGATTTGGTTAGGAGGTTCTATTATTGGCCAAAAATGTAGGTTGATGTCAGGAGGTATGTTGAAGGATGTTCTATATGTCAAACGGACAAGGGTACTTCCTCAAATGCAGGGCTCTATCAACCCTTACCACTTCATAATAGGCCTTGGGAAAGTATGAGTATGGATTTTGTAGTAGGGCTACCTAGAACTCCAAGGGGTTTTGACAATGTTTTTGTGGTTGTTGACCGGTTTAGTAAGATGCCACACTTTCTTCCATGTAAATGTACTAATGATGCATCTCAAATTGTAGGTTTGTTCTTTAAAGAAGTGAGAATTCATGGTTTACCATTGAATATTGTCTCTGATAGGGATTCTAAGTTTATTGATCACTTTTGGAGGACCTTATGGAAGAAACTTGACACAAAATTATCTTATAGCTTAGCCTATCATCCACAAACGGATGACCAAAAAGAAGTTGTTAATAGATCATTGGGAAATATCTTGAGATGTCTTACCAAAGAACATGGTCAGGCTTGGAATCTAGTCCTACCTCAAGCGGAGTATGCCTATAATGATTCCATGAATAGGAGCATTGGAAGAAGCCCATTTGAATTTGTTTATGGGATGCACCCTAAAGGTGTGTATGAATTGAGAGATCTACAAGGGATTGACAGGAGGAGTGCTCAAGGAGAATATTTTTCTATAGAAATCAAGGACATTCATCAACAAGTAAGAGAAACCATTCTAAACAATGTGGAAAAGTATAAAGAAAGGGCAGACTTGAAAAGGAGAGACCTACAATTCAAGGTTGGTGATTTGGTGTTGGCACATCTAAAGAAGGAAAGGCTTCCTAAAGGAAAGTACACCAAACTTGATGATGAAAAAGATAGGACCATGCTGAGTGGTTCACAAGTTTGGTCCCAATGCTTATGAGATTGAGTTTTCTCTCGGGGTAGTCATATCTCCAATTTTTAATGTATCTGATTTATTTCCATATAAGAACTCTGTGGTTGCAAGTTCTGATGTAGGTACAACAACAATTGAGGATGATAATTGGGTTAAGGAGTTGCCCCCTATCCAACCAATGAAACTTCAGTGTATCCTTGACACTAAGGAAGTGATGAAGACTAGGAGAAAGACCTACAAGGAATATTTGATCAAGTGGAAAGATCTTCCTGAGGAAGATTCTACCTAGATGATTGAGAATGATATTAAACATCATGGTGTCTCTATTGAAGACCTCCTCTCAAGTGGGACTTGAGAATGTTCTTCCCTGGGAGCGTTGTGTAGGGGCACAGTTGGGTCCATGGGACCTATTTAGCGTGTTTTTTCTTGGTTTCATGTTTTGTTGTTCATGTTGGATGTAATAAGGTCTCAAGGACCATCTTCAAACTTTTGGAGTCCTTTTATCTCATTTTGTAAGGCCTTGGTGCCAATTTGTTGAATGTACTCAAATAGGGATATCTTGGTCAAACTAGGTCAATGCCTCCCAAAGTGTGGTATGGGAGAGTATCTGATGTATTTTGTGTTTATGTACCCTATTTTGAGATTTATTCAAGGTTACTAGGGGTCATTGGTGTCAAATATGCAAAATGTGCATTTTTTGTAAAAGTTGCTTGACAACTTTTCAACGTTATCAAGACACTTAACACACAAATAGTAGTTGTACAACTAAAAAATTCAAATGATGGTTATATTAATTGAGTTTGGATTATTTTTAGACCCATAAAATTTTGGGAGGGGTTGGTTGATGGTATTGTACAAAGAACTCAAAGTTTGAAGGCAATTCATGAAAATTTTCTTTGCAATTTCCAGAAAAAATGGTACAATTTGGTTCACAACTCTCTACTTTGGATGAATTAGAACTCAAGGTTGGACTTGTTGGAAATTTCTATAAGTTACCTTTCTTTTGGTACTAGTTTGGATTTATTTTATTGGGTTTTGTGCATTCTACAATAGATTTTGTCTAGACTGGTCTAAAACCCTAGGTTTGGAGGGTTTTAACAAGAATTATGCATATCCACTCATTCCACTAATGGCTTGACTCAAGAATTGGTGAAATGAAGGGTATGAGGGTGTTTCAGATGGTTTTTGAACCATTTTTGTAGAGGAGTATTTCAAGTGGGTTTTTGAGCAATTGAGGGCCTAATATCTCCATGTATTAGGCCTGTTTGACAAGGTTGAGTGACATATTGATGGTTTTGGTACCAAAACAACCAAGGAGACCATAAAACCTATGAAATAAATTTAATTTTTTCATCCCCTTACCTTCCAAATTGGTTGTGTAGGCAGTGGAGAGTCTAAGAGGTGGCTATAGTGTAGTTGGAGGCCTAATTGGGCTTTTGTACAACTGTAACAGTCTGCTTTTGAGCACCTTGGTCCAAAGTACACCACCTTGGTTTTCACATATGTTTTACAACTTCCAAAATGGTATCTCAAAATATTTTCATTTAATTCCTTGTGTCATTGAATCAAAAGATATGATGAAATTTGTCTCGGAACAGGGCTACTAGAGTCTAGGCCCAAAGGATGCATTTGGTGTTGGATGATCTAGAAGGGCTTGATCCCAAGAGTAAGATTGGTTTTTCTAAGTCCAAATAGGTCAGAGGGAATGTTGGAACTCCTACCCCAAGTCCTACTTGTATATCTTGGTATGATGTCTCATTGAGCCATGGTGAAGCATTGTCTAGGCTAGAGTCTTGAAAAATCAAATATTGTTCAAATTGTGACAGGGTATGAAATCTGATTCCTGATAATTGTGAGACCTCTTAGACCCTCTGCATCAGTGAACCACTTGTGTGTAACTTGTGATTAAGTTAAATGTAACTTGCAACTAAGGGAGACTCATATGTAACCTGTAATATATAAGTCTGACCCCACCCTTGGTGCCAAAAGTATATGGCCGAATTGAGGTCTATTAGGAGGTATTGATTCATATATATTCAAGGTCATGATTGCATCAATAGATATGAATTGAATAACATGAAGGACATTTAGTGTTCTCGGGGGTGACGATAAGAGCTTATTGTCTATGGTTGGGAAGGCAACAGATCTAATGTCTGCCCGTGGTTAACGAGCACTACCATTAAATCAAAAATTCATGTTAAAACAATATATTTCTATATATGGATAAAAAATTGGCCTTTTCATAAATGGTGGGATCTTATAAAATGACAATTATGTTTGGCACAATTCATAGTTTTTGTTTAGATAAAATTAAATGTATTAATAATGACAGACTTTTAAGGTTTTTTATCCATTGTGTTATATGGGTATTCCTTGAGTGCTTGAAATTGAAAAGTATGATAGTAGATTTCTTGTTGTTGACATCCTACTACCATATCTAAATCAAAGACTGGAACTTCTTCACAGATTTCAGGTTAATCTTAAATATCAAACCTATAGTCACCCTCTAAAAAATACCATATAAAATAGGTGTGTTAATTGGAAGATAATGGATGCTATTTGACTTTCATGCTAGTTATATAGTATTATATTTTTGTTTAGTACTATTCAATAGGTTATTATTTTGCACCAATGCATGTAGGAGTAAAACGTTGTGGGCTTAATGACACTCCAACAAGAATATTGACTATACTTGTTTGGTGTCAAAAATCAAGCATTTGCACTGTAGATACTAGAATGCTATGTCTGCATTTAGTGCACAATACTTTTTTGCTTCCTTGCAAATTATTTTTAAATTCTATGTGGATTTGATTATGTTTATTCCATTTTCTTCCATCTGCAGTAGCTTACCACCAAGTTATTTTGTGAATTTTAGTTAGAAATGATGTAATGGTTGTAAATTTGGAATTAGGGTTTCAATAAATAAAACCACTAACTAACCAAATTAACCATACATTGAAAGAAGGGGGTAAATCCAATAGATCTAGCCACAAATTGGTTGGAAAATGGGCTTAGTATACTGATCAGATTTACCAATTTTGTGGGTTGTGGGTCTTCTTTCGTAGTTGAAAAATTGGATGATAGTTGTGAAATAAAGGTAAAAGTATGAATACTTGAAGTCAATTATCAAAAATAGACTCCTATAGTATCCCACAGAGTCACAAACTAAGATTTGGGAAAAGTAAGATATTTAGAACTTGTTCCCAAAATTTCAACCTGATTTTTTGGGACTAGGTAGCACAAATTTTCCCCGGTCTTCTAAATTTTCTTCCATCAAAAGATGAACTTGTTCATCACTATCGACGATGTCAAAATTCTTGAGTACAACTCCTGAGCTAGTTCTGACACACATCTAAGGAAAGGAAATAGGGTCATGGATAGGGCTTTGTCTTAGGTCAAACCCCAGTTTTGGAATTGATCTTGAATGAAATAATGCAAATACTGAAATAAATACTAAGGAGATATAAATCAGATCTGCAATTGTTGATGATGATGCAATGCTCTTTGAATGTAACCACAAATGTTGAATGTAATGACATGACAGACACATGGACATGAAAAACCCTAATCACACACACATGCTTGCATCAAGATTGATGTAACTTTTCTCTACAATGATTGAAGGATGAAATGTAGCCTTGGATCTTTTAAAATTCTTGATAATGAATGTTTCACAGATGCACAAATACTTTAGGATGGAGTTTTAGATTTAAAATGAATTGATAAGATGTCCTTATATAGGGTTCCCTAGGCAAATTACCAATTAGGCTGACCTCCAATGATTAAGTGTAGCCACAGGGACCAAATGCCAACGGGGAGATAGAGAACTTGCCCCATTTCAAATTGGGGCTTGGTTAAGGGGGAATAAGGTGTTTTAGGGTGCCCTAGTCCAGACCAAGGCTCTCCATGCCTTGGTCCTCCAATAAATAGGACCTTCCAATCAACAAATAGAGAAGGGACCTCCAAGATGGGGCCCACTCAATGATATTCATGACATCATGGGTTGGAAAAAGGTCCATAAAAAGCCTAAAGAGGGGATGTAGATAGGGCACACTAAAGTAGGAGCACAAACATAAGGTGTGAATTAGATGGGTTACAATTTACAGTGCTACATTTAGCCTCCACTATAACAAGAGTATGAGCCTATGCAAATACTCACAATAAATTAGAAAAGAGAGAGATAGGAGCAACTAGGAGCGAGATCACAAGGAGATAAGACATCGCTAATTTAAAGGAACCAAGCCCCCAATCTTTAGATCTTAACTCTCAATCATACGCAAGGACACACAAAACAAGACAAAGACAAAAGACACACAACACAAGGGTTTAGCACTAAAAACATAAAAGGCTCCAAGTCAATTAGTTGAAGAGACCTCGATAATCAAATGTCTCAACCACTAGTATCATTCCCAAAATGTTATCACATAAAAAGAGAAATATCATGCATATAATGATGAATCATGATCCACAAATAGAAAAGCTATGAGCTCATGGGGAATAGAAAAGGGAATACATGCATGTCATGGGCTAGCAAGTTGTGTTATGCTGGGTGATTCATGTGAACATGAATACTCACGAGACAATAAGTTGTATTATATTGTGTGATTCATGTAAAGAGGGAGAGTCAAAATAGTCTAGCATGTTGTGTTATGCTAGTTCCACTCTCTAAAAAAGGAAGAGCTTAATGATCTAGAAAGTTGTGTTATTCTAGTAAACTCCCCTTACCACATATGTTGTTGTTTGGTTTTAGGAGTTAAGCATCTCATATAATACTTGTTGGTTTGGTTTTGAGCATGCAACAACTTGTATAAGACATGAAATAAAAAGAAAATATGCTTGGTTTTGAGCATGAAGCATCTCCTATAAGACTTGTTGGTTTGGTTTCAAGAATGATAACCCTGTATAAGGCATATAAAAGGTTGTGTTTGGTTTTGGCCATGAAGAATCTTGTATAAGACTTGTTGGTCTGATTTCAAGAATGAACACCCCCGTATAAGACATACAAATATAGTACAAAGAGGCTAATATGCAATGCCCCCCCTTAAGATGTCAACATAGTCCTATGTTGATATTTAAGGAAGCTAGAAACAAGGATACACACCTTCAACACTGAGGAGATAATCTTTTAGGCAACAATGTTCATAAATCCAAGCTAAAGAGGCATTGCTCTTATAAGCAAGGACAAGATAGTTGAAAAATATCCTGCAACAAGTGTAAAGGGAATCCTTTGGAGGATAAGAGATCTTTGATCAAAGACATCTATCTCCAACAGGATATTTTTGAACAAAAATGACATCATTGACTCAAAAGAAAGGAAGGAGAGCACAAATTCAAACCTTCCCCTCATTTCTAGGTTAAAGGGATTCTTGATTAAGGATGACACACTTTTGACCCTAAGTGAGGGGTTTGTTTATAATAGACATACATTTCCAAATGAAGAAGAGGTTGTAGATAGGGATACACACCTATTTCATAAGAGAGAATCCTTGAGCAAACAAACAACTTCACACAAGGACTGATATCGTATCAAAAGAAAACACCACTCAACAAAGGAAAAGTAGATCCTTAGAAAGGATAAGAGAAAGATCAATTCTCCCAAGCATAGGGACAAAGGGAATAATTACACAACCTCCAAAGAGAGATTGTACATAAGAAGATGTAGCACTTAAGCAAAGAAAAGGTCCCAAGAAAGGAACACACATGTACTCACATGAAGAAATATTCAATGTGAGAAAATATATCAAGATATGGAATGCAACTCAAATGAAGAGGTAATCTTTAAAAATGAGAGAGAGTTTAAAATACCATCCTTTCCCCCTAAGCAAGGAGACAAGGAATAATTATGTTGTTGCCCAAGTATGATTGGTATTGAAAAAGCATCGACACTTATGACAAAGATCCCCCAATGAAGTTAACAACTATTTCTATAGGTTGAGGAGCCACATGATGGGTGAATGGAGTACGAAGGCACTACCTCTTCACCAAGAAAAATTGCAAAATCAATTGTAAGAGATATGTGAGCTCTATCATATTGGTCTTGAACAAATTTTTTAAAAGATTTACAATTTCCAAGAGAATATGAATAACAATGATGAAAAAGACAATGTTCATCAGTTTCTTTATTCTTATTGTTATATCTGATGAAAGGCAAAACAACATTCTTTTCATACTTCAATCTCTAAAAGATTCTTGTAGCTAATTTCTCATGATCATTAATAGGGGTTGGTCATGTTCCTTGAGATGTAGGACAAGGTGTTCTAGTAGAAGGAGAAGGATTATCTTCTATGATTTTGATAGTTCTATTATCAATGAGGTCTTGTATTCTCTTTAGAAAACTAGGACAATCATTGGAATGATGATTGTGGGTTTGATGATATGAGAAAAGAAGAACCTTAAGATGTATGATAGAGTTTATTTCTTGGAAAATACTCTTTAAGCTTGTAAACTTTAAGGAGATCATCCATAGGTGATGAAGCAAGTAAATGAGTTGTAGTTTGTGATGTTTCTATCGATATAGCTCTAAGCACTTGAGTAGACTCGTTTATCACTGGTGGATCCCTCAGTTGCCCAAAAGTGGAGGCTTCTACATTTCTGCTCATTTGATCTTGGGGCTCTACCATTTTATTTTTAGCCAATTGATTTAGATCTTGATTAGTTGTGACGACCTCAACTTTTTCCATATAGGTTTCAGGATCTTCCATCAAAGGTCTTGTGTCGATAATTTTAGCTTTATCTATACTCCTTTTATGTATTAAGAAATAATCACGACCATCATCTTACTTCTTTTTTTTCTTCCTCTTCTTTGAGGTTGTGACCTTATGCATTTTTTTTTCCTTAAGTCTGCTTTATATTCCTCTATCCACCTTTGGCTGGCCCTAAGAATGGGTTCATTTACTACCTCCAAGGATAATGCTTATGGTTGATTTGGATATGGCTCTATGATAGGATAATATTCAATTCATCCTCTTATATAACTAGGATGCAATACTTCCTCATCATCCTCAGTTATTTGGGACGAATATCAAATTTTATTACATCTAGACCTAAATTTAGCATTTGATTCAAGATCAATCTTTGATGTTTCCGCTTTCTTACCTTTGTGTCATCTTTGCAATCTATTTAGTAGTATTCCATATCTAGAATGTGTACCACTTTCTTTGTGATGAAACTATGTATCTTCTCCAGTGGGTCAAAACTCTTTCTCTGGTAATAAAAATAAGGTAAATGCTTGGCTAAGAAGTCTTCTTCTGTCTTCCTTGCACTAGCTAATGAGTCACACAAAATTTCCCATTTTTTATGAAAACTTGAATCCCAACTTGTGATGATAGTTGTGGTATGAGTCATGGAATTCTAGGAATTGTCTGCAAAACTTGGTTAGCCATTCCCAATTAGAAGATATTTAGGCAATCTGAATGCCTTCTCGGTAAACCCTTGTACTTGTATATAGAACCATATGGGGAACAAGATGTTAAAATATGATTACTCTTTGTATTTCCTCAAGCACCCTATCACTGATTCTCCTTTCCAATTATCGTGTGGCCAACATTACAAAGAAGTCATTAACCTCTTTGTAATTAAGGTATGATTGCTTCAAGGTGAGTTGTGGATAGGATACATATACTAGGTTTTTCCCTGGACCATTATCTAGGATACCCATTGTGTTCAAACCTTGAATGTTGGCTCGAATGACACAAGCATAAACCACATAAGATGATATGTAGAAACTCCTAGCTAGTTCCATGATTCCATTACACATTTTTGAATTGAATCACTAATAAATTGTGCCTAGTCAAAGAAATATTTATTCCTTCTAATGACCTAGACAAATGGAAACATCTAACCCATTTATTTCTAGTCCTTCTATCCAACTTAGAAAAGTGATTTCTTTGAAAATTTCGAGATGAAAATTTATCCCCAATAGGAGTTTGGGTAACCTAGATATCATTTTACCCTTCTTTCTTTTAAACTATTCTTCCTTAATGACCCTCTCACATGCTACCTTTGATTTTAAGAAATATTCAAATGCCTGATCTTTGGTCATCATCATGACTGTCTCAGGTCTAAAATTCCAAATAATCTTGCAATAACTTTTGGAGTTAAGTACACATACACTCGACCATCTGTGATTAGCATGCGCTATTTAAATTGTAATTTAATAAACATTGTCGCACCAACTCATGTGCTTCTGTAGATACAGGAAACCCTACTGCCTTTACCAGTCTTCTCCTACCGAGGTTATTCATCTTGTTCGTAGCTATAGCTTTGTTTAACTAACTAATAAGGTCATCTAACTTGCAGTCCCCTAGGTTCGTATCTAATATAAATCGACCTTGGGGCAATACTTGTGGTAATTTCCACTTGAACTCTCTCTTGAATTCATCTTTTGTGGAACCCATTATGTTTACTTTCTGTCATTCGTAATATGAGAATTCAATTACTATTAGGATAACTACCAAATTCATCTAAAACTTTTATTTACTACAATATTATGTGTTTATTACTTGTAAAAATGCTTAACTTCAAAGCTAGGTATTTGGGTACATGCCTGCACAACTCATAGAATCATCTTCTGATGTAGAAGATAATGTAGATAATCATGAAGATTCACCTCCCTTCATATACTCTGACTCACTGCTCCAGTGTTTGAAACTTTTACCCTACTAGATCCTTTATCGTTGTTAATTTATTTTTATGGTGCGTGAAAAACAGATGATTTATAGCTAAGTGTAAGAAAATCATGCTACATGTCATATTGTATCAACAATAGGTGGGAGATTCTTATGTTGGAGTGTATCTTCTACTATCTATATGGCATGTGTACCTAGAAGGCTTCTTACTTCATTTTGTGGTTGTTTTAAGTGTTTGATCTCTTATCAAGGTTTTGCAGGCTTTTGTGCTTTTTTGAATAGGCTTTATTGGATCTGATTTCAAGCTTTGGGCTTATTAATGTTTTATTCACCATTCACTTCATAATGCAACATAACGTATTTTTATTCTGACATCCGCTAAACTCAACACTTTGTGAAGCGTGGATTGTGGCGCTCATTCATCTTTCAATACTTTTAAATCTCAATGGTTTACAAATTAATTATAAATTATTATTCCCTATGTCCCGCAAATGCATATATTTTAGCTTTTAGGGGATTCTTTTGCTGATAATGTTTTACGATTAAAAGAAGGAACTGTTTAACATTTGTCCCCTTTTCCTGCAATATTCAATTCTTTGAGTCCCACTTTATCATGCATTGTGGTGTGTAATGTACAAGGTTACTTCATTTCTTTTGTGATTTCCTCTTTATAATTTCTCTCAAACTCTCAACAACTTGACTAACATCATGGTTACTTCTACGGATTGTGGTGAAAATTATAATTTTATTTTCATTCACCGATTGACATTGTAATTGTATCAAGCTCATCTTTTTGTCTGCAAACACTATTCAAGGATTCCCCAACCCATTTCAAAGGTGTTTTACCTTCTAGCCAATGTTCTTTTTGCAGGTTTTTTCAATCCACAAAAATGATGGGTCCCCATTTTCATGGAATGAATGGGGTGTGTTGTGAAACTTCACAACATGGTGATCTGCATTGAGTAATTTCACTTGGAAGTTGTGTTTTTGGGTTGATTGCTTATGTTATACATATTTCATCTACACTTTACCCCATTACTAACTTGGAAGGTTGTATGCCAACATGTTTGTTATTTGGGGCTGCATAGAAAGATGTAATAAGTTGTTTTAGGTCCTTTCTATCTTCTGGATTGGATTGCTTCACCACACTATATATTTGTGGCTGGCTTGTTGGGATCATTGTCTATCCCTTGTTCTTTTTGACCTAATTGGTGTTTTGAGGTCTTGTGGATGGTATATATAAAATATCAAATTAGTTGCAAGTATGTGGATTAATGTGGACTATGGAATATGTGAAGTTGAAGTAGAAATATTATGTGGTGGAAGTATTTGAGACAGATTGCTTGATGGTTTCTTGAGGCAGCATATCAAGAGCACCTACATTCCAAGGAGATTGTTGGAAGTTGTGAGTTGAAGGCTTATACTTTGTAATTCAAATCATCATTGTATCCTACTTTGAGACAATGAATCTTTCAGCATGCCCTTTGTATCTTTCTTGGAGGTAGTGAAATTTATCAACAAGTCCTTTTCGAGAGTAGTGTGCTTCCTTAGGAAGTGATCCCCGAAACAAAGTTTTAATCTTGTTCATATATTGTGAGATAGCTCTTGTTGTTGTTTTTCCCTTCTTGGGTTTTTCACACAAATTTGGTGTTTTCTTGTGCGTTGGTGTTCATTATTTTATCTTTCATTTTTGTTGATTAGATTAAGGAATTTTGAATTTAAATTATGCTAAATTGTTTTTTGTTCAAGACTAATCTACCCCCCTCTCAATTTGGATTGTGTTCAACATTCTCAATGTAAACAATAATTAAAAATTGTTGCCAAAATTAATACTAAAATTCATTTGATGGTGAATATTTTGTGTTGAGTTTTGAATGCTAGCATGATTTCTTTTTTCTCAAAATCATTTTAAGTTTAGTACTATAAAGATTTGTTGAGATTGATACTTTTTTTTGTAGTGTTGTGAATTACATCCTGTGTAATTCCATGCTACATAAGCCCCTTTGCTTTACACTGATTGGAGAACTCCCCTCCCCTTTATCGTGTTCGCTTGGCTTGCTCCATCACCCTTTAGTTTATCCTTTTTGTGACCTGGTCAACTGACTCATGGATGTTGGTATTATGGATGTGTTACATTAGTTTTGTCATTGATGTCAACACTTATCCTTCTAAAGATCTATATATTTGATTTGGCACTATGGTTATATTGGTTTACTATTAAACCGACACATTGTGTTCACCGGTAAGGTTAGTGACTTATGCACAGTCACCAATATATGCTCATCGGCAGGTTATATGGTTCATCGGCATAGATGATGACATGTTATCATCTGGAGATCATTTGATTATGTCAAAGACATGGTTTGGATACTTGGTTTTGGTGTTTTGGTTATTGGTCTAATCATTTTGACATATTTGTTGTCACTGACATATTGGTCTAGGTTATAGACCGGTATGCATTATCTATTCCAGATCAGCATGACATGTTATGGAGATGATTTATTGATTGGATATTGTTGTAATTGCATTGAGCCGACATGATGCATCACATCAAGACTTATTTGTAATTGATTTAATTGTAATATTCTTAGTAAGCCGACCTACACATTTTGTCTTAGGTTTTGTATATATGTAAGATCTTATTTGTGAGATGAAAGATAGGATATGGTTATGGTATAGTATTATAACATGGTATGTGTGAATATTGAAGATCATATGAGCAGACCATAGAGAAGGTTCAAGGAAGGTTTGAAGGTGTTTATTAGAGATTAACTGGTACTAAATCCAACATTGGAGATGCTTTGATGAGTAGTACATTATTCTAGGATTTAACCATCCTACTGTAGTCATTGCGGCTCCCATTTGAGCAGTGTGATCTAGGTGGTTGAACTTTCTACATGTGCAGAATCCATTTGTATACACATACTATCTGTAGTAGTATCATCTGATTGTGGGTAAGGTTTCCCACCATGGTTTTTCCCCTTACAGGTTTTCCACGTCAAAATCTCTATGTTATGTGTTGTGGATGTTGTTTCTCTTTCTGTTTCATGCATTAATTTTCATTGGTATCGATATTAACTGCTAATTTGTTAACCGACATTAAGTTCGGTTTACCAGTATTAAGTATTAATTAGGCTGAAATTCATTGACAACTAATTCACCCCCCCTCTTAGTTGCCCTTCTGGTTCCTAACAATTGGTATCAGAGCTAAGTCCTCTTTTTGCAGAAGCCTAACAACTTGAGGAGATCCTATGGCAACTAACATTTTTAGGAAGGACAATCCTAAACTTGATGGAACTAACTATGGTATATGTAAGATCAGAATGGAGACACATCTGAATTGCATTGGAAGAGATATATGGGAAGTTACAAAGAATGGCTATGTTTTTCCTACTCCAAATCAACCTAATCCACCAACATTGGGTAAATATCAAGAAAATGATTGCAAAGCAAGAGAAGCACTTTTGAGCGCATTATCAGATCAGCAAATCATGGGATTATCAGACTAATCTACTGCTAAAGCTATTTGGGATAAATTGGAGACATTGAATAAAGGAGATACCATTGCCAAAATTGCAAAACTGGAATGTTACCGGGCCAGGTATGAAAATTTAAAAATGGAAGAAGATGAAAGAATTTCTGCTTTTATGGAAAGAGTTAATGAAATTGTTTTAGGAATACAATGTTGTGGAGGATCCTTAAGTGAAGATGAAATTGTTTGTAAAGTTTTAAGAGCTTTGCCACCAACATACAAAATGAAAGTAACTGCTATTAATGAGTTGAGAACAATGTCTAATACATCAGTATCTAGAGCTACCTTGGTTGGAAAACTTTCAGCATTTCAGCTTGAGGAATTTGGTCTTGTTGCTACAATTAAGACAAAAGTCTTCAGAGCATCATCATCTGCATCATCATCATCATCGTCATCATCATCTAACAAATCTGATTGGAAAGCACTTTATGCAAAAGAACTTGAAGATATCAAGAGGGAAAATGAAGAACTAGAAGAACTTGAAGCACTATTTGCAAGGAAAATGCCTAAAGGTCTAGTTGGAAGTAAGTATGAAGGTAAAGCATCATTTAAATATTTTAATTGTAATAAAGTTGGTCATATAGCATCTAGATGTCCCGATAGACATGCAAGATTGAGAGAAGAAGCTAAAAGAATATATATAAGCCTAACCCTAAATATCATAGATACAGATTTAAGAAGAATAGAGATAAATCATGTTACTATGCTGATGAAGGAGTTATAGATGATTCTGATGAAGAACCGACAGACAATGAATGGGAATTTGTTACAATAAAAGAAGATAAATCGACACCTACTGTTCCATTGGTAGAGTAGGCCTTGGCAGCTAATATTGAAGAAAAAGATGAATGGATCATTGATAGTGGATGTTCACATCATATGACTGGCAGTAAAAGTAAATTCTTATCTTTTTAGGAATACAATGGAGGTCTATTAAGGTTTGGTGATGATAAAGCTTGTTTAATCAAAGGAAAAGGCACTATATCCTTGGATGGTAAGCACAATACTGACAGTGTTTATTATGTTGAAGGTTTGAAGCATAATCTTTTGAGTGTTGGTAAATTAGTTGAAAAGGGATTTCAGTTATAGTTTAAGAATGGTAAATACAAAATTATGAACAGAACTGGATTGGAGATTGCAACCAGTAATCAGACTAAAGGTAATATATTTCATTTAAACAACCGTGATAAGCCATGCTTGATTGCACATATTGATGAAAGTTGGTTATGGCATTAGAGACTTTGTCATGTGAATTTGGATTGCATTGTAAAGATCAATTCAACTAAGGTAGTAAGGGATTTACCTAGGATTGTGAAACCTCATAATCCGGTATGTAAGGAATGTCAAATGGGAAAGCAAGTTAGAACAACTTTCAAGAGTGTTTATGAGAAATCCAATAATGTTCTTGATTTAATTCATACTGACTTGTGTGGTCCGGAAAGAATAAGAATTTTATAGGGAGATAGATATTTTATGCTAATTATTGATGATTATTCTAGAATGTGTTGGGTTACTTTTCTCAAGGAGAAATCAGAAGCATTTGGATAATTCATGTTATACAAGGCAATGGTAGAGATTGAAACCGGTAAGAAAATGATGCAGATACCTCCTTGTATCTTGTGAAACACTTCACAATGTATGAAACTGACCCCTCAACACACCAATAGGATCCTACAAAGCAAGACTCTACAATCTTAATTCCAACTTCTCATTTCACTCCGAGGTTCATACTACTCAAATTGGGTAACTTACTCCAATGTGCATCATGAAGCCTCCTAAGGTTCTTGACTTTGAAAAAACCTATTATGGATCATAAAACACTCACACAAACTAGACCAAACACTAGTTTCAAGGATTCAACCCATTTCCTTATGACATCTTCACAATTAGGCCTATTTGCTTATAGCCCTTGAAGACGGGTAATGGGACCTTATGTCCAAAATTTTCCAAACACCCTAGAAAATAAATCATAGATTTAAATACCCTTTATGGTCTTACACAATCCCCCAAAAGGATAGGGCAAGATATTTTAAGGAAAGGTCTGAACCTGGTGATGACCAACTGTCCTAAAGGGCTAATTAGGCCTCCATTTGTGAAGCGGCTATATTAGAATGAACACACCTTACAACCACAACCCACTAGGCATGTGGGGAACCATAAACCATTATATATTTCAATGTTACACACCTATAATCATCGCCAATTGTCTTCTAGGGTAATTATTGCAATCTAAGGACTAGGTAGCCACATAGAGATGTCTACCTAGGGACTGGTCAAACACACATCTCCCTTGCTCCTCCTACAAGATTCATTTTGAATCATAGAGTAAATAGGCCACAATTTCTTCCCATCCACTACCATGAGTTCTAGATGAACAGGTTGCAAGTTATGGCCATGGGAAGGCGAAACCCTAGGCAAAACCCTGGTTTTCCCGGTTCCCTACAACAAAACTTAGATATCTGGAGAAAAAAAAACAATAAAGACCTCAATTCAAGACCAAACCATTTGTAACTCACTATAATAACAAAATCACAACATTGGGGATTGGTCCCAATCCGTACCACTCCATAATCTGTGCAAAAACCTCACAATTTGCAAGAAAAACTCAAAATTTCTTATTATTTGCAAGCATAGATACTTCCTCCATACAGTATTCCCTTGGGAATTATGTCCTCAAGGTTTTTATACCCCTCTAAAACTGATCCCAAATTAAAACAAGAGGTTAGAGCTATTGGAGGAGTTAAACCAAGAAAATTCAAAAAGTTGCACAAACGTTGCTCAAGACAACTTTTGACAAAGTTGTCAAAAATGTCATTTCTTCCACCCGAATGACTTGGGTCAATAATAACACCTCTAAACACCCTATAAATACATAAAAAAACTAAAAATACTAGGACAAACCTATCCTAATCATATTTAGTCCCTTTTTGTCCAAAATTCCTAATTGGCTTATCAAGATGCCAAAATAGGAGTTTGGCTCACAAGATGGGGTCTTTTATTACAATCACAAAATGCATAATTGATAACATAAGGAAAAAATCCTAAGACATGTTTAAGGTATTATCCTTCCTCCTTTGATCCTGAATGATCATGTTGAAGGGGTTCCCTTGCACAATACTCCCCGGAAAAGAAATCTCAAGTCCACTTGAGATAGGAGTCTATAGGTCTGCACCATGGTTTTTAATTTGTTGTTCTGCCATCTAGACTACTTTAGAATCTAGTGGTCCCTACCAGGCCACCAAATACTCCATATATACTTTGTTCCTTGTCCTCTTTTCAACCTTGGTGTCCAAAACTTTATGCAATTTTGGTGGTTCATGTTTGGGAATGTCATCATCTACTACAACCTGAATGGTTTCTTCTCCTGCAACAACACTACATTTGTAAAGAGTTAAGTCACATACATTAAAATTGGGTGACAAACCAAGATTAGGTGGGAGTTGAAGTTCATAAGAATTTTGTCCACATTTTTTCAAGATTTGATAGGGTCCAATCTTCCTCTACATAAGCTTTGTGTATTTGCCTTATGGAAGTCTTTCCTTCTTCAAGTGAACCCACACCAAGTCTCCCACATCAAACTGGACATCCCTCTTCTTCTTATCAGCATGAGCCTTATACCTTTCAGTAGATTGTTGAAGGTGAGATTTAACTTGATCATGTATCTCCTTTATGGTGGTGGCAAAGGTTTCTCCATCTGCACTAATGGCTTCTCCTTGAGGTAGTTCCCTTAACTCCAACATACCCCTTGGGTGGATGCCATACACAACCTGGAAGGGTGACTTACCAGTGCTTCTATTTACTATATCATTGTAAGAGAATTCTTCCTGAGATAGTATGCTATCCCACTTATCTCCATATTGCCTAGTTAAACATCTTAGCAAATTTCCCAATGATCTATTTACAACTTTAGTTTGGCCATCCATTTGGGGATGGTAGGCCGAGGAGAAGGCTAGATTTGTGCCAAGCTTCTTCCAAAGAGTCCTCTAGAAGTGTCCAATAATTTTCACATCCCTATCAGAGACTATGGTCAAAGGAAAACCATGTATTTGGATAATTTATTTGAAAAATAAGTCTGCAACATAAGAAGAATCACAAGTGCCATTTTACTAAACCTATCCACCACTACAAAAACACTGTCATAACCTTTTCTTGTCCTAGGCAATCCTAAAACAAAATCCATACTTATACTTTCCCATGGTCTTGAAGGAATGGGTAAAGGCTTGTATAAGCCTACATTGGTGGACTTCCCTTTTTCTTTTTGGCATATCACATATATCTCCACAAAGCTCCTGACATCTATCTGCAATTTGGGCCAAAAGTAGTGCCTCTTCACCAAGTCTAGTGTCTTGTCAAAACCAAAATGGCCTGCCATTTCTCTATAATACTTCTCCTTGATTATGTTTAGTCTCATAGAACATTTAGGTATGCACAATTGTGCACCCTTAAACAATAGTCCATCTTGTATCAAAAATTCAGAGAAATCAACATGAAACCGCTCATCAAAAGATACACATACCTTGTAGATCTCTACAAAGTATTCATCATCCTCATACATGGCCTTCAAGGAGTCTATTCCAACACTCTCCAACTGGATCTAATTTGTGGTTAATACTCTTCTGCTCAAAGCATTTGCCACCTTATTCTTGACCCCTTTTTAATGCTTAAGAGTGAAAGTGAAGGCTTGTAGGGTCTCAACCCACTTCATATGCCTATGGTACAACTTTTCTTGGCTATTTATGAAATTGAGGGTCTGACTGTCTATGAAAACTATGAATTCCTTTGGTCGCAATTAGTGTCTCCACTTTTTCAAGGATTGCACTAGAGCATACATCTCTAGGTCATAGGATGAGTACCTCCTCTTTGCCTCATTTAATTTCTCACCGAAGAAGGCAATGGGACTTTCTTCTTGACTAAGAACTGCCCCAATAGCCATGTGACTGGCATCATATTCCACTTGGAAGATTTTGTTGAAATCAGGTAGGGAAAGGACCGACTGCTCTGCAACTTTCTTCTTCAAGGTTTCAAAGGAGTTATTTGCCTCTTTAGTCCAATTGAACCTGCACTTTTTTCCTCCCTTTATGGTGTCAAGCATTGGAGCACAAATATGGCTAAATCCCCTTATAAATTTCCTATAGAATGTGGCTAAACCATGGAAGCTTCTAACATCATTCATTTTTCTAGGTGTAGGCCAAGACAATATAACACTCACCTTTTCTTGATCCATTTTCAACTCACCACATGAGATTACAAATCCCAAGTAAATGATCTCTTCCTACATAAAGAAACACTTTTCCAAATTGACCATTAATTTATCTTCATGCAATCTCCTTAGGACCAGGTCTACATGTTTAGGTGCTCTTCTTTGGTTTGACTAAAAATTAGAATGTCATCTAGGTAGACTATGACAAATTTTCCTATAAAATACCTCAAGACTTGATTCATTAACCTCATGAAGGTACTAGGTGCATTAGATAAGCCAAAGGGAATGACCTTCCACTCATACAACCCCTCATTTTTAAAAAATGCAATCTTCCACTCATCTCCCAACCTAATCCTAATTTGATGGTAGCCACTTTTCAAGTTAATTTTTGTAAAATATCTAGCACCCCCCAAGAAATATAACAAATCCTCAATACTAGGCATTGGAAATCTATATCTGACAGTAATTTTGTTGATAGCCCTTGAGTCGGTGCAAAGTCTCCAAGTGCCTTCCTTTTTGGGTTCCAAGACTGTAGGGACTGCACATGGGCTCAAACTTTTACCAATCAGTCCAGACTCCAACAGTTCTTCAACTTGTTTTGCCATCTCAACATTCTGAACCGGGGTGAGCTTATATGTTGCTTTGTTAGGCAGGGTGGATCCAGGTATAAGGTCTATGCAATGATTTATATCCCTCATAGGAAGTAGTGTCCTTGGCATGCCATTAGAGATGACACCTTTGTACTTGTTTAGTAACTGTTGCACTGCAGGGTCAACCAACCTCAATTTGTCTCCTTTCTTGTCTTCAAACTTCTCCACCTTTGTCACTTTGGGACTAGGAATAAGAGAATAACAAACAATGCATTCATCTGCTATCTTCTTCAAGAATTTCTTTCCTCCTACTACCAACACCTTGGCGTTGCTTGCTTTTGTTTCCCCCTCATGTTCCATCAAAGGTAACAACTCTATCACCTTACCATCTTTGGTGATTGAATATGTGTTCCTAGCACCATCATGTTGTCGCCTTCAAATCAAATTTCCATGGTCTCCCAAATAGGAGATGGAAAGCATCCATCTTTGCAATGTCAAACAACAACCTATCCTTATAGGCTCCAATCTGGAATTCTACCCAAGCTTGCTCTTCCACAATAGCTTGCTGACCTTGGGTGAGCCATGAGACCTTATAGGGGCAAGGGTGAGGTAGTCTTCTCAAATTTAGCTTCTCCACCATTTCTAGACACAAAAAGTTTTCAATTGATCCAGAATCTATTATAACCTTGCATACCTTTCCACCCGCTTTGCAAGTGGTCTTGAATAGAGACTTTCTCTGTGGGGGTTCTTTGTCAGCCATCTTCATGGTAGTTATTGATCTTCTGATCATCAAAACCTCACCTCTTTCAGTGTAGCCATAGCTATCAGGGGTATTGACACTCTGGTATGTATTTGCACTTGCCACACTTTGGCAATCAGATTCTTGGATCAAGTTACTTCTTCTTTCCCCCATGGAACTAGTAAGCTTGTCAAGACACCTATTGGCCATGTGCCCTTCTTGATTGTAATTATAGCATTTGATTGGACCTCTACCTTGAGATCTTCCCCTAAATGGTGGTATTCTTCCTCTAAAGTTACCCCTCTAATTGTATCCTCCATTGTTAGTTTGACTAATTTGTCCTTTAGTGCCTTCTTGATTTGTTTCACCTTGGTTTCCAAAGCCATTTCCCTTACCTCTGAAAAATATCTTCCACCCCTTGGTTGTTCTCCTCTTCCTTTATTGTTCTGCTCTTGTATCCTTTTGATTTTCTCTTCCACCTTGATGGCAAGTTCATGGCATTTACCAACTGTATCCGAGTTAAGGAGGTTTAGTTCTTCTTGGATGTTGTACCTTAATCCATTTAGGTACCGGGCAACCTTTTCACTCTCCTCCTCCTTTGTCTTAGTCTTCATACATAGCCTTTGGAACTCCTCAATGTAAGATTTCACATCCATCTCCTTCTGCTTGAGATTTTGCCTCCTCTTATGGAGTTGAACTTCATAATCCTTGGGTACATAAGCCTCCTTTACTAAGGCAACCATATTTTTCCAAGAAACAATCTTGGGCTTGTTGCCCTTTTCTCCCTCTTCTTGGACAAAGTTCCACCAAGTTAGGGCGGCTCCCTTCAACTTGGATTTAGCAATCTTCACCTTCTGGTGCCTTGGAATGTCTTCACATTCAAAGAAATTGGACAAGAAGTCTATCCAATCCACCACTACATCTGGTTCTATCTTCCCAGTGAAAGTTGGCAAATCAATCTTCTACTCCATGGCTCTTCTCTCCATGGACTTGAGGGCATTAAGGAAGTGCCTCTAGTCAGGAGGAATCGCCTCTTCCTCCAGCATAGGGATCTCATCTTCATCCCCTTCTTCACCACTACCAATGCCTCCATCTTCCTTCCGATCTACTCTACCCCTTAACCTCTCTATCTCCTTTTGCATGGCCTTCTCTCTCATAATTTTTGCCAGTTCCAAGTTGGTCATTGGTCCCCTAGGGACTTCTTCCTCTCCCTCTACCATTTTCTCAAAATCACTATCTCTTTACCAAAGCCGTTACTAGCTTTGATACCATTTGATGTAGAGCCCTCCTTGTATCTTGTGAAACACTTCAGGATGTATGACACTGACCCCTCAACACACCAATAGGATTCTACAAAGCAAGACTTTGCAGTCTTAGTTCCAACTTCTCATTTCACTCCAAGGTTCATACTACTCAAATTGGGTAACTTGCTCCAATGTGCATCATGAAGCCTCCTAAGGTTCTTGACTTTCAAAAAACCTATTTTGGATCATACAACACTCACATGGACTAGAGAAAACACTGGTTTCAAGTAGTCAACCCAATTCCTTATGACATCTTCACAATTAGGCCTATTTGCTTGTAGCCCTTGGAGATGGGTAATGGGACCTTAAGTCCAAAATTTTCCAAACACCCTAGAAAATAAATCATAGATTTAGATACCCTTTATGGTCTTACACAATCCCCCAAAAGGATAGGTCAAGATCTGGTAAGGAAAGGTCTGAACCCGATGATGACCAACTGTCCTAAAGGGTTAATTAGGCCTCCCTTGGTGAAGCAGCTATATCAGAATGAACACAACTTACAACCATAAACCATTATATATTCTAGGGTTACACGCCTGGAATCATCACCAATTGTCTTCTAGGGTAATTATTGCAGTCTAAGGACTAGGTAGCCACATAGAGATGTCTACCTAGGGACTAGTCAAACACACATCTCCCTTGCTCCTCTTGCAAAATGCTTTTGGAATCATAGAGTAAAAAGGCCACACTTTCATCCCATCCACTTCCATGAGTTATAGATGAACAAGTTGCAAGTTATGGCCATGGGAATGCAAAACCCTGGTTTTCCTGGTTACCTACAACAAAACTTAGATATCTGGAGAAAAACAAACGATCAAAACCTCAAGTCAAGACCAAAACATTGGTAACTCATTGTACTAACAAAATCACGACATTGGGGATTGGTCCCAATCTGTACTACTCTGTACTTTGTGCCAAAATCTCACAGTTTGTATGAAAAACTCAGAATTTCTTATTGTTTGCAAGCATAGATACTTCCTCCATACAATCTTCCCTTGGGAATTGTGTCCTCAAGGTGTTTATACCCCTCTACAATTTCTCCCAACTAAAAACAAGAGGTTAGAGCTGTTGGAGGAGTTAAACCAACAAAATTCAAAAACTTGCACAAAAGTTGCTCATGACAACTTTTGACAAAGTTGTCAAAAATGTCATTTCTTGCACCTGAATGATGTGAGGCCCTACCCCGACCCATCCTCGCATTTTAGTGATTTTCATGTTGGAACTATTATGGATTCTTTATTTTTATGCATTATGGATATAGAACTTTATATGATCCTAGGAATTGGATAACATTGATATATTGATGCTTCATTTCTATGCATTATGGATATAGAATTTTATATGATTCTAGAATAGGATAACATTGAGATGGTGTATGTCATTATTTGATTTACAGGACTTTATTATGATGCTAGAAATATGATGCATATCTTATGAATGGATTAAATTTATTTATGACAATTTCTTATGTGGATTTGCTTTGATATATGGAAAATTGATTTGTATGATGTCAATTGTATACAGAGTGATTGATTTGTATTCTTATTTATGTGTTTAATATATATGAGACTATTGGGAAGTAATAATGTGTAATTGAAATGCGCAAGAAAATTTTCTGTGTGACCATGGAAACATTATGGAGAATCAAGCCTAGACCTATGTACGTTTGTCAAACCAGGGGTTGTCTATTTGGAGAGACAATACCCCGTATGTATCATATTTTATTCACAAATGTAAATGTTTGCATGTGTGTTAAATTGTATTTATTAATTTGTTTAAATCATACAAGAGGACAATTGCCATGTGTGTATTTGTGATGTGGAATTATTTTTGTAGTGTCACTTGACACATATGTTGTATGTTGTGTTGGCATTGTCATGTCACCTTTTGAGAGATTTATTTTTTAACCAATGATATATTTCCAAATTGTCCTTGAAGGTCCAAGTAAATCCAGGATAGTGAGCCATTAGGAGGCTCAACTCAGAGTTGACCCGTAGGTAAATTTTAGGTGGACTTTCAAAGGGTTAAACCAACTCCTAGAGTTAGTTTTGGAGCATTTTTAATGGGCCTCATGGGGTACCTATGGGTGAAAGCCAAATTTAACCATGTGTCTACCCCCTATGACTTGTTTAACCTCCCCAAAAAGTGGTTTTTCCAAGATGGCCGAATTTCATCTTTAGGAGAGCCATTCTTTGTTGGATAACCTTCTTGGTATGTGTCATTCCTCTTCCCCATTTCCTTCCCCTTTTTGAGGTACCTTGGTTAGGGAGTGTGTAAGACCTAGGGAAGACCAACCAATTGGAGCCTCTCACTCTATCCAAGAGGTTGGAAAGAGTGAGAGAAGCCTTCTTAGGCAAGAGATTGAGACTTGGGAAGTTAATCACCCACTCTCCATCTTTGGAGATGAGATCTTGCAGTTTTGAAACTAGTTTAGAATAGAATTTTGGCTAAGTGTTGAAGAAAAGAAGTGTGGATTTGGGCTGCTCTTCTCCAAGCTATCCCTAGTAAACCCTTGGAAGATTCAAGGCTGGTTCATTTTTTTTCTTGTATGTTGAAAATTTGTTTTTAAAAGAGTGCTTGAATGTAGATGTTCCTTCCCTTGTATTTAATTTGTGAAAATATTTATGTGATTCTTCTTCCATTTGGTTATGCATTTTCTTGTGTTTTGGGAGTATCCAAGGCCATCTTACCCTTGGGAGGGTAGAATGGTCCTAGAGGTGGAAGGTGTTTGACAACCTTAGAGTGAGAGACAATCTTTAAGAGAGTGATCTCAAGGGTTTGTTTATGTGACTCTTGCTGCATAGTTTTATTTATGCATTTGGGGGTCATAAGGGGAGAAAGTATGCCATGTATGCCTTGTGGGCCATAAGGATGTTGGGTTAAGACGAACTTATGTCATGCTCTTGGTTGCCATGAGTTGGCTTGTGATCTACTTTCTTGCAGTTCACCTTAAGGTAGTTGGTCCATTTCCACCCATGTAAACATCACATTATGTGATGAAGTTCAGCCTTGGGATGGGAATGTGTTTGCTGTGAGCTTTTCCTTGCTTGTTTTTGTATTGTTTGAGTGTAACTCATCTAGGTCTTGGTTCTGCAAGCTCGGGGGTGGCTTCTAGTAAGCCTAGGCTGGGAGGTGATCTCTCCATGGTCACAACCTTAAGATTTTTTATTGCAAGTTGCTTTGGGAAAGAATTGAAAGAAAAGCTTGGATATGTTCTTGCTGAATCTATTTTAGTTGCAGAAAAAAAATAGGAGATATAATATTGTATTTCAGTTGCAGAAATGTAAGAGAGGAGTTTTATGTTGTATTTATTTTTTAAAAAAAAGGAAATATATTTATTTTATTTAAGTCCTCATTTATTAGGAATGAGAGGCTAGTTGGGTATTTCACCCATTGTAAAAGTTGACAACTTGTATTCAAATTATTCTTATAAGAAATGCATCTTTTTAAGTTGAAATTGCAAATGATGGATAAATGGATATTAGAGGAATAATAGTTCTGGATTTTAAAATATTTCTAAGTGTTTTCTAGACTATATTATGCTACTGTCATTTATCAAAAAAAAAAATGCAGAAAGTATAATGGGAATATTATGAAGTAGAAAAGCAAGAAAGTTAGTAAGACAAAAATAAATATTTAGTCCTAGTGATTTGTTTATTCCAAATGCAAAAAGGGTTAAATAGACATTTGAAGTATAATAGTTTTGGCACTGTACAAATTGATAATGTTTTAAAGTGTTATCTAGACTATTTTAAAGCTGCTCTAAAATTTATCTGTCATTTACTCAAAAAATAAAATGCAGAAAATAAAGGTAGGTAAAATAACATTTTCCTATAGTTAACTATTAGAATTTTAAAATGAAAAGAAATGCAGTTAGTTAAATCTGTTAGTTTTAGAAAGTCTGCTATTATGTGATAAAAAAAAATATACAGATTCAAACTTAGTAGAGAAATCTAGAAATACAGGTAGATAAGAAATGAAAGAGAAAGATAACTATTGTGTTTCTGTTCTATTTTTTCTTTTGTCAGTCATTTTGCTTAGGTTATAAATCTGAAAATGGAAATAGATTATGCCCTAAGTAAAAACAAAATAAAAGATTTACTCCTACTTTTGTTAATAGAAAAACTATTTTAGTCCATATATATTTTTACCTTAGAAAAACATATACTCCAATATATATATATATATATATATATATATATATATATATATATATATATATATATATATATATATATATATATATATATATATATATATATATATATATACTTGCTGCATTAGAAAAAAATATCAAAACATATGCATTTTGGGCAAACTGGAAAACTTAAAAAAAAGAATCTTGCATTGTATTCTAGTTGTTTTTCAAAAAAAAAAAACCCTAGCAAATCCCTAGCAAATAAAAAGGGGAAAGAAAGAATTAAGTTTGATGGAAATATGCAACCCTAACCCGATTTCAGGTTAGGGTTAGCATTTAAGTAATAGAAGTAAATGTGTTATGCAACCCTCACCCATATTCGGGTTAGGGTTAGCAATTAGAAAAGAAATGAATTAATAACATTGTTTTTAAAATAGAGTAAAAAAAAAAGGGTGACTCAACCCTAATTAGGGTTCACGATTAAAATATTAATTAAAATAAGAAGGGGGAATTTCTTTTTAAAATTTGAAAAGGAATCCCCCCCATTTATTATTGCTAAATGTGAAATTAATTTTAAACTTCTAATTTTGGACAATAGAGAAAATTGATTTTAATATAGACTTTTATCAAGGCATAATTAAATTGGGGGATTAATTTTATATAGATTTATTATTGCAATTATTGACATAATTTTATTAATCAAGGATTATGAATGAGGATATTTTATAGATAATTTTCATATTAAATTAAATGTGGATGTTAGGTTAAATTTAATTTGGGGAATTTTATTAATGAAAATTATTAATTATTTTATGTGAATTCTAGCCTATGAGGTCATTATTGGCCAAATTATTTAATAGTCAAAATTTGAAGGTTTAGGGGGATTTAATTGGCTATAGTATAAATTATATTTATTTGGCAAATATCATTATTGAGATTGTTAACCATATTGGTTATATTTTTTTAATTTTTAAAAAAGGGGTGAATTAACTTTAAATTGCGGTGATCCTCTTAGGGAATAATCAGTCTTCATTAATAATTGTCACATTATTGATTGAGTTAATTATTCCAACTTTAGTAAACAAATTCTATTTACATCTTAGTTAAGACAAAACTTAAGTGATTCCATTTTAAACGTAGATTATTTTATGGGTTTATGTTGTCAAAAAAAAAATTGTTCTATTTTTTGCCCAAAAGTTTGGGCATGATATTTTGGTATCAGAGCAAGGTTTCCAACACTAGGAACCTTTCTTCATTACGTTTCACTTTAATTATTTACTTAATTAAAAAATTTCTCCAAAAAAAAATTATTTATTTATTTCATTTTATTTTATTTTCTCATAAGGATGCCTCTGACTACGCGACAAGCTCGGAAGTGCGGTAGGGGTCCTAGGCGTGCACGTATGGCACACGAAGATGTTGATAGGGAGGAACCGATTCCAGAAGGGGATTGAGAGGCTCCTCTCGAACAACTGGTTGACCCAAACTAAGACATCTTATTAGCGCTTTAGAACCTGATTGGGATAGTACAGGATAAGCTTCCAGCAGTTGACCATCATGCAGAAAACTACAACTCAAGGAGCCATAGATCAGCAGATAGGGAACGTAGTAGGAGTCCACCTCCTAATCCCTTAGAGGGCCAGGCTGAGCATGAGCCTAAGTCCATTCATCTACCTGGACCACCTCTAGTAGCTGCACCTGTGTATATTGAGAGAGCACGTTGTGATCCAGGGGATCTGATCAGAGAGGTTTTGTGCCTCCAGCCACCATCTTTTGGGGGATCTACCGATGGGGTAGAAGCTGAGGCTTGGCTTTTGAGTCTAGATTGGTGCTTTGCATTGCCTTCCTATGAAAGAATGACCTCCACATGGTGGAGACATGAGGAATACAAGTGTAGCCCAGTTGCAGACACCCTCACATGGGAGGTCTTTACAGAGAGGTTCAGCAAGAGATACCTATCGGAGCACTTCAGGCAGCATAGGATAGATGAGTTCCATGATCTCTAGCAGAAGGTTCTCTCAGTGACCTAGTATGAGAGTAAGTTCATCAAGCTTCTACCATATGTGGATTACCTGAAGGACGAGAAGCTTCTCATCAACCATTTTATCAGGGGACTGAATGCCGGGGTAGCAGGATCAATGAGGATGGCCACTCTAGGAAGCCTTTAGGTTGCTGTGGAGAAGGCCTTCATAGCCGAGGAAATTCAAGTCAGGCCTCAGGACATGAGGGATCGGTTTAAGAGCTAAAACCCTGCACCCTAGTCTTTCGGGTTTCTGAAACCCCACTGGAAAGGCAACCACATGAATATATCGGGGTCCTTTAAACCCCCTCCTCTATAGCAGTCATAGAAAAATCAGAGGCAGAGGCCCCCTCAGAGACAATAGGGCTCTAAGCCTAAGCAATGGCATTCACAGGGTCCTAGGCATGACCAGAGAGCATAGGGTACTAACACACCTTCAGCATGGACTCAACAGTCCTCCAGGGGTGGGTACAGTGGTTCGAGTAGGATAGGTGGACAGTCTTTCTCTAGGCCTTAGGGTGTATAGTTTCAGGCATGCGGTGCTTGTTTCACATGTGGATCCATGGGGCACATGGTGAGAGAGTGTCCGCAGGGTCATATGGCAGGTAGTCAGAGGATGGCAGCATCAGAGCCTACGGTTGGGGATATGGGCAAGTCCCATAGAGTCTTCATAGTGGTTGACAACTACCAGGCAGGGTACCATGCCACAGTTATTGAGGCTATAGGTATGATCAAAGGTATTAGTAATTCTATATTGTTTGACTCAGGAGCTACTGACTCCTTTATATCTCCATTGGTTGTGGAGCATTGATGGCTAGTGGCAATTAGGCAAGGTGTCAGTTGAGAAGTGGAGTTAGCTTCAGGGGCTAGAGTGTCAGTGGATTCAGAGGTTAGGGGATGTCAGCTCCAGATTGGTAATACCACCACCTTAGTAGACCTTAGAGTTACACCACTCGGATCTTATGGCATCGTACTTGGCATGGATTGGCTTTACGCCCATAGAGCCAAGATGGATTGTTGCTAGAAAAAGATCGAGTGTGAGGATGATCATGGTTCTCCCATAGTAATCACTAGGATTCAGAGGCCTGTGTCTCTTCATATGACTTCCGCTATGCATCTTAAGAGGAGCATGCAAAAGGGATGCCAGTTGTTTGCTATCACCATCGGTGATAGAGAGGAAGAAAATG
The DNA here is from genome assembly GCF_030272615.1 of Cryptomeria japonica. Taxonomy (NCBI): domain Eukaryota; kingdom Viridiplantae; phylum Streptophyta; class Pinopsida; order Cupressales; family Cupressaceae; genus Cryptomeria; species Cryptomeria japonica. The sequence continues at coordinate 443,382,823 of NC_081415.1, read as the reverse complement.
AGAAGGAGCCTTCCCTAGATGATCATCACATCTTTGAGGAGTTTGTAGATATGTTTCCAGTCGAGCTACTTGGTATGCCACCTAACAGAGAGATTGACTTCCACATAGACCTTGTACCAGGAGCCGAACTGGTTTCAAGAGCACCTTATAGGATGACCACAAATGAGCTTAATGAGCTCAAGATGCAACTTTAGGAACTCTTAGAGAAGGGTCGCATTCATCCTAGCATCTCCCCTTGGGGTGCACCAGTCATCTTCATGAAGAAGAAGAATGGATCCCTTCGGTTATGCATGGATTACAATCAGCTGAACAAAGTGACCATCAAGAACCGCCATCCCTTGCCCAGGATCGATGATTTGTTTGATCAACTTCAGGGTGCTAAAGTGTTTTCCAAAATAGATTTGAAGTCAAGGTACCATCAGTTGAGGATAGTGGAGAGTGGTATCCACAAGACCAATTTTCATACCAGATATGGCCACTATGAGTTCACCATGGTCCCATTCAGTCTTACGAATGCTCCAGCTGTATTCATGAGTCTCATGAATGGGGTATTTTGCACTTTCCTTGACCGGTTTGTGATTGTGTTCCTCGACGACATATTGATATATTCTTGAAATGAGAAGGAGCATGAGGAGCATTTGAGGCAGGTTTTGTAGTGTTTGAGGGACAACCAGCTGTATGATAGTTTGTCAAAGTGTGCTTTCTTTAGGTCTGAGGTTAAGTACCTTGGGCATGTTATATCCGGTGATGGGATCTTAGTTGACCCATCAAAGACTAGAGCTATTATGGATTGACCAGCACCAACTAGTGTGACAGAGGTCAGGAGCTTCATGGGTCTAGCAAGGTACTAAAAATGCTTCGTTGAGGGATTTTCCAGAGTTGCACATCCCATTACAACCCTTTAGCGAAAGGGAAAGAAATTTGAGTGGACAGAAAGGTGTGAGAGGGCTTTCCAGGATCTGAAAAGGACACTCACTAGTGCACCTATTCTTATTGTGCCAAACCCCATGGCTGATTTCATGGTATGCATAGATGCCTCTTTGGATGGATTAGGAGTAGTCCTTATGCAGGAGGGTCGAGTTATAGCTTATGAATCTAGGAAAATTAAGACTCATGATCTTAACTACCCTACACATGACCTTGAGCTTACAGTAGTAGTGCATGCACTTGTGAGGTGGAGACACTTCCTTTTGGGTCATCATTTTGAGCTTCATTCAGACCATCAGATTTTGCAGTACATCTTCACCCAACCTAATCTTAATGCCCATCAGAGGAGATGGATGGAGTTTCTATGCGAGTATGATTTTTATGTACACTACATCAAGGGGAAAGAGAACATAGTTGCAGATGCCTTGAGTAGGAGACATCATGAGGTATGCCCCACATCTATGAGCACAAACTTGAGAGATCATATATTGCAGCGGTTACCAGAGGATGGATGGTATCTAGAGGTTTGTCAGGTGATTCGATCATAGGAGACCCTAGAGGGGAAGTATGTTGATTATTCCTTAGAGTTTGATGGACTATTATGCCATAGAGGGTGCAGCTATGTACCTTCTCTTGGGGGTTTGCGAGAGTTCATTGTCATGGAGGCTCACATAGCTCCTTATGCAGTGCATCCTGGGGTTAAGAAGATTCATGCAGACTTGAGACAATTATATCATTGGCCAGGTATGCGGCAACTTATTTCTAAGTTAGTAGCTCGATGCCTTGAGTGTCAGAGAGTCAAGGTAGAGCACCGCCATCCAGGTGGGTTGCTCCAGTCTCATGCTATACCAGAGTGAAAGTGGGATACTATATCCATGGATTTCATCATTGTTCTTCCCATGTCATCTCGTCGCCATGATGCTATCTTGGTGATAGTTGACAAGTTGACCAAAGTGGCCCACTTCTCACCAGTAGTGGCACAGGTGTTCTTGCAAGAAATTGTCAGACTTCATGGTGTCCCATGCAAGATTATTTTTGATAGGGATTACCTCTTCACTTCTTCCTTTTGGAAGGCATTACAGGTAGCTATGGACACCAAGCTCAATTTCAGCACAACTTATCATCTAGAAATAGATGGATAGACAAAGAGGGTTAACCAGGTGTTAGAGGATATGCTCCGCATGTACGTCATGGATCATCAGACTAGATGGGAGGAGTACCTTCCTTTAGTAGAGTTTTACTATAATAATGGGCACCATACTTCTTTGGGGATGCCACCTTTTTAGGCCTTGTATGGTAGACCTTACAAGACACCTTTGAGTTGGGACCGTATTGAGGATAGAGTGGCCATAAGTCTTGAGATGGTTCATGATATGGAGCAATAGGTGATTTTGATTAGAGAATTCCTTAGAGAGGCACAAGATAGGCAGAAGAAGTATGTAGATGCAAAGAGGATAGACCAGAGCTACATGGTTGGGGACAAAGTTTTCCTGAGAGTGTGACAACATAAGAGTTCAATCCATTATGGAAAGGGTTCTAAGCTCGCACCTCGGTTTGTTGGACCATTTGAGATCCTTGAGAGGATAGGACCAGTTGCTTATCACCTAGCTTTGCCACCTAGCCTATCACACATCCACGATGTGTTTCATGTATCAGTTTTGAGGAAGTATATCTATGATGAGTCTCATATTTTAGATTGAGATGCCTTGCAAGTGGAGTCAGATGGACAGCTAGCTTTGGAGCCCATTTGAATTTTGGCTTGCCAGACATTGGCCCTTCGAGGTCGAGAGCTGGACATGGTTAGGGTCCAGTGGATTTGCTATGATGACGTTACAACTTCATGGGAGGATGCAGCATGTATGAGATCACAGTACCCTCATCTTTTTTATGAACTCCAGGACGAAGTTCATGCCTAGAGGTGGAGGGTGTGAGGCCCTACCCTGACCCATCCTAGCATTTCAGTGATTTTCATGTTGAAACTATTATCGATGCTTTATTTTTATGCATTATGGATATAGAACTTTATATGATCCCAGGAATTGGATAACATTGATATATTGATGCCTCATTTCTATGCATTATGGATATAGAATTTTATATGATTCTAGAATAGGATAACATTGAGATGGTGTATGTCATTATTTGATTTGGAGGACTTTATTATGATTCTAAAAATATGATGCATATCTTATGAATGGATTGAATCTATGAGGATTATGACAATTGCTTATGTGGATTTGCTTTGATATATGGAAAATTGTTTTGTATGATGTCAATTGTATGCAGAGTGATTTATTTGTATTCTTATTTACGTGTTTAATATATATGAGACTATTGGGAAGTACTAATGTGTAATTGAGATGTGCAGGAAAATTATCCATGTGACCATGAAAACATTATGGAGAATCAAGCCTAGACCTATGTACATTCGTAAAACTAGGGTTTGTCTATTTGGAGAGACAACACCCCGTATGTATCATATTTTATTCGTAAACGTAAATGTTTGCATGTGTGTTAAATTGTAATTATTAATTTATTTAAATCATACAGGAGGACAATTGCCATGTGTGTATTTGTGATGTGGAATTATTTTTGTAGTGTCACTTGACACAAATGTTGTATGTTGTGTTGGCATTGTCATGTCACCTTTTGAGAGATTTATTTTTTTACCAATGATATATTTCCAAATTATCCTTGAAGGTCCCAAGTAAATCTAGGATAGTGAGCCATTAGGAGGCTCAACTCAGAGTTGACCTGTAGGTAAACTTTAGGTGGACTTTCAAAGGGTTAAACCAACTCCTAGAGTTAGTTTTGGAGAATTTTTAATGGGCCTCATGGGGTACCTATGGGTGAAGGCCAAATCTAGCCATGTGTCCACCCCCTAGGACTTGTTTAACCTCCCCAAAAAGTGGTTTTCCCAAGATGGCTGAATTTCATCTTTAGGGGAGCCAATTCTTGGTTGGATAACCTTCTTGGTATGTGTCATTCCTCTTCCCCATTTCATTCCCCTTTTTGAGGTACCTTGGTTAGTGAGTGTGTAAGACCTAGGGAAGACCAACCAATGGGAGCCTCTCACTCTATCCAAGAGGTTGGAAAGAGTGAGAGAAACCTTCTTAGGCAAGAGATTGAGACTTAAGATGTTAATCACCCACTCTCCATATTTGGAGATGAGATCTTGCAGTTTTGAAACCAGTTTAGAATAGAATTTTGGCTAAGCATTTAAGAAAAGAAGTGTGGATTTGGGCTGCTCTTCTCCAAGCTGTCCCTAATAAACCGTTGGCAGATTCAAGGTTGGTTCATTTTCTTTCTTGTATGTTGAAAATTTGTTTTAAAAAGAGTGCTTGAATGTAGATGTTCCTTCCCTTGTATTTTATTTGTGAAAATATTTATGTGATTCTTCTTCCATTTGGTTATGCATTTTCTTGTGTTTTGGGAGTATCCAAGGCCATATTACCCTTGGGAGGGTAGAATGGTCTTGGGGGTGGAAGGTGTTTGACAGTCTTAGAGTGAGAGGCTTTCTTCAAGAGAGTGATCTCAAGGGTTTGTTTATGTGACCCTTGCTGCATAGTTTTGTTTATGCATTCGGGGGTCATAAGGGGATAAAGTATGACATGTATGCCTTGGGGGTCATAAGGATGTTGGGTTAAGATGGACTTATGTTGTGTTTTTGGTTTCTATGAGTTGGCTTGTGATCTACTATCTTGCAGTTCTCCTTAAGGTACTTGGTCCACTTCCACCCATGTAAACATCACATTATGTGATGAAGTTCAGCCTTGGGATGGGAATGTGTTTGCTGTGAGCTTTTTCTTGCTTGTTTTTGTATTGTTTGAGTGTAACCCATCTAGGTCTTGGTTCTCCAAGCTCGGGGGTGGCTTCTAGTAAGCCTAGGCTGGGAGGTGAGATCTCCATGGTCACAACCTTAAGATTTTGTATTGCAGGTTGCTTTGGGAAGGGATTGAAGAAAAAGCTTGGATATGTTCTTGCTGAATCTAATTTAGTTGCAAAAAAATAATAGGAGATATAATATTATATTTTAGTTGCAGAAATGTAAGAGAGGGGTTTTATGTTGTATTTATTTTGAAAAAAAAAGAAATGTATTTATTTTATTTAAGTCCTCATTTATTAGGAATGAGAGGCTAGTTCGGTATTTCACCCATTGTAAAAGTTGACAAATTGTATTCAAATTATTCTTATAAGAAATGCATCTTTTTAAGTTGAAATTGCAAATGATTGATAAATGGATATTAGAGGAATATTAGTTCTGTATTTTTAAATATTTCTAATTATTTTCTAGACTGTATTATGTTGCTGTCATTTATTTATCTTTGTCATTTATCAAAAAAAAAATGTAGAAAGTATAATGGGAATATTATGAAGTAGAAAAGCAGGAAAGTTAGTAAGATAAAAATAAATATTTAGTCCTAGTGATTTGTTTATTCCAAATGCAAAAAGGGTTAAATAGACATTTGAAGTATAATAGTTTTGACACTGTACAAATTGATAATGTTTTAAAGTGTTTTCTAGACTATTTTAAAGCTGCTCTAAAATTTATTTACTTCTGTCATTTAATCAAAAAAAAAAAAATGCAGAAAATAAAGGTAGGTAAAATAACATTTTCCTATAGTTAACTATTAGAAGTTTAAAATGAAAAGAAATGCAGTTAGTTAAATCTATTAGTTTTAGAAAGTCTGATGTTATGTGATAAAAGAAAAATATACAGATTCAGACTTAGTAGAGAAATCTAGAAATATAGGTAGATAAGAAATGAAAGAGAAAGATAACTATTGTGTTTCTGTTCTATTTTTGCTTCTGTCAGTCATTTTGCTTATGTTATAAATCTAAAAATGGAAATAGATTATTCTCTAAATAAAAACAAAATAAAAGATTTACTCCTATTTCTGTTAATAGAAAATAGTTTGCTAAAACTATTGTAGTCCATATATATTTTTACCTTAGAAAGACTTATATATATATACATATATTTAATTACTTGCTGCATTAGAAAAAATAATCAAAACATATGCATTTTGGGCAAACTGGAAAAATTTTAAAAAAAGAATCTTGCATTGTATTCTGGTTGTTTTTAAAAAAAAAAAACCCTAGCAAAAAAGAAGGGGAAAGAAATAATTAAGTTTGATGGAAATATGCAACCCTAACCCAATTTCGGGTTAGGGTTAGCATTTAAGTAATAGAAGTAAATGTGTTATGCAACCCTAGCCCATATTCGGATTAGGGTTAGCAATTAGAAAAGAAATAAATTAATAACATTGTTTTTAAAATAGAGTAAAAAAAAAAGGGGTGACTCAACCTATTAGTTAGATGAGAGGGAGGGGTGAATAAGATAAACTCACAATTCAATGATCTATCCAGATTCAACCTCGATAGAACTTACTTGATATGCAAATATGACTGTAAATCATTCAAACTCATAAACTGATAAACTTGAAACAACAAAACACATATAACACCAGATTTAACGTTGAAACCCAAATAGGGAAAAACCACTATGGGATTTCAGACCCACAAAGAAAATATACTCTTCTAGAGTATGCTTGGTTAAAAGCCAATATTGTTAAAGATTACATAAACACATTGCTAGATGTGACCCGGTCAAGAGATTTCCCTCAGATCTATCAGAATCTTGCACTTTGTTAGAAGTAGCCTTGTCAAAGGATTTCAAATACTCATTCAGAATGTTACCTTGCTAGAGGATTTACAAATAAGACTGTTAGGTCCACTCAGTTAAGAGATTTCCCATCACTTACAAAAATAAATAATAGTAATAAAATATATCTGTAACTTCACATCTGAAATGTTAAAGTAGACTCTATGTGCTCAAAATAATCTTGTCATAAGACTTATCTTCCTCCTTGCTGGGCTTCTCAATCTGTTCTTCAATCAGATCTTCAATATTCTGTACTCGGTAATAACCTTTGCAGCATCACTGCTCTTCTATTTTCCCGCATTCTGTGTTCATCAACTTTTCCTTATTTATAAGCAATTCCTAACTGCTTAATCTCCTTAATCACATTTCCCATGATTAATATTAGCCATCAGATCTTCAAACTTGACTAAGTTCATTGAATCCTTCAAATTGAAAAACATTTTATCTTGCCTTGAAACTTGTATTCCTTCCTTGGTACTTGTGCTCGGTTATGACTGTTCAATCTGTCTTGTAGATCCAACTCTTGAATTTTCATTGCTGTAGATCCTTAACAAACTTCTTGCATGACATTCCAATCTTCTATAAATCTCCAGCTCATTGGCATCCTTCATTTAATAATGTATTTATTCATCCAATGCATTCTATTACTGCTCGGTTGATACTTGGTAAATACTGAACTTTACTCAGTAACTTCTTCCTTCTTTAACCAACACTGACAACCTTGGTGTTTATTGACTAGCTCCTTGCTTGGTAAAATAGAACGATATCAAACCTTTACTCATTCTATTGCATGAAATATTTTCCTTCTTATTCAGTCTTCAAATACACATATATAGGATATCAAAACAATCAAAATAACATAATCTCATCACTATCTAACTTGGTAATAGTTGCCCATTGAACAACTCATTACTCCCCTTCATTTTCACATTCTTTCTATGTCACTTACCAACATCTTTATACTCATAAAAATATACTCTTTAAGATATGGCAACATCATACTAAATCAGAAAATCAATTGCTTGACATCAATGACAAAATAATATTATTAAGACAGTAAACATCCTTTATCAATTATATCATCAATCTCGAACAGCCTTCTCAATATCAACAAATTTAATGTAATGCCAACAATCTCCCCCTTTGGCATTGGTGGCAATACCAACTTGATTTATTCCAATTGATTCAGACTATTGTTATTCTTCTCCTGTTATCCTTGAGCTGTAAACTTCTTCTGTAAACTTCTCCCCCTATCTTTAGTCTTCTCCCCCTTTGACAACATTGCCAAAAGTAAAACTAATCCATGATTACTTCCCCTGTGAAGTAATTTCCTTGATGTTAAAACATATACAAATGTATCATCTTAGTATTGGTCAAGGCATGTTGTCTTCATTCATTGTTTCCTGCACAACTTTAGGCAACCTCCTAAAGTGTGTAAATCAACATCAACTCATAAATAGTATTCTATAGAGTCATAGAATTTATGCTTTCACCAAACTCTGTCAGTGAGTACTGGATAGGGGTAGGACCCCTAACTTACTTTTGAGATACTCAAAAGTGTCCCTTGGCAGTGGCTTTATAAAGATGTCTGCTAATTGTTCCTTTGTCCTAACATATTCCAGCGCAACTTTATTTTCTTGAACTTCTTCTCTTAGATAATGATACTTTATAGACATATGCTTTGTCTTAGAATGCATTACCAGATTCTTTGAAATGTTAATAGAACTTGTATTATCACAAAATATAGTTACTGGCTCGGTAACTGTCTCATTCATACCTTCCAACAATTGTTTGATCCATGCTATATTGGTACAATTCAATGCTACAACGACATATTCAGCTTCAGCTGTTGACTGTGAAATGCATCCTTATTTCTTGCTAAGCCAACTCACTAGTCTTTTTCCCAAAAAGAAAGCTCCACCCCTTGTGCTTTTCCTATCATCAATATTTCCTGCCCAATCAGGATCAGTATAGACTTTTAAGTCAAAATCATTCCTCTTTTTATATAGTAAACCATAATCTTCTGTGCCTCTCAAGTATCCGAAAATTCTTTTGATTGTTGTCATATGGATTTCTTTGGGATCTGTAGAAAATCTTGCAACTATACCTACTGCATGTGCTATATCAAGCCTACTCTGAACTACATATTGCAACTTTCCAATCATAGATCGGTAAAGTGTCTCATCAACATATGCATATTCATCATTCTTCATATACATGTTGTTGTTTTCACTAGTCCTCATAAATCCAATCTTGATTAAGTAAGAGTGCAACGTTTCATACCATGCTCTAGGTGCTTGCTTTAGGCCATATAAAGCTTTGTTCAAATTACATACCTGATCTTTATTCTTCTCTTCAATAAATCCTTTAGGCTATTCAATGTAAACTTCTTCTTCTAGTATACCATTCAAAAATGTAGATTTAACATCCATTTGATATACCTTGAAATTTTTGTAAGTAGCATATGCCAACAATGTTCTCACTCCTTCAAGTCTTGCCATAGGTGCAAAAGTCTCACCATAGTCTATTCCTTCTTCTTGAGCATAACCTTTGCAAACAAGCCTTGCTTTATTCTGAATGACCTCACCTTTTTCATTTAGCTTATTTCTGAAAATCCACTTTGTACCAATTACATTTTTCTCTTTTGGTCTTGGGACCAGTGTCCATGTTTTATTTTTCTTGATTTTTTCAATCTCTTCTGTCATAGCATTCACCCAAGATTCATTGCTTAATGCCTCTTTTACTATCCTCGATTCAAACTCGAATATCAAACATGTGTTCTGTCTCAGTTTGTTCCTTGTCATCACTGGATCATCCTTATCTCCTATAATCTGACTTGATGCATGATTTCCTTTGACATATTTTGCTAATATAGGTTCGGTAGGCTCTGTATGATCTTTTTCATCACTCGGTAACTGAGTATTTTCTTCATCAGCTTTCTTGGTTAGACTTCTTGGTTGTACATATACAAACTCTTCATAATCTTTTGGTTCTTTGGAGTTTCCTTCATCATTCCTTTCTGAAAATTCATCAATTTTCACATTTGCACTTTCCACTATTTTGTTAGATGATTTGATCAGACATTTAAATGCTTTACTCCTAGAGGAATAACCAAGAAATGTTCCTTCCTCGCTTTTCTGATCAAATTTTCCATTTCTGTCATCTTTGTGAACATAACATCTACTTCCAAATATTTTAAAATAAATTACATTTGGTTTCTTGTCATACCAAATTCCATACGGTGTCTTCATAGTTCCTTTCTTCAGTTGTACTCAGTTCAGGGTGTAAACTGCAATGCTTATTGCTTCTCTCCAAAATATTTGAGGTACACTCTTTTCTATCATCAAGGTTCTGGCACAATCTACAATTGATCTGTTTCTTCTTTCAGCTATCCCATTTTGTTGTGGTGTTCTCGGTGTAGACACTTGTCTCTTTATACTATGATCATTACAGAATAAGTTAAATTCATCTGAAATGAACTCTCCTCCTCTATCGGATCTTAGACATTTCAACTGTCTTCCTGTTTCATTTTCAACTCTTTCCTTATACCATTTGAACATTTGAAAGGCTTCTGATTTCTCTTTTAAAAACATAACTAACATCATCCTTGAGTAATCATCCACAAATAATATGAAGTATTTATCACCATAATAACTTTGAACTTTCATAGGACCACAAAGATCAGTGTGTACAAGATCTAAAATTCCTTTAGAAGTGTAAGACTTACTTGTGAAGCTTTATTTTGTCATCTTACCCATCTGGCATCCTCGACATAATGCATTCTCAGGTTTTTCCAAGCTCGATAGACCTCTTACTCGGTGCTTCTTACTTATTTTGATCAGGTTATCAAAATTTACATGACAAAACCTTTTATGCCATAACCAGGTATCTTCTATTTTTGCATACAGATAATTGTTCTGAGTTGAGTCAAGATGAAATGTATTATCTCTTGTTTGAGTCTTGATAGTAGCCAACTTTCCATGTTTGTCATGAACTTTGACAATTCCTTTCTGAAATTCTATTCGGTATCCTGTATTGTTTAGCTGTGCTACACTCAACAAATTGTATTTCAGACCTTCAACCCAATATACATCATCACATTTAGCATTGTCAAGAAGTGTGATAGATCCTTTACCTTTCACAGGACATGGTGCATCATTACCAAATCTTACATAACCTCCATCATAATCTTCTAATTTAACAAACTTGTTTTTATCACCCGTCATGTGATGTGAACATCCACTATCTATGATCGAAGAATCATTATTATTTATGTGTGATATTAAGGCTTTTTTTTTAATATCTTTCTTCATTTGATCCATCTTTGATAGCCACATATACAACTTCCTTTGTCTCAGTCCCATCAGATTTATCATCATTGGATTCCTCATCAGCTACTAGGCATGTCTTTCTATCTCTCCTTCTGAAGTCTCGGTGCCCTCTGTATTGGTTGTCTTTCTGTCTGTCATCTTGGTATTCTCTCTTTTCACTAGATTCTTTGTCAGTGTAGTTTGAAGCCATATGTCCAATTTTATCATGGTTAAAACATTTCAAAGGTAACTTTCCTTTATACTTACCTTTTCCTCTCGGTAACCTTCTGGCCAATAATGCTTCAAACTCTTCTTTCTTTTTGATTTCCTCATATAGTTTGTGTACTCCTTCCATGTTTTTGTGGAATCTCTCACTTGTTCCACTGTGATTTCCTTCAACATACTTATACATTCTATCATTGTAATCATTAGATTCATCAAGATGAAAAGAACTGAATGCAGATTCAACTTTGTTTACCGAAGACCCACTGTTATCAAAATTACTTAAATCAAAGGCATGTAGCTTACCGATAGTAGCATCCAAAGAGACTGGCATGTTTGGTATAGACCTTAATTCATTAATTGCAGAGACTCGAATGGCATAAGCAGGTAGAAGTGTTCTCAGCAACTTACTTGTTACATCCTTTTCTTCAATAGTTCCACCTGCTCCTTTGATTTGATTGACAGTTTCCTTTAACCTTGTACTGTATTGGATTATGTTCTCACCTTCATTCATTCTCATGTATTCAATTTGTCCTCTTAGACTATCTACTTTTTCTCTTTGAACATGTTCATCACCACCATACACAGATATAAGCTTATTCCACGTAACTTTGGCATCATTACAACCTTCTAGATCATTAAACTCCGAGTCGGCCAATGCTGATGTTATTTCAATCATTGCTTGAATATGTTCTTGCTTTGCCTTTATCTCTTCCATTGTCATCGTGTAGGTTCTAGGTGTAGTGTAATCATTCTCCAGACAATATGTTGCATATTCTCCAATTCCTGATAAGTGTAGCTTCATCCTTTTCTGCCATGTGGAGAAACTTGACTTGTTCAACTTTGGTGCATCCCTTTTATACATCTTCGGATCTTGCCTCAAGTTCCTTTAAACTTTTCTTTTGGAGTTCTAGCTCTGATACCAGTTGTTAGTTAGATGAGAGGGGGGGTGAATCAGATAAACTCACAATTCAATGATCTATCCAGATTCAACCTTGGTATAACTTACTTGATATGCAACAATGACTGTAAATCATTCAAACTCATAAACTGATAAACTTGAAACAACAAAACACATATAACACTAGATTTAATGTGGAAACCCAAATAGGGAAGAACCACTGTGGGATTTCGGACCCACAAAGAAAATATGCTCTTCTAGACTATGCTAGGTTAAAAGCCAATCCTATTAAAGATTACATAAACACATTGCTAGATGTGACCCGGTCAAGGGATTTCCCTCAGATCTATCAGAATCTTGCACTTTGTTAGAAGTGACCTTGTCAAAGGATTTCAAACACTCATTTAGAATGTTACCTTGCTAGAGGATTTACAAATAAGACTGTTAGGTCCACTCGGTTAAGAGATTTCCTGTAACTCACAAAAATAAATAACAGTAATAAAATATATCTGCAACTTCACATCTAAAAGATTAAAAAAGACTCTATGTTCTCAAAATAATCTTGTCATAAGACTTATCTTCCTCCTTGCTGGGCTTCTCAATCTATTCTTCAATCAGATCTTCAATATTTTGTACTTAGTAATCACCTCTGCAGTATCTTTTCTCTTCTATGTGCCCGCATTCTGTGTTCATCAACTTTTCCTTATTTATAAGCAATTCCTAACTGCTTAATCTCCTTAATCACATTTCCCATGATTAATCTTAGCCATCAGATCTTCAAACTTGACTAGGTTCATTGAATCCTTTGAACTGAAAAACATTTTATCTTGCCTTGAAACTTGTATTCCTTCCTTGGTACTTGTGCTCAGTTATGACCGTTCAATCTGTTCTGTAGATCCAACTCTTCAATTTTCATTGCCGTAGATCCTTAACTAACTTCTTGCATGACATTCCAATCTTCTATAAATCTTCATCTCATTGGCATCCTTCATTTAATAATGTATTTATTCATCCAATGCATTCTGTTACTGCTCGGTTGACTTCTTCCTTCTTTAACCGACACTGATAACCTTGGTGTTTACTGACTAGCGCCTTGCTCGATAAAATAGAACAGTATCAAACCTTTACTTATTCTGTTGCATGAAATATTTTCCTTCTTATTCAATCTTCGAATACACATATATAGGATATCAAAACAATCAAAATAACATAATCTCATCAGTGTCTAACTTGGTAATAGTTGCCCATTGAATAACTCATTACTCCCCTTCATTTTCACATTCTTTCTGTGTCACTTACCGACATCTTTATACTCATCAAAACATACTCTTTAAGATATGGCAACATCATACTGAATCAGAAAATCAATTGCTTGACATCAATGACAAAATAATATTATTAAGACAGTAATCATCCTTTATCAATTATATCATCAATCTCCAACAACCTTCTCAATATCAACAAATTTAATGTAATGCCAACACAACCCTAATTAGGGTTCACAATTAGAATATTAATTAAAATAAGAAGAGGGGGGAATTTATTTTTAAAATTTCAAAAGGAATTCCCCAATTTAATATTGCTAAATGTAAAATTAATTTTAAACTTCTAATTTTGGACCATGGAGAAAATTGCTTTTAATATAGACTTTTATGAAGGCATAATTAAATTGGGGGATTAATTTTATATAGATTTATTATTGCAATTATTGACATAATTTTATTAATCAAGGATTATCAATGAGGATATTTTATAGATAATTTTCATATTAAATTAAATGTGGATGTTAGGTTAAATCTAATTTGGGGAATTTTATTAATGAAAATTATTAATTATTTTATGCGAATTCTAGCCTATGAGGTCATTATTGGCCAAATTATTTAATAGTCAAAATTTGAAGGTTTAGGTGGATTTAATTGGCTATAGTATAAATTATATTTATTTAGAAAATATCATTATTGAGATTGTTAACCTTATTGGTTATATTTAAAAAAAAAGGGGGGGTGAATTAACTTTAAATTGCGATGATCCTCTTAGGGAATAATCAGTCTTCATTAATAATTGTCATGTTATTGATTGAGTTAATTATTTAAATTTTAGTAAAAAAATTCTATTTACATCTTAGTTAAGACAAAACTTAATTGATTCCATTTTAAATGTAGATTATTTTATGAGTTTATGTTGTCAAAAAAAAAATTGTTGTTCCATTTTTTGACCAAAAGTTTGGGCACGACAAATGACTTGGGTCAAGACTAACACCTCTAAACACCCTAGAAACATATAAAACAACTAAAATCACTACAAAAAACCTATCCTAAGAATATTTAGTCCCCTTTTGTCCAAAAGTCCTAATTGGCTTATCAAGATGCCAAAATAGGGGTTTGGCTCACAAGATGGGGTCTTTTATTACAAACACAAAATGCATAATTGAAAAAATAAGGAAAACATCCTAAGACATGTTTAAGGTCTTATCCTTTCTCCTTCGAGCCTGAATGATCATGTTGAAGGGGTGCCCCATCACCAAAAAATCAAATGTTTGAGATCTGATCAAGGAGGAGAATTTACATCTAAGAAATTTAATACATTATGTGAAGTGAATGGAATCAAAAGACAACTATTAGCACCCCGGACACCTCAGCATAATGGAATTGTGGAAAGGAAGAACAAAAATATTATGGAAGCAACTAGAATCATGATATTGGAAGCAAATCTACCTCATGTGTATTGGAGAGAAGTAGTAAATACAATAGTTTACACTTTCAACAAAGTTCACATCAAAGGTGAAACTGGTAAGACCCCTTATGAACTATGGTTTGGCAATACTCCTACTCTTAAATACTTCAGAATATTTGGAAGCAAATGCTATATTAGGATAGATGAGTATGTTGGTAAATTTGATCATAGAAGTGACGAAGGAATATTTCTTGGTTATTCATCTAAGAGAAAGGCATATAGATGTTTTAATAAAAGATTACAGAAGATCATTGAAAGTGTTAATGTGAAGATAGATGAACACTTTAGAGGAAATTCAAGGTCTATAGATTTTGAACTAACAGTTGAGATGATCATAAATGAACCAATACAGAGTGCACCGGTATAGAATGTGGAGCTAGTCACACTGGCATCATCAAAGAATTCCATAGTGACTGAAGAACAACAACATGTGAATAAACCCAGGTATGTAAGACTGAATCACTCAGAAAATCCGATAATTGGCAATAAATATCAAGGTGTTATGACAAGAGGAAGACTGGCAAATGAAGAGGTATGCTTAATTTCTCAAATTGAACCAGCATCTGTTATTGAGTTATGCCAAGATGAACATTGGATAAAAGCAATGAAAGATGAATTAGAACAAATTGAAAAGAACAATACATGGTCATTAGTTCCCCAACCTAAAGACAAAAATGTAATTGGAACTAAATGGGTATTCAGAAATAAACTTAATGAAGATGGCAAGGTAATTAGGAACATATCAAGATTAGTTTGTAAAGGTTATTCACAGAAAGAGGGAATTGATTATAATGAAACCTTTTGCACCGGTAGCTAGAATTGATGCAGTTAGATTATTTCTTGCATTTGCAGCTCATAAGAACTATAAAGTATATCAGATGGATGTAAAATGTGCATTTCTAAATGGTGATCTTGAAGAGGAAGTTTACATTGAATGGCCTGATGGATTTTCATTGACAAATGTTAAAGATATGGTTTGCAAATTAAGGAAAGCTTTGTATGGATTGAAGCAAGCTCCTAGAGCTTGGTATGCTAGATTGGACAAATATCTTTTGAATCTTGGTTACACTAAAGGTAATGCTGAAAACAAATTATATTACAAAGTGACTAATGATGACATCTTGGTTATTGAAATTTTTGTTGATGATATCATTTTTGGAGGAGAAGATGGATTGTGTAAGGACTTTGCTAACAAGATGCAAGAAGAATTCAAAATGTCTATGATTGGGGAGATAAAATTCTTTTTAGGATTGCATATTTCACAAACTGATAAAGGTATATTCATATGTCAAACAAAATACTTGAAGGAACTATTGAATAAATTTGGTATGGAAAACTCTAAACCGGTAAGTACTTCTATGACTACAACTAATAAATTAACATTGAAGGATGATTCAGCTCTTGTTAATTTGACAAGATACAAATCTATGATTTGAGGTTTACTATATTTGACACAAACAAGACCTGATATAATGAATGCAGTATGTATTATTTCAATATTTTAGAGTAATCCTAAAGAAAATCATGAATCAATAGTAAAAAGGATTTTCCAGTACCTACAAGGCACAACAAATCTTAGTTTATGGTACCCTAAAGATGAAAATTTTGATTTATGTGCATACACCGATGCAAATTGGGTAGGAGATATAGATGACAGGAAGAGTACCACTTGCAGAGAATTATTTCTTGGTAGCAGATTGATTTCATGGATAAGCAAGAAGCAGAGTTGTACATCATTATCAACGAAAAAATAAAAATATGTTGCAGCAACAACTAATTGTACTCAGGTATTATGGATCAAGCAAATATTGAAGGACATAAAGGTAAAATGCAAAGAACCTATAATCATTTATTGTGATAATTCAGCAGCAATTGATATATCAAAGAATTCAGTATTTCACTCTAAGACTAAGCATGTTTCTATCAAATATAACTTTCTAAAAGAGAATGTTGAAGCAAAAGAAGTAAGATTGGTTTATGTGAATACTAAAGAGAAGATTGCAGATATCTTTACAAAACCTTTGCCTAAGGAAACATTTGAATATCTTAGAGAGCAGCTTGGGGTAATACCCTCACCGATAAAGACTTAGATGATTGGAGATTGGCATCAAACTGATAGAAACTAATAGAGAAATCTTTTTTCGGCTTTGATGGAGGAGAGCTACTTCTCAGGGGGAGTAGTTGGTTGCATGTTTTGGTATTTTATTCTTAACTGCTTTGGCATTTGATGTCAAAGGGGGAGAGAGATCTATGGAAATACATTCTTTGGAGAGACACTATTATTTAGGGGAGAGATATATACTCTTTGTATTTTGGTTTTGATTTCTGGTATTGATCTATTTCAGAGATTGTTGGTTTTTGGTTTTTGGCATTCTGTTTTGGCACTTAGATGTTTTTCCATCTAGTGTTGCCATCAATGCCAAAGGGGGAGATTGTTGGTATTATGGATGTGTTGCATTAGTTTTGTCATTGATGTCAACACTTATCCTTTTGGAGATCTATATTGTTGATTTGGCACTATGGTTATATTGGTTTATTATTGAGCCGACACATTGTGTTCATCGGTAAGGTCAGTGACTTATGCATAGTCACCGATATATGCTCACCGAAAGGTTATATGGTTCACTGACATAGATGATGACTTGTTATCATTTGGAGATCATTTGATTATGTCAAAGACATGGTTTGGATACTTGGTTTTGGTGTTTTGGTTATTGGTCTAATCGGGTTGACATATTTGTTGTTACCAGCAGATTGGTCTAGGTTATGGACCGGTATGCATTATCTATTCCAGATCAGTACAACATGTTATGGAGATGATTTATTGATTGGATATTGTTGTAATTGCATTGACGCGACATGATGCATTGCATCAAGACTGATTTGTAATTGATTTAATTTTAATATTCTTAGTAAGACAACCTACACATTTGGTCTTACGTTTTATATATATGTAAGATCTCATTTGTGAGATGAAAGATAGGATATGGTTATGGTATGGTATTGTAACATGGTATGTGTGAATATTGAAGATCATATGAGCAAACCATAAAAAAGGTTAAAGGAAGGTTGGAAGGTGTTTATCAGAGCTTAACCGGTACTGAATCTAGCATTGGAGATGCTATTTTGAGAAGTACATTATTCTAGGATTTAACCATCCTACTGTAGTCATTGTGACTCCCATTTGAGCAGCGTACTCTAGGCGGTTGGCCTTTATGCATGTGTAGACTCCATTTGTATACACATACTATCTATAGTAGTATCATATGATTGTGGGTAAGGTTTCCCACCGTGGTTTTTCCCTTTACAGGGTTTCCATGTCAAAATCTCTGTTATGTGTTGTGGATGTTGTTTCTCTTTCTATTTCATGCATTAAGTTTCACCGGTATTGATATTAACTGCTAATTTGGTTTACTAGTATTAAGTATTAAGTTTGATTAATTATTAATTGAGTTTAAATTTATTGACAACTGATTCACCCCCCCTCTTAGTTGCCCTTCCGATTCCTAACAATGGACGCCTGTGCGCTGCAGAGACATTTGGATGCCGCTCTAACATCTCGTGAATCTACAGTCCACAAGTGGCCATTTGAGTGTTACACTTGTGACTAGCAAGATCTATAGCACCTCTTCTTATGGCCACCGATATTGGTTTCATCCCAACATGCATATCTTCCCTCTATGGCTTCATCTTGGCTCTCTAGCAACTCATTCAAACCTTAGACACTTCTACACATTTTTTGACCTTTCTACACAAGCTACAACTTCTTGATTATTGGTCTCTCATTCCGCCATTGTTGTATTCATTTATCCTGTCACCATTGTCACAACTGTGTGTTGGAGGATTCTTGGTGCTCACCTTTACTCCAGCAGGTGCTTGCTCTTTTGGTGTTGAAGGGGAGTCTCTTCCTCTTTGTTTTCATTGTAACATTACATCTCCAATAACATACCATTCATTTGTTTATCTTAAGTTATCATAAAACATCTTCTTTGTCCATTACCTATTATCTTGGTTGTCCATGGAGGTGGAGATACCAAAGTGAGGGTCTGACTATGGCAGACCTCTAAAACACAACCTTAACATTTTATCTTTGTCTTGTGTGCAAGTTATCAAAGGAAGTTCGTGAGCTAGTCGGAGGCTTCAAACATGGGACTATTGTGAGCTTCTTTCCTTTCATTCCTTGTTGATTTTGTTATTTTGTTTACTAAGATATTATTAAGAATATAAATTAACCCCAAAGTCTGGTTATTTTGTATTCTCTATGTGAGATTTTTGTACTCTATAAGTACATGATACTAGTGCATCATCCACAACACATGTGTACATCCTCAAATAGAGAGAAAGTAGAGATCACCAGAGGGTCTTTGTGACTTGTTCTTTCAAATTTGGTGGTTAACATAGTTTTAGTATTATATGCGCTTCTTCTATCTAGTAATTTCCATTCATAGGTTTGAATAGTTAGTTGTTTATATCTTCCTATCTCACCAAAGTGCCAATTTAGTGAGGTAGCAAAGGAAGGATTGCTCATTGAGGTTTCATTACATTGAGGGTAGCAAATCACCTCCTCTATATTTTGATGAATCTGACATGAACTTGTCTCATGCGTTAACTTTAAAATATTTAAGCATATCCTTTAAGTGTTATTCAATATTTATGTCAAGTTCCTTTTTTACACCTTCTTTAGGGATTGTTGAAGTGTTGTAAGGCTTGTGTATGAGATTATGACATGTAATATAAAAAATTGCACCTTGTGCAATTCAACGCAAAAAATGGCACCTTCCTTCATGTCATTAGAGGTTGTGTACTGCCATCTTTGTCCTTTTGTCCATTAGGATCACTTTGTCAGCTTCAAACTGGAATTTCACCAACTCTGTCGACCTGTCACCTTTGGGACTATAGCATGGTGCAAAGGCATCCATGCAGTGTGCTAGCGCCCCGCAAATCTAACAGTCCACTAGTGGTTGTTTGAGCATTACACCTACACCCAAAAGGAATTGCAACGCTTCTGCATGCACCCACCGATGTCGACTTGCCTTCTAGGGCCTATATCTCTCACATTTGAAGGCATCTTTGGGATCTTTTGCATTTTTTAGATCACTTCTTATAGGTTGGAGCTTTTGGTAATCTCTTTGGACAACATTCATAGTTTTTCCAACAAAGACCACCATTGTTGTAGCTCCCCAGATAGCTCACAACACCGTTTTCATAGCATCTTGAAAAGGGGAGTTTACTCATTGTCTTTTTCATTCATTTTATGCATTATCACTCTTTTATCTTACATTGTGTTTCAATCATCTTTATCATTTATTTCCTTATTGCTTTATTTGGGTTGTCTGAGGAGGTGGAAACACTAAAATGGGGCTCTGACTTAGGAAGACTCCAAAACACAACCCCCAATAAGAAGCTCCAATCGTGGACTAATTGTGAGTTCTTTTCATCTCTTTCCTTCTACTTTATCCTAGTTGTTTCATATTTTGCATTCATTGGCTTAGTTTTAGTGTTTTCTATGTTTTTATTACATTATAATCACGTTTGATACATTATATATGATATTTGTACTTCGTCCATACAGGAAGACAATGTGTCATGCTAGTGTCCTAGACCTACACACTCATCCTCTAGACAAAGGCTTAACAAAATCGATCGAGAGTCTTAGCTTGCGGTCTATTAGCCTAGTTTGTCATTTTCATCCCCTGGCTCACCCTTAGTGCCAATATAAGTAAGGTATCAGAGGGTCAATTTGTTCTCTAGGATTCATCATTCTTGAGGTGACAAATTTCCTCCGCTACATTTTGGTGAATCCGATGTGAAGCCATTTTTCTTTTTGTGTCATGTTTTTATCATATAGCTCATTTCATATATTTATAATCTAAAATTTTAAGATTTAAAGCATAGTTTGCATCTTTGTCCTAGCATTGCATTAGCTTCTTCATCTTTTTATTAGTAAGCTTAAGTAGAAGACAAAATCCTTCATTTCCCTATAGTGTAGTTTTAGTGTCGTGAGGCTTTTCTATGAGCTTTATGACCCATACTGCCATAGGAGCTATAGTCAGGAGGTCATCTAGGCTGAGTTTCCCTCCTGATCATTACAGTCCTTCTCTATATGATGCGATGATGAAGAACCCTTTTCATGACTTTGATGAGCCTTTCCCCTCTTATACTCTCCATATACCTTTCATGGGAGGCTCATCAATTGCTAGCTCTCAGAACAATTCCTCGATGAACTCTTTGCCACCTTCTCCTACTATTGTTGACCATGATTCCGTTGTCACCATTGACTTTGACCAGATTCAGTCTCTAGAGGAGAACCTGAGAGATTTCAAAGGGTTCCTTAACCGAGAGAATATCCTCCCTTAAGCTAGAATGTAGTAAACACTTTGAGAGACTTTCTTATCTCAGATAAGAAAGGTTTGGAGATGCTGAGGGCATTATCTATTATTGTCAAAAACTATGTACCCTTGGCAAATCCACCCCCATAGGATGTCCAACTTAACACTTGTGGTTCCCAGTTGGGTGTTGACATACCTGGTTTGACAATACACATGTTCAAACTTGGGCCTACCATTCATAGCATCAATTCCTTGACCACTCCCTTAGGGTATACAAGTATGTCTAGTAGCTCAACCTCTACCTCTACTGCAGCTCAAGTCTCTGCGGTCAGCGCTAGTACTACCTCTATCGGTGGCACTGGTTCTCTTGGTAGTGCTGGTGGAGGTGGTGGTGGTGGCTCTCTTAGAGGCACTGATGGAGGTGGTGGCGCATCTGGCCCAGCTCTTCCTCCTCCACTCGCTAATCTAGTCTTGAACACCATCTTACAAAAAATGAGGTAATCACAATTACAACTCACAAACTTGGCCTCCACTTCTAGTCAATCATCTATGTCTACATATTATAGGAAGATTCCCCTTGATATCACTATCCTAAACACCATCCTTCCTCATGTGGCTAAATCATTAAATTTTGATAGGTTCAATGGTGATGGGGACCCTAATGTGCACATTGATTCCTTCATGACCATATGTAGTGATTATCAAAACTTGGATTTTGTGTTTCTCAAGCTATTATCATGATCCCTTAAGGGAACCATGTTAGAATGGTACAAATCCCTACCAAATCATTATATTTATACCTTTGATTAGCTCATGGATTTGTTTCTTAGATGGTTTTAGGCTAACACTGACAACAGGGTCACTATCGCCGACCTTGTTCACTGTAAGTAGAAGCCTAATGAAAAGATCACGGATTTTATCTCAAAATATCAATTGATCTCTATTAGAATCCCTTTTTCCTTGCCAGATAGCGATATGCAGAGGATGTTCATTGGTAATCTGTAATCGACATTAAGGGAGAAACTATCTCTTAGTCATTACTAGAACTTTGCTAATATATGCTCCACACTTACATACTACCAACACACCGTGACTTTGTTCGGAGATTCTACTTCAAACTCTCACGGTGGGTCTTTTGCTGACACCTCCATGGAAGGGTCTAGAAAGAACAAGGTTGTCACTAATGTTGTGGTTTTCTTGCAGGGATAATAGAATAGAGCCTTCACCAAATTGAATGATTCTTACTTGAGAATTTTGTAGTGATTATTAAAAGATAATATGATTACCCTTCCTGAGGTTTGACCATTTTTTGATAACAAACCCTATTCATGCAGGTATGATGGGTCAAAATTTTGCCATTACCATCATGTGTCTCATCATAACATTGAGTGATGTTATCATCTTTGAAATATTTTCCAAGACCACATTGACAGTGGGGCGATTAAAGTGGATGCACGAAAACATAAGTCGAACAAATCTATTGATAAAACTAACAAGGATTTGTAGATCTACACTGATCTATTTCCCTTGCATTTGAGGAATTTCATTTTTGTATCGGATGCTTGTTCAGATGATGGTCCATTTGTGAACATGGTCACTATCACTCCTATTTGTTCACCTCCAAGTCAAAAGGAGACGGTGTCTGATGTGTCTTTCACCCCCCTAGATGCCCCGTACTATGGAGAGCTTGCTCCTTTGTACATCCCTACTAAGGTGAATGGTCAAATTGTCACATGTGTGATGGTTGACTCATCCTGTAGAGTTGGTGTTATCACAAAGGACTCTATTCGTGAATGATTGGAATAGACCCACATATGATGAATCTTAGGAAACCCTAAGAATGTATGATGGTTCTTCTATCTCTCCTTTGGGTATCATCGCCTTGATGGTCCTCGTCGGACCCAAGGCTATGTCTTCCATGTTTGTGATTAGACCTATTTTGGGTTAAAATAGGTATTCCCTGGTTGATTGCTATCGATGCAGTCCCTTTGGTGATTCATAAATGTCTTAAGTTTCCTCATGAGGTTTCAGTGCATGTCATTCAATATACTAGATATCGACTCTTGGTAGCTTGTGGGGATTTTTTGCTAGATCATTTTTGCCTGCTTCGGTGAGGCCCATGCTTCCTTGTGGTGATTTGATGTATTGCGTGTATTATCAATATAAGATGAGGGAGTTGGACCCTGCATTTGTTCAACCTAGTTATTCATTACCTCTTCCTACATCAACCTCTACTCCATCTATTCTCATGTTGGAGCAGGTAGTGCTCCATGTCCAATCATCATTGGGAGTTGGGGCTAAGCCTATTCCTTTGAATAGACCATACAATCTGCCAAGGACTACACAACCATCAGTGGTGTCTTTCGTTCCTATGACTGCACCAGTGCAGACAAGGGAAATGTACCTGCATTGTCAAAGTATGCAGACCACCCTCCCTTCGATCTCCTGATCATGGCTAATATCCCTCGGCCTTCTTGCTATGAGAAAAGGAAATGTTCCTCTCATGTTCGTTCATCTCTGCTTGCTCCTATTTCTCAGCTTGCATCAACACCTTTTTTTTCTCCCACTGCTCCTTGAGAGAAGTGAGGTAAGGAACCTATTGTTGTGAATGTAAGACCTATTTTGAATGCACCTCTTGTTCCATCGGTGGGCTTTCTCCTATCCCTGACACGGTTCTAGAGGCCTCTCCTATGGAGCATGATTCTCTTGAGTCCTCTTGGGCATCATTTGGTGGCCCTCATATTTGTCATAATCAACATGTGCATGAGTGTAAGCGCTATCGATAGGCCATGGCTTGTGAGCATGAGGCTATGTTACAATCTGCTGGTGCATCTTTAGCGCCCAATTTTGTTGCATCAGATCCTGTTTCTGCATCATCTTCAATTTTTATTTTTCATTTCTTTGATGCTTGTTAATGAGACTCCCCCTAAGCTGGTGCAGGTTTTAATTGCTCCTTCATTAGAGCCTCCTCTCATCACCTTCTTCCCGAAAATACTCCCCTTGTTTCACAATCATTCTAGCATCAGAGTTTCCCTAGAGTTCTTTAGCCTACTATGATTGATAGGAGGCCTTCTTATCCTATCTGACCTGAATGCAAGCTTGAGCAGGGCCTCATTCTGAAGTTTTAATGATGAAAACCCTCGCAGGTATGTTCCTTACTCTCTTCTATTCCCGTTTTAGTGCCTACTAGTTTGCCTGTTTTTGTGTGCATGGTTGAGATGACTCCACCTTCTCCTGAGTTTGTCACTACCCCTCTCCTGGAGACTGATAGTCCTATTGCTATTTCATCTTCTTTGAGTGATTCATCCGCTTCCTCTACCAAGGCTTGCTTGTTCAACTCCTTGGAAGACATCCTGGCCTTGTCTACGATCTTCACATGATCATTGAACATTGCCTCCTCTGAGCTTGTGGATGCAAACATTTCTATTTCTTTGTCCCTTTCCCTTGCTATTGGTGAGGCACTTGGTGAATCTCTTGAAGAAACACAATGGACCACTAAGAGGGGGTTGAATTGATGGTAATAAAAAAACTTAAACTATCTAAAAGATTAAAACATTAATAACTGAAGTCAAGACTATGAGAAGAGATATCAAACCCATTTAAACACACAGACACACAAATCATACTCATAACACCAGATGTATGAGGAAAAACCAATGTGGGAAAATCCTCAATGAGAAATGTTGTTGGAGTCTACTGCTAATCTAGCCTCACAAGTAAATTTGATTATAATGTTTTTAAGGCACCAACCCAAGGAGCACCAACCCTTGAAGTTTATGGGCACCAACTGGATGGAGAACCAACACCTAACTTTATGGAAACCAACCCAAAGGAGAACCAACCCCTATCTTTATGGGCACCAACCCAAAGGAGCACCAAACCCTTGCTCTGAGCACCCACTCAGAGAGTTACAATGAACATATATTAAATACAATTTGAGTACCTTCTTGCAAAAGAGGTTTTGCAACTCACAAATATTTTTCTCTTGATATTAACTTGACTCTTTTATGTTCTCTAATCTTAGCCTTCAATCTCAACTCTCTACATTCTGCTTGGCTCAATCTTCTTTCTCTACCTCTCATAATGTATATAACTCATTGTGTTATATGCCTTGACTCTCCACACCCTAGTCTTTGGTTTTTGTTGCTTTCTATCTTCTATTTCATACTCTTCACTGTCTGCTCTCTGCTTCTTTGAGTCTCCTCCACACATCTAAACATTCTACATGCAATCTCTTCTCTAGTATTATTCATGCACTAGAATCGTGTTATTAACACTTGCATGGACTACTTCTCTATGACCCACTTCTCTCTGTTTTCTCTCCTCTTCTTGCACTACTCCACTCACAACACCCACACAACTACAACTATAAAAAGATTTCCTTCTTCCTCTTACACCTTGCTGAATACCTTCTATTCTTACTCACATCCAGTCTAGATGCACGTCACTATTTTTTATCAGCAACCACTTGTGTACATCTTCCAACTCAGCTTCCTCATTTTCATTTGTTAAATCTCATCAGTTGTACATAGTTCTTGGTCATCTTTGTACCTACAGGATTTCCCTCCAAGGGTGGCTTTACAATCCGATCTCCTCAGCCTCAGAGAGATCATATCTCCATACCAATCAGATTCTCTGTACACATCACTCAGACAGATAACTGCCTACAATAAATGTATTCTCTTGGAAACAACTATATTCAGATCATTCTTTTGATATTGGATTACTCTAAATAGTAATCATTAGCCTAGTACATTTGCCCGAGCCTCAAAATACTCATCAACATCCTCTTCAACTTGATAGATATTAAATGTTGCATCATTTTCTTCAGTCGACTCTGTACTCTGATTATGAACTTTAGTAATCTTCTTTTTCCCATGAGATCTAATCACCTCTTTATGGATCATCTCGAGCTCCACAACCTACTTTGGCCTAGTTACCATCAATGCAATCACCATCCTTTGTCAACCTACTTTGATTGGATCGACAACTACCTCATTTATGTGCACCAATTCTACATTCACCTACTTTAGTGTATCAACTTCTATATTCGATCACTTGGAAGCCACATGTGTTTATTTTGTCATCCAAGTTTCTCGATCAAAGTCAGTCAATTTTCACATAAGCCTCTACATCTATTGGCACACATCTGTGGCACCAAATTTATCATTCAACATTTCTAGTCACAGTTGGTCAACAACCATGCGACCTATCTTCCCTATCAGGAAGAAGATGTGTCATCAAAATCTTCTCATTCGAAGTCCAAGTCATCAAGTGAAACTTGGTTGACTGCCATGTGGATTACTAAGTCAATCGACTTGGAAACGTGCTGTCTAAATTGCTTAGTCATCTTCGGTCATCTATCTGTGTGAGTAGTTCATCTATCGGGTTGCAGACATGGTGCCAAATATCTACCTTCAAAAACATGTAGTAAATTATAGTCAACCTGCCTTTGATTTGTCTCGTACATGCCATGCCATTGGATCAGACTTGGTCAACACCCATGTGGACCACTATGCCTATCGAGTTACAGTTGTTAGTATCTCGCATCATCATCTCTATGTCTAACTTACCCATATGGGGTAAGCATCTGCGAGTGACTCATTCACATTTGTTAGCCCGCACAACACTCAATGTGACCTCTTAACCCATGTGGGATAAGAGACTTCATTGTTCTCTTTGTTCCCACTTACTCCGCATGATTATCTCACTACCATCTTGCCTCGTGTAGGATAAGCATTTTCAAGAAGTCACCCTTCAATTTCTTATCCCGTACCACCATCTATGAGCACATCTTACCCACATGAGATAAGGACTACCTTACTCCTTCATTCACTTCCTTATCCCGCATTGCCATCGCTTCTTTGTTTTTGAGTTATCTTCAGCCATGCGGGGTAAGGAAATGCATGTGCTTGAGTTCCCCCACGCTACACATAACATAAGCTTTCAACTCGTGGAGGGTAAGAAATTTTCTTTGTTTAATTTCCCCAGTGCCACTCTTTACATACGATTTGGACCCATCCAGGATAAGCCTTTTTCACATTTTATCCTTGCATCTCCTTAGCCCGCATAAATAAAATTAACACTATTTAGACCGTGCGGGGTAAGCATTTCACTTTTTTTATGTATCTTCTTATCCTGCATGAGAAAAATTAGCACACTCAAGGTCGTGCGGGGTAACTCCTTAGCAAGATGGCAATAGTCAATAACACGCTATGTTGTGCACACCCAAAAGTGATAACTTGCATAACCATCATTTTATGCAATTCTTCTTCTACACTCTTCAACTGTGATAACCTTCATGTTATTGATATCTTCTATCACAACATCAACATGACTAACCTATCATGTTATTGACAACTCCTATCGCATAACCTATGTGTTATTGACATCTCTGGTCACCTTTTACAGTTTCATAGAATGTGATAACCTGCGGGTTATTGACATCTGCAACTGGTACTTTCTGTAACCGCATGCAACCAATTCAACGATAACCTGCATGTTATGCACAACTGCAACTTTACTTTTGCAGATTCAGACAAGCTTTCTCAATGCCTCCACCACATTATGACCTATGTCAACTTCATCCAAAAACCTATCCCAATAGCACATTCCATGCTTTCCTTCTATATCTCCTTGTGCGTATAACATGGTGTTATATAATGTGTCATGTTATATGGTTTAGCAACAACACTTTTTCTCTTGGACAACCCTGTTTGCTCCATGCAATCATAGCACCATGGCCTTGGTCCTTTAATCACCTATAAGTCCAGTAGTAGAATCCATTGTCCTCTTTGTAGACACCTAAAAAATGTCTCACTGATCATGTACTAATTATTCGTCTAATTGATTAAATAATTATTTAATTAAGCTAATTAATCTTATTCTTCTAAAATTCATATTTCTTCATCATCTTACTAATTATTCTATTTTTATTTCTAATCAATTAATCATTTAACCCTTTCTCTCAATATTAATTATTTAAATTAATTGTGATTTTAATCCTTTAATTTAAATAATCTTTATTATTTAATTAAATTCAATTTCTAAATAATTAAATAGTTTCTTTAAATTATTTAATTAATTAATTTATTCTTCCAATTCAAATTCTAATTCCAAATCCCCAAATTCTAATTTCATCTAATTTTATTTAATTTCATATTTCATCTAATTTCATTTAATTTTATTAATTCATCTAATTTCATTTCATTTCGTTAATTCCCCAAATTCAAATTCATATTCTAATTCTTCTAAATTCATCTAATTCAAATACATGTGCATGATTTTAAAAATCAAATTCAAAATCAAAGTCAAGTTCTAATATATTCAAATAACAAATTGAATTTAAAAATAAATTTAATATTTGAATTAAATCTCATGCAAAGATTAAATTGAAAATCAAAGTCAAAGTGCAAGCACATGCTAAATTAATTAATTCAATTAATTAAATAAATAAATCATTATCTCTCCAATCTCTATTTCTATCTTCCACTTTTATTTTTTCTAAAGAGATATCATTCAGTTAACTATTCAATGTATTTTAACTGATTATTGCAATTAATTGATTAATTACATTATTCTTCAATTATCCTCCAATCATTCTTTTTTCATCTTTCAATCAACTTTTTTTTTCAATCAGTTAACTCAATTAACAATTCAATCTATTCTGTTCCACCTCCAAATCAACAGTTCAACTATCAATCAACATGTGAGCTTACCTGAGTTCCACCTCCAAATCAGCAGTTCAACTATCAATCAACATGTGATCTTACCTGAGTTCCACCTCTTGATCATTTTGTTCCACGTCTCAATCAATCTCACCCAAAAATCTATAAATTCAGTATTCAATCTCCAGTTTCAACAATCACAAACTTTGAATCTTTGTGTCAATTGCAGGTTACCAACGCAATATCTAGGAGCCATCATGCCACAAAGAAGAGAAGAACAATGGAAGCCATGATTCATAATAGGGAGTTTTAGATTGTCTAATTTGATTCAATTATGCATCTATTTCATTGATTTATGTTTAGGATTGCTTAAATAGTTAAGGAATTCATGATTTTCCTTATTTCCTATTTAGCAATGATGATTTTAAGCATATACATTCTGGTGAACCTAAAGTGAACAACAACTAATTAACCCTCTATGTTTCTTATGTGATTTTGTAGGATCGTACAGGTTTTCATATTTTTGTAGGTTTTGTACGGATTTCAAAGGCAAATTTAAACATCACGCATTCGTACACACATCATCACACAATCACATAGATAGAATTATGCATTTGATCAAAGAGGGTGATGCATTCGTGTAGAACCCATCATGCATTCGTTATTCATATTTAGGCATTCAATTTTTTTTCATTTTTCTAATTTTTAATTCTCTGTCCTGTCTAAAGTTTGCAAATATGAAGAATTTTTTTTATCCTTATATGATTCTATCAATATAATATCTCATGGAAAATAAGGTAAAGTTTAATATTTCAAGTGCTCAAAGAATAACATAACAAAGGAGGCAGGCTATAAATTACCAGTGAATCCTAAAGGCAGAAAAAAGAATACAAGACCTAGAGGACCAATAAGCTATTGACAAGTACAACAACCTTGTTCTATCATACATAGTGCAATATGACTTGATTAATATAGAATGGTTGATGAGAGATCTGATTAGGGCCTCATAGTCTGTTTTGCAGGTTTCTGGTGAAGTTTAAGATTTTTATAGTTTTTTTTTTTTAAATTTTGTTTATCTGTCACACATTCATCTTATCAGTTTCACGCATTCGCTCTATCAGGTTTATGCATTTGTCCAGTTATCATCACACAATCACCTAGGCATCATTACATATTCGCTCAGATAGTATCACACATTCGTTTGATAGATAGTTTGGCTTTCTATTTTTTGTTTTTCTCTATGTTTTTCTGGTTACTGATTCCCCGTTTACAGCCTATGGTGAAATTACAGAGAAGGCTTGATCATCCCAGATTATTTTGGAAACCAATAACAATTTAATTGCAGGATCCTGTAGGGTTAAACCACTTTTGGATTTTAGGTTTAAAATTGACATGCATGATCTCACACTTCATCTTGTTGCTTAAAATAAATCTTGGGATTAAATTGACATGCATGATCTCACACTTCATCTTGGTGCTTAAAATAAATATTGGGATTAAAATTGACATGCATGATCTCACACTTCATCTTGGTGCTTAAAATAAATCTTGGGATTAAAAGTGACATGCATGATCTCACACTTCATATTGATGCTTAAAATAAATCTTGGGATTAAAATTGACATGCATGATCTCACACTTCACTTTGGTGTTTAAAATAGACATGCACATGTGTATCTCACACCTCAGCTTGGGCTTTAAAATTGATGTGAATATGGCTTATGAATAGAATAAATCACACATTCTGATATATAAGGGAAGAAGAACTTTCTTGTGTCTTGGATGGACCTATTATTTAATTAAGTACCTTTTTGACCACCTTCGGGGTCTTAGGAGAGAGGTAAATGTGATAACGACACACTTTTTCTTTTCATTAGTGAGGGGTATCTTTGACTAGGGATTTCATCACCCCACAGAGGTACTTCAAATTGGTATGCATTGGGGATATCATCTCTCCCAGCATACTCTCAAGCGGGTTTTTTGAACTGCTATATAAACATATTGGTCAAGCGGCTAGAGTGTTGAGTGAAAATGACGTATGTGGGGGGCCTTCCCTGCACCGATAAGCTTAACTAAATCCTTAAGTTCCTTGCTCTGAGAATCCATTGTTGGATCAAGATCCCTTAAAACTTACAATAAGAACCAACTCAGTAGCCCAAATCCGATGTTTATTAGTTCGGGGTGTGTAGATCGTACCCATAGATACCCTCCATGTACCTTTCATGATGAGATAAAAAATCCTCGGTGATAAGATCTTCGGATCGTCAGGGTAAGAGAGACTGGCATGCTTGAGAAGTGTGTGTCATGGAGTGGAGCTAGTACTACCAGACTCTCTATCTATTCATCTTGTTTTGGTATTTTGTTGTGGGGCCCCATTGAACGATTTCCACTATCTAGCCTAAGATTGTCTTCTGTGTTTTTGTGTGTATTATTGTGTCGTGCTAGTATTGAGTCAGTATTTGGGCTAGTTTATGCCCTACCTTACGTAATTTTGATTTTTTAGAGATTGTCGAAACACGGTTCATCTAGCTATACTTATCTTCAAATAGTGTTCTTAGAACTGAAAAAAGACTTGTCCTACAAACAAAGTTACTTGAAATAGAGTTTATCTTGAAACATTAGACAGTTCAACAAAGTCCAAAATTTTACATACTTGTGACCATAGGTTTTCTTAGAGTCCTTAGGGTTTGCATAGTCATCATTATCATCCTCATTTATGTCCTTAGTTTGCATAAAGTCCTTGCATAGTCCTCATTTACGTCCTTACTTTGCATAGGTCCTTGCATAGTCTTCATCTACATCCTCATAAAATTCCCATATACATCATTGTAATCTTCGCATAAGTCCTTGCGTAAGTTTTACATAGTTCTTAGAAAGTTATTATTTGTGTCTCATTAGCATCCCTAGTTCATTCTAGTGTCATCATAATCTTCATTTTAGTCCTTGTCTAGACTCCATATATGTATGTCTTAGTTCATTGTCATTTGCATCGTGTGTCCTAATGGGTCTACCAAGTAATGGTTTTATCCCCTTCGAGCAACCTAATCTAGTGTCGAACGACGGTCAACGGGAAATCATTGACAGCTTAGATAACTTGGCTTGGCAATTAAAAACAAGTGCAGCTCAGTACATAGGAGTTGAGTTTGAGCTAGATAGAGAGTATAATATTGCCCACAAAATTGATAGAGAAATTACAATAGAACTTCTTAGACAAGAACTTGAAAAACTTTCATTACAAAAATCTCAACAAGGTACTCAACAAGTTCTGCGTCCTAATCCCCAATAGAATGATAGGTCTAGTTTTTGTATACCTCACTTTTTGGTCTAGAGTCTTGCATTCATACCCAAGGTTTGTCGTCATCTTGCATTAGGTCTTAGTGTCCTCATATAGAAGTCTTAAATGCCTATCACAAGATCACAAAAGGCAAAGAGTGAAATTGATACAAATAATGGCCTGCCAATTAACCCTACTTGGAACATGGGTATATCAAATAGTCAAAACTATCAATAGTCAAATCCCTATGGCATGCCAATAATACAAGAACTACAACAAAAATTAACACCTGAAGAAATTGAGTCAGCTCAACAGGACCCACATGTTCTTAGGATTCTAAATACCCTTATAAACAATGATAGAGATCGATATCTTTCTTTGGTATTACAAAATGGTGCCAAGTTACCTTAAGGTTTTGATGTCACAATGATCTTACCACCAGGAATTACCTTAGGTCAAAATAGCAATCAAGGACCAAATGTAACACAAACACAAGCTCTGACTTCAAGTTCCTCCCAAAATACATCAACATCATGAACTCAAGCAACTTTGGTGTCAAACATAAGTTCTCAAGCAAGTGCATCATCCTCGACTATGAATGTAAGCACACAAATGGAGGATACTATAACTTCTCAAACCATACCAATATAATCAAGTGTCATGACACCAAGTCAAACACAAGCCTCACATGTTTCTCATATGACAAGTGTGACTCAACCTCTAGTTTCCTACTCAATAGGTTATCCATACAGTCATCAGAACATAAACCCAGGTTCTGCTAATACAATGAGTACAACCCAATCAAACATGGGTTTGCAATTTTCTTATTTCACAATACCTAGTGGAAGCCACAACACGTATAATTACAACTATGGTACATTTCAACAACCTCCTATTTATACTTCCACAAATCCTTTTGTGGGAAACATACATGCACAAAATGAATCATTGACTCAAATGGAAATTTTAACCCAACAAGTACATAATCTACAACAACAGGTGACAATTATGCAAATTGGTAATGACAAAAAGAGTTATACAATGGAAGACTTACATCCTTATCCCTTTGATCATGTTGGAACCCTAAAATTTTCAAATTTCAGAGTTCCAGATTTATGCCAAAAAGTAGATTTCTATGCTCAATCATGTGTAATATCTATAATCAAGTAAGTTCATTCAATTCTAACTTGTAGAGACCAGGTTTGATTCATCCATCAAGAGGTCAGCTCGAGGTATGTATATGTTTCACAAATTTCGGAATAAAGCCAAATATAACTTTTTGAACCATTATTCTTTTTCATCTCAACACTTCAGGTCAAATTAACTATTCCTTGGTATTTCATGTATATCTCAAGACCTACGTTTTGAATTTCGGATTCATATGAAATTATTTGATATGTTTTCTAAAGACAAATCTAAATTCAGAGCTTTTCAGTCAGATGTTAGTAAATCATTTTGTAGGAACATAACTGAAGAACAAGGAGCTGTATCAGAAGAGGGAAATCCTTTATCCCACATTGTTTGTGGATAGGCTCTTTTAACACTAAAATCCAAAGCGGCTCGTATGATAACTGTCAAAAGACAAATGTCTTTTGGCATGAATAAGGCTAAACCTAGTGGACCCCACATGCACGTGCACATCTCAAAGTGCACAAATTTTATAGGAGAAGGACAAATTAGAGATTGAGCAATTTGGGCAGATCGAATAATGATATTAGAAGATCTGACGGCCATCGCTATACTCCAAGATAGAGATGCACACTGGTTTATCCCCGCAACTTGGTGACAAAGAACGTGTAGAAAAGGGGAGGTTAATGAGCATGCAAGTTTGAGATTGATCCAACGACGGTCGCTATACCATGATAGGAAGTTGCATGACCTATATCCCCTATGATATAGTGACAGGCAAGGTGGCAGATGAGGTGTCATCCTGGTGGATTTGCAAGTGAATCAGGATGTACCACGCGACAGAGTGCAGAAGAAGAACCTAGGTCTAGTGGCGGATGAAGTGGCAAGGCTGATGGCATCCAGTGGTAGTCGAAGTGGCGCCCAAGTGGCGATCAAGTGGAAGGTGCAAGTGGTGGGTAGGTGGATCCATGAGCGAACCAAAGAATGACATGTGACATAGATGGATAAAGAGAAAGGAGAGCTGCTCATGCAAGGTTATAGGCTGGGTAGATAAGGAAGATCAGATAGTCAGACGAGTCGATCTGACGATGGTCGCTATACTGCAATCGAAAGTGTATGCAGGAAAAGTGGTGTGATAAAATGAATATTATGAATTCAAGACTAGTCCACACACTAATGGGACTCTTGGTGCAAGTTATGGAGCTATATGGAATATCTCAACTTCCCAAGGGATGTTCCATTGTTATCTATCTCACAAGACCCCTTAAGCCAATTCCTTTGCTCTCAGATCACTGAGCAAAGTGACTTAGGGATGACAATCATGAGAATGAGGGATGTTTGATCAATCTAACATGAATGCAATCCTAATGTGCATGATATTAACAAAAGATGAACTAAGCTAGCATGTATATGATGATAAGATGAAAGGATTAGTAAAATAACTATCCTAACATGATGCACTAGCTTAATATGATTATTATGATAGAGAGAAATACTTTTAAAATGCTTATTATATTATTTATATTCAAAGAGGGATTAAAATGCTTGATAAAAATGAGTATAGATTAGATGAATAAAACTTGGATTCTTGAATGATAGAAGAATGGCTCTATTTATAGGGAAAATAGGTTAATGAAGGGTCAAGATTGGATGATCCTATCAAGGGTTAGGATTGAAAGTTATCAATCCATGTTTACAATTCTCACCAATGAAATGGTGACAATTGCCAATATAAGACTGCTTGAGAGGAGATGTAAGAAGCATTAAATGCTTGAGAAGACCTTATGGCTACCTTAGGAGGTAAGGGTTAAGGTTAGGTTAGGGTTATCCATTGGATAAAGCTTTTACCCAAAGGATAAACTCTTGTGCAAGGGTTAAAGGGATAACCAAGGTTAAGGCCATGAATGCTTGATGAGACCCTTGGGTTAGATGAAGGTTGAGTTAGGAAAAAAGTCTCTAATCATGCAAGAGGGTTGAGTTAACCATTAATGGTTAGGAAGACTGTCAAGGTTAACTTGTTGAAGACATAAAGCCTTTAATGGTTATTGAAGACTTTAAGGGTTTGAGAAGTGACTTGCCTTTGTTTAGGAATGTGACAATATTTAGTTAATGGGTTAGGATAATTTAGAAGTAATTAGAAGAATTTAGAAGAGGTTTGAGAGAAGCAAGTGGATGGAGGGTAATTTTAATTAAAATAAATTGCTTTATTTCAACAAAAATAGATGCAAGTGGGGGGGGGATTTAAATAAATTAGATTTATTTATTTGAAGTGAACAATTTAATTAAATGTAAATTTAATTAAAAAGAGTAGAAAAGGGATTTAATTAAATAAAGTGATTCATTCAATTAAATGATATGAAAGGCCTAGGTGAATTTAATTAAATAAAGTGAATAACTTATTTTATCAAATAGATGAATGTTAGTGATTTAATTAAATTATTAGATTTAATTAAATAGAAGAATGAGAATAAAATGAACATTAAATACACTTTAGGAAAGTGGTCATTTTTATACATCTACATTTTGCCCCTCTTTGAAGTGACATCTGTGCACATGTTGATTCAAAGAAAATTGATGTGTTGCCAAAATGTGATCTATGTGATGGCGTGTGTCGATATGTCGATGTCGTGCCCCAGATTTGATAAATGATATTGATAATGCCCCCTCGGGAGATGAATAAAAAAATTGAAAATTTGGATGAGTTGATGATTGTTTTAAATTTGATCCCATTTTTAAATTTTGTCTATGTTTAATGCATGTCAATTGATTCATCTCCCGATAATGATCTTTTCTAGTGTTAAAAGCGAGAGCACGAGTAAAATACATGCCCCACCTACTGACCCTAATTTACTTTTACCCTATAAAAAGGTAAAAAGTGATTTTATTTGTATCATTTGTGCCTTTTGACTTTTGGTGAGAGTGACATTTGGAGAGTGACAAGATGTCGGTTCCCTATGCTTCGCACCAATTCGAGCACGTTTGTTGATAGAGGAGGCCCACCACATATGGTCCACCTGTAAGTCATCTAAATTTTGCAATTGATTGATATGACTGTATGATTCATGATGCAATGATATGATTTGTGAGATGTATGATAATGATATGCTTGTGAGATGTATCATGAAAATGAGATGTATGATAATGATATGCTATGAGATGTATCTTGAAAATGAGATGTATGATAATGATATGCTTGTGAGATGTATTGTGAAAATGAGATGTATGATAATGATATGTTGTGAGATGTATCTTGAAAATGAGATGCATGATAATGATATGTTGTGAGATGTATCTTGAAAATGAGATGTATGATAATGATATGTTGTGAGATGTATCTTGAAAATGAGATGTATGATAATGATATGCTGTGAGATGTATCTTGAAAATGAAATGTATGATAATGATATGCAACTAATTGTGAAATGATATGCAACTAATTGTAAAATGATATGCAACTAATTGTAAAATGATATGCAACTAATTGATCATCCTCATTCTGTCGTTTGTCATTCCTGTATAGTCACATGTTTTTGCTTTTTTTGTGTTTACCATCATTGAGTTGTTGATATGTTGAAAATTTATACAAGCAAAATGGTGTAATTGAACCATAATGACCTGAGAAAAATTTACATGGATTTTGATATTGCAAGATGGCACAAGCATCGAGGTATAATTGAACCAAGATAACTTGAGTGTTGCTTGCGTAAAAACAAACAAGATTGAACCATTTGTATGTGCAAAGTGGAACCATGTCTTTAGTGATATGCTTTGAATCACATCTCGAGACAAGTATTTGCATAGTACAAGTGATTGCCTCACAGACAAAACTAAAAAATATTGGAGTCTCCAACCACTTTCTCTAGCTCGATGCATCATTGAGAAAATTTAGGGGATCCAATAATTCAAAAAAAGTTCAAGTGCAAAAATAGTCAAAACTTCATGCAAGATGTAAACAAATTATACTTAAAAAATTATCCATCATGTGTTTTGAAGTTGTTAATTGGATCAGTGTTTTATTTTCTTGGCTACTAGAGTTTTCGCTTGATAGGATTTTCTTGGCATGTTGTGATTCTTGTTTGTTTCAAGTCGGATGAATGTTGCCCCTAGTTATAGATACCGATTGATGTGGATATGTATAGTGATTACCAAGCCATGGTGGGATACGATGAACTAATATTCAGATGAGCAAGGATAGTGACTATGCTAAGTATGTCCTAGATAATGTTATTTTGATAAAGTGTTGGGCGATGGCCAATGGTTTTAACTTTTGGATATAAAAGATATGAGTAATTAAAGATAGAGGAGTTTTTCCCTCACAAGTAGCACCTATTGCCAGGTTTTCCCCATTTATTTTTATGCACGTTTTTGTTGTTTTGATTTTTTTTGTATTTTTTCTGAGTTTTTGATTTTTTTGTATTTTTCACTTTTTTCATGCATTAGACCACTCAAGTATAGTATTTCTTCAGATGGATTCTATTGGTTGGTTCATTGAGCATGTCTCCTTTTGAAGTTGTCAATTGATAGGCACCTAATCCATAGGCTGAGATGATGACATAGGGACCCAACCAGTTAGGTTCAAACTTTCCCTTCTTTTCTCGATCCTGTTGATTTCTGGAATTTTCTTTGAGTACGAGATCACCAACTTTAAAATTCCTAGGGATGACTTTGTGGTTGTAGCTTCTGCACATGCGCTGCTAGTATGCTTTGAGGTGATTATAGGCATGTTGTCATTTTTCATCTAGAAGTTCTAGTTCTTGCAATTTGTTTACTCAATACTCCTCATTTGGAATGAGGCCTTTCAAAGATACTCTGAGTGATGGAATTTATACCTCAAGAGGTAAAATTGCTTTTGATCCATATGCCAATGAATATGGCATAGCCCCTATAGGTGTCTTGATGCTAAATCTATATGCCTAAAGTGGTGGATTGAGTTGCACATGCCAATCCTTTCCTGCATCATTGATTGTTTTCTTTAGGATTTTCAATATTGTTTTATTTGATGCTTCTACTTGACTATTCCCCTGCAGGTAGTAAGGTGTACAGAAATGATGTTAGATTTTGAATCGTTCACATAGTTCTCACACATCTTGGTTTTTGAAGGGGTGTCCATTATCTATGATGATGGAATTGGGAATGTCATATCTGCAGATCAGATAATTGAGAATAAAAGAGGCAATTTATTTTCTCGTTACTATGGTCATTGGGACTGCTTCAATCCATTTTGTAAAATACTCTATTGCAGTGATAATGAACTTGTGTCCATTTGAAGATGAAGGGTGTATTTTTCCTACTAAGTCAAGTCCCCACTAACAAAAAGGCCAAGATGTTGTAAAAGGCTGCAATTCCTACGCTGGTGCATGGATAAGATTGCCATGGATTTGGCACTTAGGACATTTCTTTGCAAAATGATAAGAGTCTTTCTCCATTGTCGGCTAGTAGTACCCCATTC
Organism: Cryptomeria japonica; assembly: GCF_030272615.1. Lineage (NCBI taxonomy): Eukaryota > Viridiplantae > Streptophyta > Pinopsida > Cupressales > Cupressaceae > Cryptomeria > Cryptomeria japonica. The sequence goes on along the minus strand of NC_081415.1, from coordinate 443,344,218 downwards.
TTAGAAGGTTTTTAGCAAGAGTAGGACAGATACCTTCTTGAAGCTCATGTAAAGCAAAATCAAATTCATTACGATCAAGGCAACAAAGAAGAGTACCATCTAGACCTCGACAGTAAAGGGTATCAGCAGTTAGGGTATAATGGGCGGCTTGCCAGATAAAGTTTTTTTTTTGATTTTGAGATAGGTCAATGGGTAGGGTATTGGTTTTAAGATACTCATAGATTACTTTGTATAAAGGAGAGTCTAAACTGGTTAAGGCATAGATAACATGGGATGCGGAATTGTCATAGGATGGGGAAAATAATTGCTCTACCAGAAACTCATAACAACTCTGTTGCTTTGGAATTTGTAGCAGTGAAGCGATAGTAGCCATTGCATTGGATTCTTTGTTGTCCAACCTAGGTATTTGATCAAAGGTGATGTGTACAAAATATTGTTTGAAGTCATCCACCATTATTTTGTATGGCAACATCTTGTCATCTTTTGTCTGATAGTCATTGTTGATCTGATTAATGACTAGCTGGGAATCTCCATAGACTTTTAGTTATGTGATTCTCCATTCCATGACCATTTTGATTCTTGTGACTAGTGCCTCATACTCAACAATGTTATTTGTGCATGGAAACATGAGTCTATATGATCTTGGTATGGTGTGTCCTTCAGGAGTGACGAACAAGATGCTGACACCTGAGCCATGTTGAGTGTAGGAACCATCAAAGTACAGGGTCCATTGCTTGGTGGTAACAGTAAGGACATCCTTATCTAGAAATTCAACCTCCATTGGTTTCTTATCTAGTAGTGGGGCTTTAGCTAATTGATCTGCAATTACTTGTCCCTTGATAGCTCGATGTTATCAAATTCACTAAGAATCATGACCCATTTAGCTAGTTTGCATGTGAGAGCTGCTTTGCTGAGTAAATACTTGAGAGGATCAATTTTTGCTACTAGGTTGATTGTGTGAGCTAGCATGTAATGTTGGAACTTTTGAGAAGTGAAGACTATAGCTAAGCAGTCCTTCTCAATGAATGTGTAATTGAGCTCATAACCATTTAATGTTTTGTTGATGTAATAAATAGCTCGTTCCTTGCCTTCTTGATCTTCTTGTGCTAATAGTGCCCCCAATGATATGTCCGTTAATGATATGTAGAGAATAAGTGGCTTTCCTGCTATTGGTGGTACCAGAACTGGTGGATTCATTAGATATTGCTTGATTTGATAGAATGATTCTACACATTTGGCTTCCCATCTGAATGGTAGAATTTTATCTGCTAGTTGGGCGATGTATCACCTGATTGACTAGAGCCATCCTTGTAGAGATCTGAGTTGGCTAATGTTCTTGGGAGGTGTCATCTCTATGATGACCTATACCTTTGTTGGATCTACTTCAATGCCTTTCGCTGACACTATGTAGCCTAATAATTTTCCTGATGTTACCTCGAAGACACACTTCTTAGGGTTGAGCCTGACTTGGAATTTCTCCAATCTTTCAAATATTTTCTCTAATATGCCTAGATGTTCTACCTGGGTAAATGAATTAGCCAGTAAATCATCCACATATTCCTCCATGAAGGTATACATCATATCATGAAAGATTGTTGTAATTGCTCTTTGATAAGTTGCCCCAGCATTCTTTAAGCCAAAAGGCATGACATTCCAACAATACGTTCCCGAAGGATAGGTGAATGTTGTTTTATCTTGATCCTCTGGAGCTATCTTGATTTGATTATAGCCAAAAAAACTGTCCATTAATGATAGCATTGCATGATCTGCTGTGAGGTCTACAATTATGTTGATGCTGGGCAAAGAAAAGTCATCCTTTGGATAGGCTTTGTTAACATCCCTAAAGTCCGTGCACATCCTAATGCTTCCATCTAGTTTTAAAACTAGCACGATGTTTGAAATCCATTCAAAATAGTCTATAGGTCAAATAAATCCGATGTCTATTAGTTTCTTTAGTTTATCTTTGACCATTAGTGCTACATGCAGATTCATCTTTCGCAATTTTTGCTTGACTGGCTTAGCTCCTGGAGCAATAGATAAACGATGCATAATTAAGTGTGGATCAATCCTAGGCATATTTGCATAGGACCAAGCAAAATTGATTTTCTTTTCTTTGAAGATTTGATAAACTCTAGTTTTTCTTAATCTATCAAAGATTTTGCTAGGTGTATGTTTTTGGTTGTTTCTTCTGTACCAATGTTGATTGATTGAGTGGGCTCAATAAATATGGGTGATCGCTCCTGATAGTGTTCAGGAAGAGTGTCAAGTCTATCATCCTTAGGTGCCTTAAAAAGGTTTTCTCCCTTAGATGTGTCCTTTATTTTTACTTTTTTGTGATCTAGTGCTACCATTGACTGGTTTTCAGCAGTAGATCCTTTATTTCTTTCATTTTTGTGACTAAGAGACTTGGCACTCTCTTGATTTTAGATGTCATTACTTTGTTTGTTGGTAGAGTCTGTTTCTGGGTTGACCGTACATAGGTAATGGATAATGGAGTCACCATTGGGGAAATAGGTATGTCATGGTTTTCAGGTTCATCCTAGTCTATGAGATTAGGAAATACAAGTGGTAAAGAGTCATTGGGTGGCTCGAGTTCGGCTACGATAAGTGTCATGATAGAGGTATTGTTAAGGTTGGCTGGGATATTGGATAAGTTAATAATATTGTCAAGGTCTTCGATGGTATCATCTTCCATGTAGACTTGCTCGTAGTGTCGCTTCTCATTTTCCTTAGCTTTGTAGATATGTTGTGGACCAAATTCAAGCAGTCTAGACTCGATGCCTTGTCCTTCTTGAGAAAGGGGTGTATGAATAGTACTCTTAGGGATATCTTCAGTAACATTTGAACAATTTTCCCATTCATAGTAATTAGAATCAGTCTCAGAAGTATTATCCTAGAGTCTTTCAGTGTTGCTAACAGGTATGTTGCAAGGTGAAAAGAGATCCCTGATAATTGATACAAGTCTGATAGTTTTCTTGGATTCCATATCAGATCCTTCTTGTACTCTTTGCATTTGTTCATATATGGTTTCTCCTTGGGGAGTAGTGATTTCTTCAGGGGGTGATTCTGCCTTGTTTGGAATAGGTTCCTGAATGTGGTGTAATTCTGCATAAGATGCTTCTTCTCTTTGAATGGCCAACTCCTCTCATTGTTTCTCTTTTTCCTAGTTGTCTTGCTCTTTCCTTATTGTTTCAGTTGATTCATATAGTGCCTCCTGCCATGAATCCTCCTTATATTTATTCTTTGCTTTCCACTGAGGTTTTTGATATTTATTTGGTTTCTTCTTTGGGGGTAGAGTGTGTCCATAGCCCAATCTTTTTTTGTCTCTAAAAAACTATGAAGGAGGATCCAATGGTTATGTGATGCCTTATTGACACTTGCTTATAGGTCCTTTGCTATTGTACCCCATCTGCTACATGATCAGGAATCCCTTTCCGTACTATTGTGTTGATATAGCTACTTCCATAGTAGCAGCTCTGACTTCTTCCTCATCCTTGTATAGCCAGCTAAGGATTTCCTTCTCTTCTGATTCATGTGCTAGTGTGCCTAATTGGATAAATTTGCCATCAAACTTGGTGATGGATGGTGTTGCTTGATGTGTTGATGCAGAAGGTTGTCGGTGAGTTCTTGGTGATGCTGGTAAGTTGGTTAGACACATGGTTTAAAAAGAGTATTCTCCCATGCCTTGCTCTTTGATTTTCATCTTTTGTTTGAAATCCATGGATGAAGATTTGAGATTTTCTTGATGATGATCTAATGCTAAGGAAGTTTGGGCTTCCCTGTTATGTGGAACCAAGCTGCCTTGGGATACCCCCATAGCATTTCAATGTTGAAAGGGGTTATTATCTACTGATATAGAAATCTCCTGCCCATTATATGGGAATTTGACACACTGGTGGTAAGTTGACGACACCGCTTGCATTTCATGTATCCAAGGATGACCCATTAAAATATTATATGTGAGGATGACCCATTAAAATATTATATTAGAATTAGCACATAGTGTCCCTTTGTATCGGTCCTATCTGAATAGGTAATATAACTATTCCCTTGGATGATCTCTCTTCATCATCACATGCTTTGATGGTGATCTTTTTGTGTGGATCAATAGACTGCTCAAAGAAGCCTAATGCATGGATAATTTTTAAGGTATAGATATTGAGCATAACTCCTCCATCTATTAATACTCTTTTAACTCGATGTTTGCAGACTAAGACTTCAATGTGGAGAGGAGTATTATGTGGATGGCTCAATGAGATATTATCATGCTCAGAAAAGGTGAGATTATGAGGCCCTGTCATGTGAGCCACCATGGCTTGAAATTTGATAATATCCAGATCTTGAGGTACATTTGTTTCCAATAGTGCTTGTTCCAGGATGACTTTATATTTTGGCAAAAGTTTGAGTAACTTGAGTATGGATATTTGAGCAGGAGTTCTGCATAGTTGACTTACCAAATCATATTGAGTCTTTGGAATAGTAGTTTTTGTTGATGTATGCCCTTTCAAGACATATTTTTGAGCTTTGGTGGTTACATTGATCGATTCATGTTCGTGTTTGTCTTTGATTTTAAGGACATTTACTTGATTGTCATCTGTCGATATATGACTCATGGTGTTATTGTATATGTGATTAATGCAAGCTCCTCATGTATCGTTTGATGATGAAGCTCCATCCTTGTAATTTGGAAGAGGATTTTTAAAGGCACCATGATCACCATTTATCTTGAGACCATCGACCATTAAATCACCCCTATTAATCATATCTTGAACAATCTTTTTAAGTCTCGTGCAATCATTTGTTTGATGTCCTTTGTTTCGATGAAAATCATAAAAGTGTGAGTCATTCCACCAAGGTGGTTTGACCTGGGGTTCAAAGTTGTTTATAGCTAGTAATGTGATAATCTTGTTTGCCAAGAGTTCTTAGAATACTAATTCTAAGGATTGCCCCAATGGTGTGCAAATGTGTTTATTTGGAAAGTTGTTGGTGTTTCCCTTTGAATTTGTATTAGGTCCTCGATTTGTGTTGTTGTTTTGGGTATTGTTGGTGTTGTTCATATTTGAAGGTCTCGAATTGGTATTTGGTGCATAAGTGCTAGTGTTTTGGTTAGTGCCCTTTTGATTCTTAGTAGCCCGAGCATTACCTGATAAAGCCAATACTAGTTGTTTGGACTTTATATCATTAGCATCATTTCCTCCGTCATTTCCAACATTTTTGTTTATGGTCCAGAACTTGGATTTGTCTAAGTTGTTGTTGTTGTTCTGGTTGTTGAAATAAGAGTTGGATGAATTAGTTCCTTCTTTGAAGAGCTTCAATGTTCCTTTCTTAATACATGCCTCCTCTACTTGTATTCCATTTTCGATCAACTTGGAAAAAGATGGTATGCATTGGATCTTGAGTATGTAACTCATCTCACTATTCAGATTGTCGATGAAAATTTCCATTTTTTCCTTTTCGAGCACATCTCGAGGATATCTCGAAACCATCTATCTCCAACATTGAAGAAACACCATGAATGTTTCATTGTTTTTCTATTTGGTATTGTAGACATCTAGCATGGTTATTGCATGTTGAATATTGTAGGAGTATTGAGTGATAAATTTATTGACCAACTCATCAAAGGATTTGAGAGGAGGTGTGAGTTTGGATAACCAGTCCATTGTTTGTCCTCCCAAGCTTCTTGGGAATAGCCTCATCAAATAGGTGTCATCATGGGCAAATTCAAGGCTCATGGTACAAAACTCCATGATCATGAGGATCGCTCTTACCATCATATTTGTCATATTTGGGAATATCTGAATTTGGGGGAAAAGGTATTGTTGAAATGTGGCAACTGATCAGCAAAGTACTGTACACTCAACACGTATCCTCGCCGGGGTCCGAGGCCGGGCCGGGCCGGGCCCCGGGCAGGGGTTCGGGGGCGGCAGCCCCCGAGAAAATTTTTTTGCCATTTTTTTGTTGATGAAAACCGACATTGTAATAAAACCCTAAAAAGGCTGACTTTGTTTGTTGCCCTAAAAATGCATGTTATAAGCCGCTGGGATGCTTAAGGCATGGTAAGGGTTGATGTACTATTTTTGCTGGATAATAAGAAAGATTGGACGGCTGTGTATGGTGGACGTAACCCATTCTGGGTGAACCATGTTAAATCTCTGTGTTATTTGTGTCCTGTTTTATTTCTTTATCTTTTGTATTTAAATCTGCATATAATTGTTAGTTCATATTTGCTTCGGATTTGCTTGAAACCCTAACAATTGGTATCAGAGTGAGGTTTTTTGTAAATTGGCAGGACTTTCAGATTTGAGTGGGAGCAATGGAGGATTCCAAATTCAAGGTCAAAAAGTTTAACGGCCAGAATTATCAGTTATGGAAAATGCAGATGGAGGATTACCTATATCAAAAGGATTTGTGGCGGCCATTGGAAGGAAAGGCAAAGAAACCGACCACAATATCAGATGAAGAGTGGGACATTTTAGATAGAAAGGCACTGGGATCCATTCGATTGTGCCTTGCGTTGTCTGTAGCATTCAATATAATAGAAGCAAAAATGACTGTAGATTTGATGGCAACATTGGCTAAGTTGTATGAGAAACCCTCGGCTTCAAATAAGGTATTTCTTATGAAGCGTTTGTTTAATTTGAAAATGAGTGAGGGAGGATCTGTAGCAGAGCACTTAAATGAATTTAATACAATTACCAGTCAATTGTCTTTGGTAAAAATTACCTTTGCAGAAGAGGTTAGGGCTCTCTTGATTTTATGTTCTTTGCCAGAAAGCTGGAATAGCTTGGTTATGGCTGTAAGTAACTCTGTCTCTGGTAAAAATACTTTGGTATTTGATGATATTGTTGGTGTTATCCTAAGCGAGGAAGGAAAAACACAGGTGAGACTCCAACATCATCGGGTAGTGTTTTGAATGTGGAGAATAGAGGAAGATCAAAGGAAAGAGGAAAAGGCCCTGGGAATGAGAAGTCACGAGGGAAGTCAAAGAAAGGACGCTCTCAATCTAGAGGAAAGAAAGATTGCTGGTACTGTGGAAAGCCTGGTCATCTAAAGAAAGACTGTTGGTCTTGGAAAAACAAAGAAGGAGACAAAAATGAAAATGACAGTAAGGAAGCTAATATTGAAATAATACTTTACAAGATGCTTTAATCTTATGTTTGGATAATGTTAATGATTCCTGGGTAATAGATTCTGGGGCTTCATTTCATGCTACACCCCATAGAAAATATTTTCTAGATTATGTTCAAGGTGATTTTGGACAGGTATATTTGGGTGATGATGAGCCCTATCAAATTGTTGGTAAAAGAAAGATAAAGATCAAGTTGCAGAATGGTAATGACTGGTTTCTGCAGGAGGTAAGACATGTTCCTAATTTAAGAAGAAATTTAATTTCTGCAGGGCAACTAGGTAGTGAAGGTTGCATAGTTACCTTCTCAGACAGTATGTGGAAGGTCACTAAAGGATCGTTAGTAGTAGCTAAAGGTGCGAAGGTAGGCACATTATATCTGTGTACTGGTAACACTTACTCTACCTTAGCTACTACAGATAAAGTTACTGCAAGGACAACAACAATAAATGTTGCAAGAACAGATTCGATAATGTGGCACCATAGGCTTGGGCACATGAGTGAGAAAGGGATGAAAATCCTTCACTCCAAAAATCTATTGCCAAGACTAAAGAAGATTGATTTAGAGTTCTGTGAAAACTGTGTTTATGGTAAACAGAAAAGAGTCAGATTTCTCAAGGTTGGGAAAGAGAAGAAGAGTGAGAAGTTAGAGCTTGTACATTCAGATGTATGGGGACCAGCTCAGGTATCATCTCTTGGTGGCTCTTGTTATTATGTTATTTTTATTGATGACTCAACCAGAAAAACATGGGTATATTTCCTAAAACAAAAATCAGATGTTTTTGAAACTTTTAAGAAATGGAAAGCTTTGGTTGAGAATGAGACATGAAAAAAGTTGAAGTGTCTCAAATCGGATAATGGAGGTGAGTATTGCAGCAAAGCATTTGAAGATTATTGTTCCTTAAATGGGATTCGAAAGCAGAAGACAGTTCCAGGAACTTCACAGGAAAATGGTGTGTCAGAGAGAATGAATAGGACCATCATGGAACGTGCGAGGAGCATCAGATTGCATGCTGGATTGCCCTTAAATTTTTGGGCAGATGTTGTACATACTGCTATCTATTTGATAAATAGAGGACCTTCAACCCCTTTGGATGGTGGTATTCCAGAGGAGGCATGGACTGGTAAAAAGGTAAATTATTCTTTTCTAAAAACTTTTGGTTGCGAAGCTTTTGTCCATGTTGATAAAGAAAACAGAACCAAGCTTGATGCTAAATCACAGAAATGTACCTTCATCGGATATGGGATAGATGAATATGGCTATCGGTTATGGGATTTTGAAAATAAGAAAATAATTAGAAGTAGAGATGTTATATTCAATGAGAAGGTTGTGTATAAAGAACAGATGCAGGAAAAGAAGCATGAACATGACAAACAAGAATATGTGGTGTTGGATGAGATTCCTGAAAATGAAATGCCACAGGTACCTGATGCTCAGCAACAACAGATTGTCACACAAACTCCTGCAAGTGTTAGACAATCTACGAGGACAAGTAGACCCCCTGAAAGATTTTCTCCTTCTTTATATTCTATTTTATTAACGGATTCTGGTGAACCAGAAGAATATGAAGAAGCAATGCAGGTGGATGCCAAACAACAGTGGCAACTAGGCATGAAAGAGGAGATGGACTCCTTGATGAAAAATAAGACTTGGGACTTAGTCCCTTTACCTGCAGAAAAAAGAGCCTTGCCTAACAAATGGGTTTATCGGCTGAAGGAGGAGGAAGGAGGTCAGAAAAGATATAAGGCCAGACTTGTGGTAAAAGGTTTTGCACAGAAAAAGGGTATAGATTATGATGAAATATTTTCTCCAGTTGTAAAAATGACTTCAATTAGAACTGTACTTAGTCTTGTGGCTGCAGATGATTTACATCTTGAACAATTAGATGTCAAAATAGCTTTTCTCCATGGAGATTTGGAGGAGGAAATTTACATGTTGCAACCACAGGGATATGAGGTCAAAGGTAAGGAGAACTTGGTGTGCAGGTTGAAGAAAAGTCTGTATGGCCTAAAGCAAGCACCCCGACAATGGTATTTAAAATTTGATAGTTTCATGGCTGAACACGGTTATCATAGATGTCATTCTGATCATTGTGTATATTTTAAGAGATTTGATAATGGCAGTTATATTATCCTGTTGCTTTATGTTGATGACATGCTTGTTGCTGGGTCTAACATGCAACATATAAATGATCTTAAACAAAAATTAGCTAGGTCATTTGCTATGAAGGATTTGGGTGCAACTAAGCAAATTCTCGGTATGAGGATTACACGGGACAGGAAAAATAGAACCTTGAATTTGTCCCAAAGTGAGTATATAAAGAAGGTGTTGAAAAGATTTAACATGCAGGATGCAAAAGCAGTTAGTACACCTTTGGCTAGTCATTTCAAATTGATTAAGGAGATGTGCCCAAAGGCACAGGAAGAGGTTAATAAAATGTCTAACATCCCGTATTCATCAGCTGTTGGCAGTCTAATGTATGCAATGGTATGCACAAGGCCAGATATTGCACATGCAGTGGGAGTTGTGAGCAGGTTTATGAGTAATCCGGGTATGGAACATTGGAATGCTGTGAAATGGATTCTTCGGTATTTGAAAGGAACTACTACGAAGGCATTATGTTTCAAAGGATCTACTACTTCTCTAAGTGGATTTGTTGACTCTGATCTGGCGGGTGATATTGATTCACGGAGGAGTACTACAGGGTATGTTTTTACTATAGGGGGAACTGCAGTCAGTTGGATTTCTAGGTTGCAAAAGGTTGTTGCACTTTCAACCACTGAAGCTGAGTATGTTGCTGCTACAGAAGCCAGCAAAGAGATGATTTGGTTGCAATGTTTTCTGAAGGAATTGGGTCAGACACAAGAGGATAGCCCATTGTATACTGATAGCCAGAGTGCCATTCATCTTGCGAAGAACTCTGCTTTTCATTCAAGGACAAAGCACATTCAACTCAGGTACCACTTCATCCGGACTATTTTGGAGGAGGGTCAGTTACGACTTGAGAAGATTCACACAAGTGAGAATCCTGCCGATATTTTCACAAAGGCAGTTCCACAGGAGAAGCTGATTTCTTCATCAGTTTCTGTTGGTCTTCTTTATTGATAATTGTGGAATTTATGCCAGTCAAGTCCTAGTGTTTTATCCAGTGGATGTTGCATGTACAGTGGTGTCGTGTAGTATCAGTCTCCAAGTGGGAGATTGTTGAAATGTGGCAACTGATCAGAAAAGTACTATACACTCAACACATATCCTCGCCGACATTGTAATAAAACCCTAAAAAGGCCGACTTTGTTTATTGCCCTAAAAACGCATGTTATAAGCGGCTGGGATGCTTAAGGCATGGTAAGGGTTGATGTACTGTTTTTGCTGGATAACAAGAAAGATTGGACGGCTGTGTATGGTGGACGTAACCCATTCTGGGTGAACCACGTTAAATCTCTATGTTATTTGTGTCTTGTTTTATTTCTTTATCTTTTGTATTTAAATCTGCATATAATTGTTAGTTCATATTTGCTTCGGATTTGCTTGAAACCCTAGCAGGTATCATGTTTAACCTCCTTTCAAAAGGGTAAGGACAAATTTCGTTTAAGGAATACCGTACTGTGGTCCCCTATTGCATGTCCTGCATTTGTCTTTCCAGCATTTGCATTTGTTGTGTAAAAGAAACCAAGGGTGTATTTGTTTTCCGAGGGAAGAGTTCTTCCCTTTCATTATCTCTAGTTCGAGTATGTGTGTGTTTTGGCATGTTTGGCTTAGGTATGCTTTGCTCAGGGTCACGTGCTTCCTGTTCTCTTTGTTGTTCTTGATAAGTATAATTTTGAGACCTTGTTCTAAATATTTCAGTATCAAAGTCTTCAGGGATCCTAACTCCTTTACTTGTTAGCATGAGCAAGTATTTTTCTTTGTCGGCCTCTATGAGTCTTTCCATAAGTTTTTGAAATGAGGCACTTTCTTGAAATTCTTGAAGGAGCTCCTTAGAAATCTCTATCTTATAGATTTGGATATTTGAAAGGATTTTGTAATCTTCAACCCATACTGGACTCTGGTTGTGGTTTGCTTTGCTTGTTTTGTTGAGAGCGAGCATCTAGTAGAAACTTTCTATGACAAAGGGGACAAATTCCTCTTCTTTGTGTTGTTCGGGGGTTGGTGGTTCAAATCGAGGTATGTTATAAGTGATGCAAACTTTTGGGAAGAAAGGTATATTGATCTTTCCTCCACGATTTAAGTGTTGGTTGATTGCTGATTTTTGCCAAAAGCTCTACTTCTCAATGGCTCTTCATCAAATTCGTTTGACTTGTTTTGAAGATATAAGCGCATATGACGGAGAAATGTGCGATGAGATTTGAATAGTTGGCGATTGATGTAGAGAAATCTATTCATTTTAGCAAGTTTCTGGGAACTAGGTTGTTGTCTCTTCAACTTAGTGTTGAGATGAAGACTTTTTCTTCTCAAAATATGAGGAGTGGTCATACACAGGTGATCAATGGTTTCCTTTGATTTGGTTGGATTATGATACTTTGTTTGAAAACTTAAGCCTACTTTTATCAAATGAAGGTTTAGATGCCCCCTCACGACAAAGTGTGTCAAATGATATGGAATAAGAGCCTTCCCGGTATGGAAACTTGATTTGACAACTTAGGTTTAAAATAGGTACATTTTGATGATGAAATCCATTTAATTAGTGAACCATTTGATCAGTGTGATGATGTTACTTGATTTTGATAGGAGAAAGTGTTATCCTTAGCTAGTTTTAGATTTTTGACAACTTTTGTTGTAAAAATGACTTGTTTGATTGTTTGATCGTTTGTAATAGTTTCTGATGTTCTGACTCAAGTTTTGCCTGATGAGGTCGACTGAAGATCCAAAAGGGTGTTTGAAATTGATGTTAAAATTTTTCAAGAATGTTCAGGTTTGCTCCCTATTTTTCACAGTTTTATCTATGTGCTAAGACAGAGACTGGATGCACTAAAGTTTGACTCAGATGTTCTCTTTAAAACCACCAATGCGCTAAGCTACTTGTGCTACGTGCTAAACTAGTGTTTTGACTTCTGCTATTTTTGGAATGGTTATGCGCTAATATGTCCTGAGTACACACAAAATTTTTTCTTTAAAGCACCATAGTTTGCCCCTAATGTGCTAGGCTGATGCTTCAACACACTAATATGTCCTTAAGAAGTGCTAATATTTAGCTACCAAATGTTCAGACTATTATGCACTATTTTTGAAGATGAATTTGCTACGTTTAAGCTTTGATGCGCTAACATTTTCTTTAGATACGCTAGGATGTTGCTCCACATGCTAAACTGCTCTGCTTTGTTTTGTTTTTGGGTTTTTTTGGAAATTTTTAACACTTTTTCAACTTTGATGGATGATTTTCTAAAGTATAAAATGCAAACACAACACAAAAAAGACAACCATTTTTGCCTATTCTAAACAAAGAGTGTATGTTCTGTGAGGATGTGTTCAAATCCCCAATATTTTCACAGGTTTAGATACAAATAATACAATTCAGGTAGACTCTTTATTCAAAGGTCATCAACAATACCATAGACCACTAGTCTCGATACTCCGTCAGCTCAAACAACCGTGTCACCCCCTAAGGGGTGCCCATTTTTTTGCTTTTTGCCAGAAATTAACCCAAAGTGAATTACTTCACAATTGAGTAGCTATCTTGGGAGATATATGGTGAGTAATCTTGCAGGTGAATTCTTCCCCACCCTTGCACTATGATATTGAAGATGTCTGGATACTGACTTGGCTCAAGGTTTCTATTTCTATGATTCATAATCAAGCTTCCTGTTCGGCCGTCAACGATAAACTCCCTCGGGAGGCTTCCCAACTTTTAGAACAAAGGATTTACATATCGTAAAGATACTAGGGGAAGGCTAATCGATGCACAAAACCATTGAAAGGGACTTTCATCACCCTCCACTTTTGATTATAGTGGGATGGAAGACTTGGCAATAAAATCATTTCCCACTTAGGTCGTTCCCCTCTCACCGACCATTTAAATGGCGCTCTAAGAGAAACTCGGGAGGGTAGGCCTGCTAAAGGTTGTAAATGCTTGGAATACTAAAAGCATAAGAGTGGTTTGGCTTTTTGGTCACCCAGTTAAGGGGAGAGCATATACCTTCCACTTTTGAGACAAGGTACAAAATGATTCTTTTTAATCCCACAATTCAGTTGTTTGCTAATTCTAGTGGGAGATGTTGCTCCAAAAAGGCATGGTGTTCTTTTTATTTTTCAAGTCAATGATTTTCTAAGCTAAGTAATGAAATCTTGGTCAACAAAGCAAATTTTCAAGATGGTCAACAAAAATGAATTCGATAGGGGAAAGATTTCCCTCTTTTGTTTTATCTAGAACTTGAAAACAAGTGAGGTTCTTTAACTTATGCAAGAAAAGTAATGGATCATTTTAGACACCAAAGGATGGTGAGGTTCTTTTTAAGACTTTGCATAAATAAAGGTTTGTCTTCTTCTTTTTAAAACCCCAAAACAAAGTGTTTTCTCTTCCTATAAAAGCAAAGTAAGGTTTTGTTTGTTGTTCTTTTTACGTACTCTGAAAGAAAATGAGTTCAATTTTATTAATGATGAAATGAAGAAAAATTTCAATAACTAACTTAACCAAGTTAGAAATAAAAATTTAATCACAAGCCTAAACTTAGTAAAAGAAAAAATCTCCCGATTCTGCAAACAAATGTTAGTTACCTGCAATAAAAACCAGTTAGAAAATAATTTCTTTAAGGTGGACTTCCACAAGTCTAATTTTTCTATCTCTGTTACAATTTTGTTTTTCTTTATGCATCTGTCATGTGCTAATCTATAGACCCTATGCGCTATAGAATGGAACTCATGCGCTATCAAAAAACCCAGATGCACTACGTTGTTGTCTAAATGTGCTACACTGATGTTTTAAAGCACTGAGACCTACAGGAAATAGCAGAAATGCTATGCGCTAAGGTATGGTATCAATGCGCTAAATAGTTAGCAAGATGCACCAAAGTAAAGACTGGATGCGCTAGAGAATGGTATCCACACGCTGATTCAAGTTTTCTGCATAATTGCAAAGTTAGTCCTGCATCAAAAATGATTTGATAAATAGGGTTATGCCCCACGGTGGGCGCCAGAAATGTATGCGGGAAAAGTGGTGTGATGAAATGAATATTATGAATTCAAGACTAGTCCACACACTAATGGGACTCTTGGTGCAAGTTATGGAGCTATATGGAATATCTCAACTTCCCAAGGGATGTTCCATTATTCTCTATCTTAGAAGACCCCTTAAGCCAATGCCTTTTCTCTCAGATCACGGAGCAAAGTGACTTAGGGATGACAATCATGAGAATGAGGGATGTTTGATTAATATAACATGAATGCAATCCTAATGTGCATGATATTAACAAAAGATGAACTAAACTAGCATGTATATCATGATAAGATGAAAGGATTAGTAAAATAACTATCCTAACATGATGCACTAGCTTAATATTATTATTATGATAAAGAGAAATACTTCTAAAATGCTTATTATATTATTTCTATTCAAAGAGGGATTAAAATGCTTGATAAAAATGAGTATAGATTAGATGCATAAAACTTGGAATCTTGAATGATAGAAGAATGACTCTATTTATAGGGAAAATAGGGCAATGAAGGGTCAAGATTGGATGATCCTATCAAGGGTCAGGATTGAAAGTTATCAATCTATGTTTACAATTCTCACCAATGAAATGGTGAAAATTGTCAACATAATACTACTTGAAAGGAGATGTAGGAAGCATTAAATACTTGAGAAGACCTTATAGTTACCTTAGGAGGTAAGGGTTAAGGTTAGGTTAGGGTTATCCATTGGATAAAGCTTTTACCCAAAGGATAAACTCTCGTGAAAGGGTTAAAGGGATAACCAAGGTTAAGGCCATGAATGCTTGATGAGACCCTTGGGTTAGATGAAGGTTGAGTTAGGAATCAAGTCTCTAATCATGCAAGAGGGTTGAGTTAACCATTAATGTTTTGGAAGACTTTCAAGGTTAACTTGTTGAAGACATAAAGCCTTTAATGGTTATTGAAGACTTTAAGGGTTTGAGAAGTGACTTCCCTTTGTTTAGAGATGTGACAATATTTAGTAGATGGGTTAGGCTAATTTAGAAGTGATTAGAAGAATTTAGAAGAGGTTTTAAAGAAGCAAGTGGGAGATGTAGGAGTATGCAAGTGGATGGAGGGTAATTTTAATTAAAATAAATTGCTTTAATTCAACAAAAATAGATGCAACTGGGGGATTTAAATAAATTAGATTTATTTATTTGAAGCGAACAATTTGATTAAATGTAAATTTAATTAAAAAGAGTAGAAAGGGGATTTATTCAACTAAATGATATGAAAGGCCTAGGTGAATTTAATTAAATAAATTGAATAACTTATTTAATCAAATAGATGAATGTGAGTGATTTAATTAAATTAGATTTAATTAAATAGAAGAGTGAGAATAAAATGAACATTAAATATTCACTTTAGGAAAGTGGTTATTTTTATACGTTTACAGGAAGATGTGCGATGTTTATTCACCGCGACATGGCAACCAAGTGGTGGGGCCCACTAAGGAAGTAGTTTGGAGGAGATAACATGCGAGAAGGTTGGAAAAGATCTAATGGTTATCGCTATTCTGCTATGGAAAGTTTCATGATCAATATCTATCATGGATCAGCGACAAAGAGGAACCAAAGTGAAATGGTGGGTCCGGTAAAAATGAGTTAGCAGCTAAAGTGGTAGTCATGTGGCATGTCATCAAAAAATGACTTATCGAACAAACCTAGGCTACGATGGATCTCTAAAAGGACTCACCGAAAGCAACAGTTTCATCAACATGAAGCTCATCAAAGAAATCAGAAGCGGTCCCATCGAAAATAAAAGGTATCGATCAAACTACAGAATCGATAAGACATGAGAACAGCTCGCCGAGGAAGGAAGTTTGGCCGAAAGAATAACAAAAGGGAAGTATTTCTTATCGTATCACACTGCCTTATGTATTATCTAAATGTGCGTTAAAGATGAAATTTATGTATATCTATCCTAAATAAGTGTTTTGAATATATGTTTTAGGATAAAGCACTATTTTATATAAATGGATATTATGTTCGCAATATTATTTGCTTAAAGATGGAAATACTTTTATTTAAATGAATTATTTTAAAAGTATAAGGAAATAAAGATTATTGACTTTTCAAACTAAAAGCTAAGGTGGAATATGTTTTAAATTTTAAATCAAGGAATTTGATTGGCTTATCTTGTGTGCAGGAGATAATGAGAAGATGATGGATATTTGCTGAGGAATTTTATCAAGGCGGAGAATAAAAGATGCATGATTTAAGTATCATTTAGTATTTTTAAGGATTCTCATTTGTAATTAATTATTAAACCAAAGGGTGTGTCCTTTGGAATGTAACTATATGTAGCTTTCTCTTCTTTGAATGAAAGGGTGTGTCCTTTCATATATGTCTTTTGATTGACATACTTATAGAGAGTCACTCTTATATGTAAAGTGGGGGGAGATAATATGAACAAGATATTGTTGTAAGGATTGAATATCATTTTGTATTAGAGAAGTCTATAGGAAGAAGAAGTATCATTTTTTGCAAGAAATTTGTAATGGGGTATCTGCAAGTGCAGCTTATGTTTGCAATTATTTCTTGAAGATTAATATACAAGGTTCACTGTTTCTTTTTCCAAATATTGTGTACACTTTTGTGTTGATGATTATCTTTGTCCTCTTGCTAAATCTATTTATAGATTTTCTATGACGTGAATCACATGTCGTTGCATTAAGTGAAAGATTGAGTTCTTATTGTTGGATAGAGTCATTGGTCTTTTATTGATCCTTTAAGGTTTTGATCTGTATGCATTCAAGGTCCTTGATAGAGAAACATGCTTCCCAAATCCTATATGAACTGATCTATGCAGATTTCATTTAAGTCGTGAAAGCAATTTCATTTTTAATATACATTCACAATCATTTCTTTTCAAAGCATTCATTTAAAGCACATAATACAACATAGTTGCAGAACAATAATTTACCAGTTGTGTAAACTTGCTAAAAGGTTTAAATCCACTATAAATAACCTCTTTTGTTCTTGCGAGGAAGAGGCATTCCCACCTAGGTTCAGTGGAGCCTAAAGTGCAGAGGGATTTGGTCTTTGACCATCCCTATTTGTTGGCCAAGGCTGGTTGGAATACCTGAGGATTTGGCAAGTCTTTTGGATTTCCACTCTATAGTTTTGGGAACCAACAAATTGGCGACTCTACTGGGGAAGAATTATTAAGATTATGTTGGGGAGTTAAATTGAAGATATTAGTAAAATATAATCTAGAATCTTTGGTGATATATCATTGAATTAGTGACCAGTTGAGAGTTCCCCATCTGAGTCCCATAATCAACATATTGGCGACTCTACTAGGGAGTTGTCATACATAGTTTGACATTTACCTAGAAGCTCTGGTGTTTTTCATTGAAGATTTGATAGGTTTTGTTTTCCCCATCCAAGTCACACAACAAATTGGCGACTCTACTGGGGGGTTGTCTATAAAACATCAATTCTCGAATCTCATTTAAGGTGTTCTACTAGAAGGAAGAACCCAGGAGCTTAATAAGTAATTTTTCCTCCATAGGAGGTGGCAACTCTACCTAACAAGGTTTTATTCAATTGGTGACTCTACCGAGGGAGAAGACCTAGAGGGAGATGAAAGATTTCCTTTTTAAAAATGTTTCAAAGAAAACCATTTATTCCAGATGGCATCAGGCCATTGGATCTTAGAAGCTTTCAATGTATTCCAAACAAGTTGTTCCCTAAGCTTTCACAACTTGTACCAAAATTCCATGGGAATATGATGAATCAACAATTGATCATTTGGATGTATTTTTAACAATTCCAAACAAGTTGTTCCCTAAGATTTCACAACTTGTACCAAAATTCCATGGGGAATATGATGAATCAACAATTGATCATTTGGATGTATTTTATACATTTGTAAAGGATTATGAGTTTTATGCAAAAGATTATGTGATGAAGTTATTTGTCAGGACTTTGAAGGACAATGCAAGAGAAGCTAATGAATCACTCCCTACACATAGCATCTCATCATTGAGGGAGTTGGAGAAATGGTTCCTTGATGTGTTTTATGATGCAGGTGAAGAGGGAAGTATGAGCTATGAGACAAAGGAGGACCAACAATACATAATAGAAGCAGAAGTCTGTATGTCTCCTTTGGATAAATTTCTTGACATGGAAAAATAGGAAGATGAATCTACAACACAATTATTTATGAGGATGTTCAATATATACACAAAAATACCTTTAAACATCAAGCCCCCATTTCCAAGAAAAATGCACGAGTTGGGAATTTATCATGATCCTTAGGTAAGGCTTCTACTTGAGATTTTATATGAAAACATGTTAGAAGAAGAATCTGATGATAAAGAAGAAATTATGGATTTAAGTAGGGAAGAATCCATATGTGTAGGTACAAACACAAATAATAAAGAGGAAACATTCCTTGGTCCAGAAGAAATTTTGTATTTATGAGATAAAGAATATGAAAGATATGTTTAGAAGAATGATCCAAAAAAATTTCAGAATAAATAGACTAATGGATTAGGACACATTCAGGGTCTATTTGATGAAGAAAATGATGATTCCCAGGAAAATAATACATCAAGGGAATACATACATAGTAAGGAGTGTAATAGAAAATGTGTCCTTGAAAATCCTTTTGAATTTTTTTTAAATCCTCGGTATCATGAAACTCCACATAAATGTGAGGAAATGATTTTTTGTGAATCATTTTTTAGTCCCTCCTGTGAAATTATTGACTATCCAGGAAGTGAAGGCAAAATGGATTTACATTCAGTATACAGACATGAAGAAACTTGAACAAATAGAAATTATGAAGATATTGTTCCTATCAATGAGATAAATAGCGATTATTGGGAGAAAACTTTCAATAACGGTATGCAATATGATAATCTTTTGTGTAATGAACCAGAATAGGGTTTGCAGAAAAATATGCATACATATTATATGTTTTCAAGCCCATTACTTGAAAGATATAAGGAAAATATACCCCTGAATAGTTTTTCAGAAAAAACATATAACACAACATTGGGAAAAGATGTTACATACAGAGAAAAGAATGAAATATTTTTACATGACTTTTATGAAAGTGATATATGTTTGGAAACCTTATCTAAAAAGAAAAAAAAAGGTATTTCCAAAGATGATCAAAAAATTTCAGGACCACTACATAATTAAATTATGGGAGATAAAAAAATAATATGTGGTAATATGATTAAAGAGGATAAGGTACTCCTGCAAAGTATTCCTAAAAATGATATTTGCCCAAAGTTGATATATAGAGAAAATAAAATGTGTAGGGAACATGGGGATGTAATGATAATTGAAAAAATGCAATTTGGTACAAAAGGTAATTATGAAAATATGGGGTAGCTCAATTTGTATATTATGATCCGAGAGATAAATATCTCAAAAGGTTATGATAAATATTGATCAACTATTTTTCACCCAAGGAATATTATGCAGTCCAAAAATGAGTTATACGGTGAAAGGGGTATTCAAAATTATGATCACACTTAGGTAAAGATTACACACAATAACGGTGATTTGAATTTTTCAAAAGAGGAGGTATGTGATAAAATATTAAGGCTTCCAAAGGAATGTAAAGTTAAAAGGCAGTATAAGTACATGATTAAAAATCATAAAGAAAATGGATATGAATGTAATCATATTTATTCAAACCAAGTGATATTTCTGGGATATTAATGTGAGAAATACTATGATAAAATGGTTACAATAAAATGTACAGATAGTAAGGCAAGTAAGAGTAATGACATCTTCAGGAGGTGCATGTTATTACAAGAGCAAAATCAGGTATTTGACAGAGGAAAGGGAATATTGTCATTTTTGGGGGGGCCTCGTGCCACCCAATTTTATTCAGAGGAGAACCTATAGAAGTGGTTCTATCTAATGGTCTTCTTTTCCAGAGATAATTGAGATCTCACTATGCTCACATGGAGCATATGTCCCCAGAAAGAGCCACTGTTGGAACCCTAAAATTTTCAAATTTAAGAGTTCCAGATTTATTCCAAAAAGCAGATTTCTATGCTCAATCATGTGTAACACCTATAATAAAGTAAGTTCATTCAAATCTAACTTGCAAAGATCAGGTCTGATGCATCCATCAAGAGGTCAGCTTGAGGTATGCATATGTTTCACAAATTCTGGAATCAACCTAGGTATACCTTTTCGAACCATAATTCTTTTTCATATCAACACTTCAGGTCAAATTAACTATTCCTTTGTATTTCATGTATATCTCAAGACCTACGTTTTGAATTTCAGATTCATATGAGATTATTTGATATGTTTTCTAAAGGCAAATCTAAATTCAGATCTTTTCAGTCAGATGCTAGTAAGTCATTTTGCAAGAGCATAACTGAAGAACATGGAGTTGCATCAGAAGAGGGAAAGCCTTTATCCCACATTTTTTGTGGGATAGGCTCTTTTAACACTTAAATCCAAAGTGGCCCATATGATAACTATCGAAAGACAAATAGATTTTGGTGTGAAGAAGGCTGAACCTAGTGGACCTAGTGGACCCCATGCATGTGCACACATCTCAAAGTGCCCAAATTTTTCAGCAGAAGGACAAATTAAAGATCGAGCAATTTGGGCGATCGAACGGTGATAGAAGAAGATCTGACGGTCGTCGCTATAGCGCAAGATAGAGATGCACGTTGGTTTATCCTCGTGACTTGGCGATAAAGCATGTGAAAAAAAGGGAAGGTTAACAAGCATGCAAGTTTGAGATTGATCCAACGGTGGTCGCTATACCGCGATAGAAAGTTGCGCGACCTATATCCCTCGTGACATAGCGACTGGCAAGGTGGAAGATGAGGTGTCATCCTGGTGGATCTACAAGCGAATTTGGATGTGCCACATGGTGGAGCACAGAAAAAGAACCCAGGTCTAGTGGTGGATGAAGTGGCAAGAATGATGGCATCAAGTGGCAATCGAAGTGGCACCCAAGTGGCGGTCACATGGAAAGTCCAAGTGGTGGGTAGGTGGATCTGTGGGCAAACCAAAGAGTGACATGCAACACGGATGGATAAAGAGAAGAGAGAACCGCTTAGGAAAGGTTAAAGGCTGAGAAGATAAGGAAGATCGAACGGTCGGCCGATTCGATCCGACCGTGGTCGTTATACCGCGATCGGAAGATGTGTGATGTTTATTCACTGCGACATGGCGACCAAGTGGTGGGGCCCATTAAGGAAGCAGTTCGGAGGAGATAACATGTGAGCAGGTTGGAAAAGATCTAATGGCTATCGCTATTCCACTATGGAAAGTTGCACATCAATATCTATTGCAGATCAGCAACAAAGAGGAACCAAAGTGAAATAGTGGGTCCACTCAAAATGAGTTAGCAGTTGAAGTGACAGTCAAGTGGCATGTCATCAAAAAATGACTTATCGAACAAACCTAGGCTATGATGGATCTCTAAGACTCATTGAAAGAAGAAGTTTCATCAACATAAAGTTCATCAAAGAAATCAGAAGCGGTCCCATCGAAAATAAAAGGTATCGATCAAACTACAAAATCAATAAGACATGAGAATAGCTTGCTGAGGGAGGAAGTTTGGCTGAAAGAATAATAAAAGGAAAGTATTTCTTATCGTATCACACTACCTTATGTATTACCTGAATGTGCGTTAAAGATGAAATTTAGGTATATCTATCCTAAATAAGTTCTTTGAATATATGTTTTAGGATAAAGCATTATTTTATATAAATGGATATTATGTTCGCAAAATTATTTTCTTAAAGATGAAAATACTTTGATTTAAATGAATTATTTTAAAAGTATAAGGAAATAAAGATTATTGACTTTTCAAACTAAAAGCTAAGGTGGAATTTGTTTTAATTTTTAAATCAAGGAATTTGATTAGCTTATCTTGTGTGCAGGAGATAATGAGAAGATGATTGATATTTTCTGAGGAATTTTATCAAGGCGGAGAATAAAAGACACATGATTTAAGTATCATTTAGTATTTTTAAGTATTCTCATTTGTAATTAATTATTAAACCAAAGGGTGTGTCCTTTGGAATGTAACTATCTATAGCTTTCTCTTCTATGAATGAAAGGGTGTGTCCTTTCATATATGTATTTTGATTGACATACTTATAGGGAGTCTTTCTTATATGTAAAGTTGGGGGGGGGAATAATAAGAACAAGATACTACTGTAAGGATTGAATATCATTTTGTATTAGAGAAGTCTAGAGGAAGAATAAGTATCATTTTGTGCAAGCAATTTGTAATGGAGTATCTGCAAGTGCAACTTATGTATGCAATTATTTCCTAAATATTAATATACAAGGTTGATGTTTCTTTTTCCAAATATTGTGTACACTTTTGTGTTGGTGATTATCTTTGTCCTCTTGATAAATCTGTTTATAAATTTGCTATGATGTGAATCACATGTCATTGCATTAAGTGAAAGATTGAGTTCTTATTGTTTGTGTAACGCATACTGAACCTTCATAGTTGATGATAAATTGTCTCTTTAGTTGATAAGATATTTTGTCCACAAAGTGTCATATATATCCCTAGATAGAGGCACTAGTCTGTTATTGATCCTTTAAGGTTTTGATCTATATCCATTCAAGGTCCTTGATAGAGAAATGCTCTTCCCAAATCATATATGATCTGATCTATGCAGATTTCATTTAAGTCCTAAAAGCAATTTCATTTTCAATATACATTCACAATCATTTTTTTTCAAAGCATTCATTTAAAGCCCATAATACAACATAGTTGCAGAACAATAATATGCTAGTTGTGTAAACTTGCTAAAAGGTTTAAATCCACTATAAATAACCTCTTTTGTGCTTGAGAGGAAGAGGCATACCCACCTAGATTTAGTGAAGCCTAAAGTGCAGAGGGATTTGGTCTTTGACCATCCTTGTTCATTGGCCAATGCTAGTTGGAATACTTGAGGATTTGGAAAGTCTTTTGGTTTTCCAATTTGTGGTTTTGGGAACAAAACAGATCATACAATATACATGCCTTCTTTCCTTCCACATTTTGAAACACCCAAATTCAATCGATCCTAGAGATCACACCAGAGAATTTTTCATTGCATGTATAGAGGTTGCACAAGAGGACACCTATCTAATGAGATTATTTCCAAAAAGTTTCAGAGGTCCTGCTTTGGAGTGGTTTTCACACCTCCCACCGACGATCACATCATGGGGTGAACTAGCTAAACAACTCATTGCAATTTTCTCACATAATATTGATACCCCAATTACATTGATGGATCAATGTGCTACAAAATAAAATGAGAATGAAATCTTTGCATCCTTCTTACAAAGATGGAGATCTCTCTACCAAAGATGCAAGACAAATATTCCTTAAACTGAGAGAGTTGACATGTTTTCAGAGAAATTAATTCCAAAGATTAAGTACCTGATACAAATGCAATGTTTGAACTCATTCAAACAAATCATTGAAAAGGCTTTAAAATGGAAGAAGGTACTTGTAGAACAAGGTATCATAAAATATAGAACTTCTACAAATAACACAAATAATGATAAATCCAAGTTCTGGTCAAGAAACAAGAATGTAACCAATGATGGTGTTATAGACACCCGTATAGTGAATATGGATCAACTGATTGCATCTTTACAAGGACCAATTCAACCATCTAGTCAGAACAAAAGTCGGTATAAATAAAATAACACAGTGTCAACAAATGCAAACATTGCATAAGCTACAAATACAAGATTCCCAAGAATGAATGCTCCAAGAAGGAACTACACACCACTGGGTGATCCCATTGAATCAACATTAAAGAAATTAATATAGAAAAATGTGATTAATTTTCCAAAGGTTAGAGTGTATGAACTGGGTCCTTTAAAAATAACCTGGTGGAATGATAATGATTTATGTGATTATCATCGTACAAAAGGTCATAAAACTGCAAGTTGCCATAAGTTGAAGAACCTAATTCAGGATCTGATAGATCAAGGTGATATCACAGTTGCAACAAAAAAACTTTGGTAAACACAAATCACACCATATTTAAAGACCCTTTTGTCAAACATGACAAAGGTAAGGCATCAACATCAGGAATACAAGACAACACTGCTAACTATACAAAGGTCTCATATGACTATACCATTCATTCTATTAGCTCAAGAGATGTAGTAAATGTTGATCCAAAGGAAGAACTTGATGATGATGAGAAAATTCAATGGACATATAACTATGATAACCAAGTTTGAGTGATGTCAGAAGCACCAAGATATGATAAAGACGAGAATCTTTGTCTCATGGAATAGGGGAAGGTAGAACCACCTTATTCAAGATGGTTTGAAGATGAGATTATAGAAAAAATAATGGATGTCAGGATTTTACATGATGATTATAAGATGGGATATGAAATAAACCTTGATAATATAACATATGTTGAAAAATATCTCTCACAAGAGATAATACAGTGGCTACTATCATAGTAAATCCAAGAGACAGAGATTGTGCCATCATCATGCGCAAATCAAAAGTGACCTTACATGGAGTGTCATCAAATCAGTCACCAATAGTAGGTAGCTATAATGTGGTTGAGAAAATAAAGAAAAACCTAGCACACATATCCCTTTTCGAGATATTGTGTATATCACTGAATCACAGAGCTATTCTAGATAAAGCACTTCAAGACTCCATAGTTGCCAGAGACATAGATGAAAATGCTTTTCAATCCATGGTAGGGAATCTGACCACTTCTACCTATATTGCTTTCATAGAACAAGATGTTCCTAATGATAGACCTTTTCATAATGATCCACTACATTTAGAGGCTTATATACATAAGAAGAGAGAGAAGACTACTCATAGAAAATGGAGATGGTCTCAACATCTATACACTAAACTGGTCAAGGCATTGGGCTATTTTGAACTTCACATTGATCACATAAAAATAATAAACATCAAGGCATATGATGATGAAGAATTCCCTTCAAAAGGTGTGGCTATGCTACCACTACCAGTAGGACCTATCACAACAGAGGTTTGTTGGCCATTTGGAGGAATTGATTATGTGTTACATTAATGTTTTGTCATTGATGTCAACACTAGTTGTTTTGGATGCTTTACCGGTACCCTTCTGGTCCCGGTAGGTTGAGTGGTTTTTTGTTGGTTTGGATCTAGCATGATTCGATATGCTCCAGTATGGTTGGTTATGGAATTGGCTTATTTATGATACTCATGTTCATATTCAGTAAGTTGGTTTTCGTCTGGTGATCGGATGCTATCCTATTTTCTTAGAAGCTTGGTTTGTGATTTCGGTGAGGGTTTCACTAGTAGATCTTTTGATGAAGATCTTTGATGATTTGCATAAGTGGTGTTGGTGGAGCTTTTGGTATGGATTCAAGATGCTGATGGTGATCATGTTTGAGACTTGGTTGATTGGGATCATTTCTTTAGTATGTGGACCTATATTGGGTCCCGATTGATCTAGGTTATGGACCGACTTAATGTAATGTGTGGATTAGACCTCTCGATGTGTTTCTGGGATGTCTTATGAGTTGGATATTATTTGTTTGGTCTAAGGCTGACATGTTTTGTAATTATGTAATTGGTTTATTGTCTGGTGGAAAACCTAATTGTTTATGGTCGAGGGTTTGTATATATATGATGTAAGATCTCATTGTAGATCATCATATGGATATGTAATGTGCAAATAATGTAATATCATTTAGGAAGAGGATTTGGTCAATCATTGGAGATCAAATTGGGTTTATGTAAGAGGATATATTCCTTTGATATTGAGCTTAACTAGAACTGTACTTAGGCATAGGAGATGATATTTTTGCAATTCATTCATTCTTCTGGATTGTAGTTTGGATTTCTATGTAGTCAGTGAGACTCCTTTTGTGATGAGTAGTACACTCTAGGTTGTTGGCCTTCTTATAAGTGGAGGCCCCTCAATTCTAATTCACATACTTACTACATAAGTATTATCTGACTATGGGTAGGCTTTCTACCATGGTTTTTCCCTTTACCGGGTTTTCCACGTATAAATCTTGGTGTCATGTGGATGGTATTTATTCTCTAATTATTGTTTATGCTTAGTTGGTTTAACTTCCATTCCAGTATTTGGTTTAAGCATTTTGGTATTAATGTTTTGGGTTATGGTATTAAAGTTTTAAATGAGAAATGTTCTGGTAATCTTTGACAACTGATTCACCCCCCTCTCAGTTGCCTTCGAGTTATTTGAACTGTCTAACAATTGGTATTAGATCTCTGGTCCTCTCTGTAGAAAGCTTAACTGCTTGAGGAAGATCTTGTGGCGACTAACCGTTCAAGTTCATCTAGTTCATCTGGAGCTATCTTTCAGAGAGATATTCGTAGGGTTGATGGAACAAATTACACAGTATGGAAGATTTAGATGGAGACTCATTTGAGATGTCTTAGCAAGGGGATTTGGGAGATCACATAGAATGGTATTACACCTCATAATTTGGCATCTAGCAATCCTCCTTTGGAAAAACTAGATAAGGAGATTGAGAATGATTGTAGAGCAAGAGAAGCCCTCTTGTGTGCACTTTCTGATCACCAAATAATGGGATTAACTGACAAATCATCCAGAAAGGTTATATGGGATAAGCTGGAGACTCTTAATGAAGGTGACCCTATAGTGAAGATTGCTAAACTTGATGGTTACTAGGTGAGATATGAAAACCTGAAGATGGAAGAAGATGAAAGGATTACTGCATTCATGGAAAGGGTAAATGAGATTGTTATGGGAATTCAAAGTTATGGTGGAACTCTGAGTGAAGATGAAATTATTTATAAAGTTTTGAGAGCCCTACTACCAGCTTACAAGATGAAGGCTACTACAATTAATGAATTGAGAACAATGGCTAATACATCTGTCAACATAGATAACTTGGTTGGGAAATTATCTTCTTTTGAGCTTGAAGAATTTGGACCTTTTGAAGTTATGAAGTTTGAACCCGCTTTTCATGCATTTGCATCAGCAACTGGTAATAGAGATTGGAAAGCTTATATGCAAAGGAATTGGATGATATGAAAAGAGAAGATGATGAGTTTGAGAAACTTGAAGAACTATTTTCTAGAAGAGTACCTAAAGGACCAGTAGGAAGTAAGTATGAAGAAAAAGCACCTTTAAAATGTTTTGCATGTAATAAGATTGGTCATTTTGCATCTAGATGTCTTGAAAGGAATTAAAGATTTGAAGAAAGAGTTAGAAGATCTTTTAAGCCTAACCCTAGATGTCAGAACAAGTATAAGTACATGAAAAAAAAGACAAATCATGCTATATAGCGGATGAGGAAGTTGTTACTGATTTTGATGATGAACCGACAGAAGACTCTGCTAGTGGTTCCGAAAATGGGAAGGAATGGGTGTTCCTAGCTATCAAGGAAGATGTTCTGGCACTGGAAAATAATGTACCTAAAGAGAAGGCACTTGCTGCTAAAATTGAAGACAAGGATGAATGGGTAATTGACAGTGGTTTGTTCACATCATATGAATGGAGATAAAGGGAAATTTCTATCTTTGCAATAATTTGATGGCGGTCTGGTTAGATTTGGAGATGACAAAGCATGTATGATCAAAGGAAAAGGAACTATATCATTGGATGGTAAGAATAATACTAATAATGTTTATTATGTTGAAGATTTAAGGCATAATCTTTTTAGTGTAGGACAATTGGTAGATAAGGGATTTCAATTACAGTTCAAGGATGGAAAATGAAAAATCATTAATAGATCTAGTTTGGAGATTGCAACCGATACGTAGACAAAAGGTAATATATTTTATTTTAATTTTGGTGAGAAGACAAGACATGTTTGATTGCACAAATTGATGAGAGTTGGCTATGGCATAAGAGGCTATGTCATGTGAATTTTGATTGCATTGTGAAGATCAGTTCAACTAAGGCAGTTAGAGATATACCTAAGATTTTGAAGCCCTATAATCCGGTATGTAAAGAATGTCAAATGGGTAAACAAGTCAGAACCTCTTTTAGGAGTATATAAGATAAATGTAATGATGTTCTTGATCTTATTCATATTGATTTGTGTAGCCCTGCTAGAGTTAAAAAATTTCAAGGTGATAGATATTTTATGCTAATCATTGATGATTATTATAGAATAATGTGGGTTACTTTTCTAAGGGAGAAATCTGAGGCTTTTGAAAAGTTCAAAATCATTAAGGCTAAAGTGGAAACTGAGATAGGATTGAAGATTAAATGTTTGAGGTCAAATCATGGTGGAGAATTCACATCCAATGAGTTTAATAAATTTATTGAGAAGCATGGTATAAAGAGACAATTTTCTTCTCCCTGAACATCTCAATAGAATGGGGTTATGGAAAGGAAGAACATAACTATCTTGGATGCTGCTAGTGTAATGCCCGCCAAATACCCTAAAGAAACTAAACAATAATATACAAATAGAGATAATTCTCTTTTTTTAATTAACATCTAATAACAACTAATGCAACTAATAATATCTCCATCTATTTACATTCATTAACCAATTAATCAATATGAACATACATCATTGCTCATTTAATCAAATAACACAAGTGGAAATAACACAACATCAATAATCTCTCTCTAGGGTACTTTAACATCATTATTTAATTCATTTCAACAATAACATACTACACACATGATAGGTATATTTCACCCTCATTAATGCATCATATTTTAATTCTTTAACCATGAGATATGCAACCTACAACATTACTTATTCCTCATGATATGCATAATTTACTTTCTACCAATGAATCTATGTGAATCCTTCCTATCTACTAGATCCAATCAACATCTTTGACATATTCACTTATTACTCTACGAATATTCCTCCTTCAAGATTATTTAACATTCTAACTAGCCTCTAAACATTCCATGAAATAATACAACTAATCCATAATGAAATTCCATTCTATTCCAACTATAATCCACTTATTCCATGATTCATAAGATCACATCTCTATAATAGTACAAATAAAAATATGCCTTAATTCCAGTTTCCAACTACAATTCATCTTGCAAATAAAAGTACATTAAATATATTATGAGCATAACTCTTTCTACTACAAGATTCCATCTACTATATACAAAAATATTACATTAGATACATTCCATCTTATCCATTACATAAATCTGCTACAAGGTACATCCATAGTACATCATAAAGAATAATCCACATCCACGCAAGAAGAATCCAAGAGAGCATCCCGATGGCTAAAAAGAACCAACCTCTCAACCATGTGGAACCAAAGGAACCATCCCCATGCTAGGAGATGACACAGGTCCCAACACATACTCTAAACCTAAGCTGACACCTATAACCAAGGAGACTAACAACACAAGGACTCTCAAGCAAGAACTCACACATACAACAAGCATGAACTCCCAGAGGCATAAAACTCATCAAGACATAAATGCATCCAATAAGCATAATTACAAATCATAAAGGGGAAACACTGTAGGAGTGGAGTGCCATCACATGCCATCCTCATAACATAATAACATAATAACACAAGGCACTAGCCTGATGGACATGTGGAGCCATCTCAACCTATGAGAGACTAAGGGAGATTAGCTTACCGTCTTCATGACATTCTCATACTTATCCTAAAACATCCTCCCTAGGACTAAGTCATGAGGCACAAATCAATTTATCATCTTATTAATTAATCTAACTACCCAACCCATCAATTATTAGGTTATCACTTATTTACAAATCATGGAAAACTCCAATGTGCCTTGGTGGTCTAGACTTCTTGCATCCTTACAAGGAACCTCATGCAAGCCTATCTCTCATGACCCTGGTCATCACAAGGAAGCCCACTCCTCCTAACATGGCCCAACAATAAATCACAAGAGGCTCTACCAACATAATTACATAAAATAATACTCAAAGTAGCCAACAACTTCCACACATACTCTTACAACATAAACAAGGCTACAACAATGTATACAACATCAATATAGAAAAATGAGCCTCTTGGCTAGCAATAACAAAGGCATATCAATCTATCAAATGTTTCCATCAAATAAAGAATAACATCACATCAAGGCCTACTCACTTGCTGGTCCAAAACCACATAGAAATCATCTCAATCATCCATAGCCTATCCACATGGAAGAGAGTCTAAAATACTCACAATGCATAGAGAAATAAATATACTCAAAACTATCAAAGCGCATCAAAACTGATCAAACCCAAAACTGGGAAATATTAACAGACCTCAAATAAAGCCTCTGGTACAAAAATCAATTCAGAAAAATACCTCAAAAATGACCAAAACTGATAAAATACAAAACATAGACAGGTTAGCACTTTTGCCCCGTAGGACAACGCTTTTGCCAAAAAAAAATAGTGGTTCTGTCAAGAAGAACAACTCTTATGCATTCTAGAATCGCGCATATGCATCCTGAAATAGTGCGTATGTTCTAGATTCATGCTTATGCATCCTAAGACAAAGCTTATGTTGCGCAGAGTATCGCAAATGCAATACATAACAATGCTTTTGCAGAAACAACACTTTTGCACAAGACTTGCAGAAAACTTTCGGGTAAAATAATAAAATACAGACTTAACGAAAGGGCTCAAAAAACATATGAAAAGAAACACCTAGAAACAAAGAATTCATGCGTATAAACAAAATAAAATAACTCAACCTATAAACCAAGATTTAATCAAATATCTTCATAAGAGTTTTCACAAAACCAGGAATGACATACACAGGAAATACCAATACACATTTTCTAGTAACTATACAACACCCAAATAATGTAAAGTTTCCTCCCAAATATTTCCTTTCAGCAATAATAAAACTATAGAATAAAATATCATTTCAACCCAAACCCAAAACATTGCAGATACAATGCATACACAGAGAAGCCATTGAAAACCAAAACGCAAAGTGAAGAACTCCAACCTGCAACTTGAAGTAATGGATTGAAGCTGAAGAAGAGATCTCGCAAGCCAAACCAAATCAAATCCAAGCTCTAGCCAAATCCAAGAGAGAAGAAATCCAAAACCAAGCAGAAACTTGCTGAAGAAATTTTCCAGAGAAGAGCAAAAACCTCACAGGAAAGAAAATAAAAAGCAACAATAATCCAAAAACCCTAGCCTCAATCTCGGCCAATCAAAATATTCCATTTTGGAGTATATTTTACCAACCCACCATATAATATAATTTATTCACCCATTTTGAATTTAACCAATGAGAGTGAAGGGTAGGTAAAGTAAATAAAATATACTTATCTAGCTAAGTGGGATTGTTTTATTTCTTTATTTAACTTAATATGTTCATACACCCCACTTAGGAATAAAGTCAAACTATTAAATAAATATAAGTTGTAAATAAATAATCCAAATGGGAATTAAAATCAAATAAACCAAAAGCTAATAAAATAAATTAAAGAACTAAATAAATACAAGATATCAAATAAATATTAAACCATAGAAAGTCAAATAAATAATTAAATAATCAAATACCATTAAAGATTAAATCATAAATATTAAATAAATATTAAACAACAATAAAGCTTATCAAATATTAAAATAATCATAAAATCAATCAACGTTAATTATAAAATAAATATAAATATCAAATAATTAAATACTCAAAACTTATAAATTAAATACATTAAAATGAACATTACCAAATATAAAACTACACACCAAGAGCCACATAATTACTCTAACATAAACAAGTAAATCAACCGACATAAATCAAACTCACAATATCAAAAGACCAAGCTTACTAACTGACATGGCAAATTATGCCAAGACGCCGACTACTCATGGTGAGTAACTTAGACCTAGAGTATGTGAGGGGAAACTCATGCCATCTCCAAACCACATAAGCCATTGGAACTAAAGACACGCTCAGACCTATGAAGCCAGGTGGAGTCGATATCTGGTACTTGCAAAATCTTGCAACCACAAAATGACAATACAACATATACATATACATATATAGAACAAGCAAGTGATAGAGAATCGCGATGATACATCCCGCTCACAATGAGTGATGTGGAATCGTCTCTATCATGAAGACAATCAAACAATAGTCAAACACATCTCATAAACATCTCATCATATGTAATCATGAAGTAGGGTTAGTGTAATCATAATCATCATCAAAACCATGATAAATCTAATCTATCAATAATCCATCACATAGTGAGCATATAAAATCCATCGAATACATATATCATCAAATCAAATGATCAATCATGAGAGTACCAACATCCATATAGATAATCAAAATAGCATATGTCCAATAGTGTTTAACATCAATCATAAGTCACTAAAGTATGCGAGTAATCATCATCCAAATCATCAAAATATAGTCTAGATAAGTCTATCAAGCATAATATAAAAGTCAACTCTAGTCAAAATAAGTCAAATCAAGGGTGGACACTACAACTAGAACAATGATG
Organism: Cryptomeria japonica; assembly: GCF_030272615.1. Taxonomy (NCBI): domain Eukaryota; kingdom Viridiplantae; phylum Streptophyta; class Pinopsida; order Cupressales; family Cupressaceae; genus Cryptomeria; species Cryptomeria japonica. The sequence continues at coordinate 443,311,533 of NC_081415.1, read as the reverse complement.
ATGGAAGCTAGTCTACCTCATATCTATTGGAGAGAAGTAGTGAGCACAACGGTTTATACATTCAACAGAGTACATATCAAAGGAGAAACCGGTAAGACACCTTATGAATTATAGTTTGGCAATACACCTACAATTAAGTATTTTAGAATATTTGGTAGTAAATGTTATATCAAGAGAGATGATATCATTGGAAAATTTGATCCTAGATGTGATGAAGGGATATTTCTTGGTTATTCTAATAAAAACAAGGCATATAGATGTTATAACAAGAGATTGCAGAGAATTGTGGAGAGTATTAATGTCAAGATGGATGAGTTGAATAGAAGTTAAATACAAATTTATGAGCCAAAAACGGTAGTGGAAATGATTATATCTGAACTGGTAGCATCTTTACCAGAACAAAGTGTTGAACTAGTTACTCTGGCAGTATCAGAAAATTCAACAATAATTGAAGAACCGGGAAGAGGAAGAGAGAGTCAAAAGACTCCTAGATATGTGACATTGAATCATTCAGAAGATCAGATCATTGGGGATAAGAACAATGGAGTGATGACAAGAAGAGGACTGACAAATAATGAGGTATTCTTAATTTCTCAAGTTGAACCGATATCAGTAATTGAAGCATGTAAAGATAAATGTTGGTTGAAAGCTATGGAAGAAGAATTACATTACATTGAAAAGAATAACACATGGACTTTCGTTCCCCGGCCTAAAAATTAGAATGTTATTAGAACTAAATGGGTTTTTAGGAATAAATTGAATGAAGATGGTCAAGTTGTAAGGAATAAGGATAGATTGGTATGTAAATGATATTATAAGAAGGAAGGAATTGATTATGGAGAGACTTTTGCACCTGTAGCTAAGATTGAAGCTGTAAGATTATTTCTTGCCTACGCTACCCATAAAAACTACAAGGTTTATCATATGGATGTTAAGTGTGCATTTTTGAATGGGGATCTTGATGAGGAAGTTTATATTGAGAAACCTGATGGTTTTTTACTTTCAGATGATACAAACATGGTTTGTAGGTTAAAGAAAAATTTATATGGATTGAAACAAGCACCTAGAGCTTCGTATGCAAGGTTGGATAAATATCTTTTGAAACTTGGTTTTACTAAGGGTAATGCTGACAATAATTTATATTATAAGATCATTGATGATGATATACCAATTATTGAAGTATTTGTTGATGACATCATTTTTGGAGGTGAAGATAAGTTATGCATGAAATTTTCCAAGAATATGGAGAAGGAATTTGAAATGTGTATGATTGGAGAAATGAAATTTTTCTTAGGTTTGTAGATTACTTAGACTAATAAAGGTATTTTCATCTGTCAAACTAAGTATGCTAGGGAATTATTGAAGTAATTTGGTATGGGAGATTCTAAATCGGTAAGTACTCCTATGGTTACAAGTGAGAAATTGACAAGGAAAGTCTGCACCAGTAAATCCTACAAGATACAAATCTATGATTGGAGGTATGCTTTATTTGACTCAGACTAGGCCTAACATAATGAATGTTGTTTGTATTGCATTTAGATTTTAGAGTGATCCTAGATAAAACCATGAGAGTGCGGTGAAAAGGATTTTTAGATGCTTGCAAGGCACATTAGAATATGGTTTGTGGTACCCTAAGGATGATGACTTTACTTTATGTGCATATAAAGATGTTGATTGGGCTAGAGATGTTGATGACCAAAAAATTACTTCCGATGGAGCTTTCTTTCTTGGAAAGAAGTTGGTTTCATGGATCAGCAAGAAACAATCATGTACTTATTTATCTACTACTGAAGCTGAGTATGTTGTTGCTGCTACTAACTGTACACAAGTTTTATGGATTAAGAAAATGTTGAAAGATATCAAAGTGCATTGCACTAGACCGATAATTACTCACCATGATAACTCTGCTGCTATCGACATATCAAAGAATTTGGTATTTCACTCTAAGAGAAAGCACGTATCTATCAAGTATAATTTTTTGAAGGAGAAGGTGGAATAAAATGAAGCTAGACGGGTTTATGTGAACACTAAATAGCAAATTGCAAATATTTTCACTAAACCTTTGCCTAAAGAACCATTTGAGTACCTAAGAGACAGGCTAGGGGTTTATGCCCCTCCGGTAGAGAACTAATTGATTCTTTTTGGCATCAGTCCGGTGTGCAATATCAGAGATATTATTCATTCTGGCACTGATGTGGGGATGCTACTGCTCTGGGGGAGTAGTCAGCTTTGTGATTCAATGGTTTATGTTTTTTCTTTGATATTTTGTTCATATTTCTGGCATTGATGTCAAACGGGGAGAGATATTGATGAGAAAAAGAAAAAATTAAGGAGTTGTATACATTGGGGGGATAGATATATGTGTAATTCATATCTTTACATAGATATTATTCAAAGGGGGAGTTTGGTCTTTGTTTTAGAAATTCATTGCTATATATTTATGTGGGAGATTGTTGGTTGTCTTCATTGGGGGAGACTTATTTGGCATCTCATGGTACTTAGCTATTTTTCACATCTAGTGTTGCCATCAATGCCAAAGGGGGAGATTGCTGGCCATTTAGAGGAATTGATTATGTGTTGCATTGATGTTTTATTATTGATGTCAACACTAACTATTTTGTATGCTTTACCAACACACTTCTGGTCCCGATAGGTTGAGTGGTTTTTGGTTGGTTTGGATCCAACATGATCCAGTATGCTCTGGTATGGTTTGGTTATGGAAATGGCTTATTTTTTATACTCATGTTTATATTCAGTAAGTTGGTCCTGTTTTGGTGAACGGATGCTATCCTGTTTTCTTAGAAGCTTGGTTTGTAATTCTGGTGAGGGTTTCATCGATAGAGCTTTTGATGAAGATCTTTGATGATTTGCATAAGTCATGTTGGTTTAACTTCTGGTATGGATTCAAGATGCTGATGGTGATCATGTTTGAGACTTGGCAGTTTGGGATCATTGCTTTAGCGTGTGGACCTATATTGGGTCTCGATTGATCTAGGTTATGAACTGGCTTAAAGTAACGTGTGGATTGGACCTCTCGATGTGTTTCTGAGATGTCTTATGAGTTGGATATTATTTGTTTGGTCTAAGGCCGACATGTTTTGTAATTATGTAATTGGTTTATTTTCTGGTGGCTGACCTAATTGTTTATGGCTGAGGGTTTATATATATACGATGTAAGATCTCATTGTAGATCATCATAGGGATATAGTCAAGGAATGAGATATGGAGATGTAATGTGCGAATAATGTTATATCATTTAGGCAGAGGATTTGGTCGATCATTGGAGATTGAATTGGGTTTATGTAAGACCATTTAGTCCTTCGGTATTGAGCTTAACCAGAACTGTACTCAAGCATAGGAGATGCTATCTTTGCAGTTCATTCATTCTTTTGGATTGTAGTCTAGATTTCTATGTAGTAAGTGAGACTTCTTTTGTGATGAGAAGTGCGCTCTAGGTTTTTGGCCTTCTTGCAAGTGCAATCCCCTCAATTATAATTCACATACTTACTGCAAAAGTATTATCTAATTGTGGGTAGGCTTCCCACCATCATTTTTCCCTTACTGGGTTTTCCACGTATAAATCTTGGTGTCATGTGGATGGTATTTATTCTCTGATTATTGTTTTAACTTAATTGGTTTAACTTCTTTTCTGGTATTTTATTTAAGCATTCAGGTATTAATGTTTTGGGTTCCGATATTAAAGTTTTAATTGATAAATTTTCTTGTAATCTATGACAACTGATTCACCACCCCCCCCCCCCCCCGTCTTATTTATCTTCCAGTTATTTGAACTATCTAACAAGGTTACCTTTCAAGATTTGGATAGAGAATTGGGATATAAAATGCTATTAGGTTGCCCATGGATTCATGCCATGCAGGTTGTACCTTCGACACTCCACCAGTGTGTTAAATTTTCATACAATGGCATTGAAATCACCATCCATGGTGATCCAAACCCATTTCAACATTGTAATCACTTAAATGTAAGTATGGATAACCAAGTCCCTATCAATCAAGTAGCCCTGCTTAATACACAAATGGAATCATTAACAATCACATAAACATAGAAAGATACACCTACAACACCTCCTTTACAGATTAAGGATGTTGGTTGTGGGGAATATTCCATTTCAAGTACATCAAATGTTAGACAATTATCTCTTTCTCCTAGATCATTTGGGAAACCTCATAATACTATGATGAAACAAGATAAAGGAAAAGAGATAGTTAAGTACTCGAATTCATGCTCATTTATTAGATGGGGAGACTTACATGAAGAATCCTTAGATGAGGATATCAATCAATGGATATATAAAGAAGAAGATGACATGACAATACCCAGGTTACCTTTAGATCATTATGTAAATGGTTTCAAAATGCTACAAAAACATGGGTATGATGGTACCACGGGCTAGGGACTACAAAAACAAGAAAGATTAGAACCTGGTTTACCTCAGGAGAACCCAAAGAATCAAGGGTTAGGATATAAACATGTCACAAAGATAACAGAGGCAAGACAATGGACACTTGACATATTAAACAAACCTAGACTACCATCATATTATATACCACATTATTACTTATCAACATGAGTATTTCCCCCTTCATCTCATAAAAGCAAGAAAGTGACAACATATCCTAGTATGGAATTAGATGGTGAAGATATTAGGTGTCTTCTACTAGAAATTAATGTGGTATCATCTAACAATATATTACCTGAAAGATCTTCACAAGCAAATGTGGTAACATAAACTGGCTTAGCACCTGCAAATGAGCCTACTACATGGATTCTGCCAATGCTTTTACCAAGGGAAATAAACCTAGTTCTACCAAATAAATCAAAATGAAGAAAGGATAGAACTTCTTATACCAGGCTTAAGGGGAGTCCACACCACACAAAGGAGATCCACAAGTCAAGAACATCAACAACACGATGAGATAACTGACACAACATCAAACACTAGAACATATATAGAAAGTGTGAGATTCTCATGATTATGAATTTATATTTGTTCATAATAGTATCCCACAAGCAATAGACACGATATATGACAACCAACCACTCATTAATGATGACATTGACTATGAGGATATACTAGTTCATTCAAGATCAGTAAAACATATTCAGGATAACCAGGTGTGCATGATGTCAGAGGCTTCTTTAATAGAGGAAAGCAATGATTTACCCCTTGTACATTCACATTTAATTGACTGGGGGCGGGAAGAGTCACCAAGTCTGGACTAGTTTGAGAATGATGAAGCTATTGCATAATTCCTTGGTGTAAAAGAAGGGTTTCCCCATGGTGATCATAAGGCAGGGTTTTCTATAGACTTGGATAGAACAACATACTTTGGAGAGACAAGTTCCTCTATATCAGAAGATACAGATGAAAGTGATAACAATGGTAAAAAAAAGTTAGACAATCTCCCTATTGAACAAGAGAATTTGACATTACTCATGGAAAAGACTGAAGAAATCAATATAGCAGAAGGAGAGGTTATACACAATATCCACTTAGCATAATCACCGAATCAGGAAGAAAAGGACAAGTTCATACAGTTCTTCAAACAACACCTAGTCAATTTTGCTTGTCATATGCAGATATGCTAGGTCTAAACCTAGAATTAATATTGCATCACTTGTTGTTTTTACCAGGAATCAAACCATACAAACAAAAACTTAGAAAGATGCATCCACAGATCACATTACTAGTAAAGGTAAAACTATTAAAAAATTTGGATGTCAGTTTCATTAGACCTATTGACTATGCAGAGTGGATATCCAATCTAGTACCCATGACTAAACCCATTGGGGGCATAAGAATCTGCACAGATTTTTGAGATCTTAACAAGGCATGTCCTAAGGATGACCCATTACCCAACATAAACAAGATAGTTGATCTAACTGGCTAGGAATGAAATTCTTTCACTAATGGATGGCTTCTCAAGATAGAACCAGATCAGGATTGCACTAGAAGATCAACACAAGATTGTATTACTTGTCCATGGGGAACATACTACTAGAACGTCATGCCATTTGGTCTTAAGAATGTTGGAGAAACATATCAAAGGGCTATGACAACATTATTCCATGACATGATCCACAATATCATGGAAGACTATGTTGATGATATGTTGGCTAAATCACAAACAAGATAAAGTCACTTAGAAGTCCTTGCTAAGATATTTGATTGACTAGAATAATATAATGTCAGATTAAATCCAAAGAAGTGTGTGTTCGGTGTCACAGTTGGCAAGCTTCTAGGCTTTATTATTTCTAATAGAGGCACTAAGGTATATCTAGCAAAGGTCAAAGCAATCCTTGATATGCAACCATTAAAAACACTCAAGCAGTTAAGGGGATTGCAAGGAAGATTACAGTCCATAAGAAGGTTCATAGCACAACTAGTAGATAAATGTCACCCATTTCAACATTTACTTAGAAAAGGAGTCACCTTCAAATGGACAGAACAGTGCCAAGAAGATTTTAAAGCTTTAAAAGGTTATCTTCTGAATACTCCAGTATTAGTTCACCCTACTTAAGGCAAGCCTTTATTACTATATATATCAGCAACAAACTCATCCTTGGGAGCCCTTTTGGCACAACATGATGATCAAGTAAAGGAAAGAGCATAATTACACCCCCCATAGAACGAGCATGTCTAGCAATGATCTTTGCATCTCAAGAGCTAAGACACTATATGCTAAGTCACAAAGTTCAACTCATAGCATGATTTGATCCACTCAAGTATCTATTAGGCAGTGCAACATTAACTGAAATATTGGCCAAGTGGCTCATGATTTTAAGTGAGTTTGACATATAGTATGTGGACAAAAAGGTAACCAAAGGGTATATTATAGAAAATGAATTATTAGAAGCTCCCTTGCAAGATAGTCACCTGCTACTAGTGGATTTTACTGATGAGTTTCTATTTACATTGATAACATCCACCACTCGAAAATTGTACTTTGATGGTTCTTACACAAATCATGGAGCGGGATCGAGGATTCTTTTCATCACCCCTCAAGGTGATTCTATCTCGAAGTCATTCAAAATCAATTTTCCTTGCACAAATAATATAGTTGAATATGAAGCTCTCATCATAGGACTTCATATTGCTATATGGTGGAGGATAAAATAGCTACAAGTGTATGGTGACTCACAACTAATTGTCAATCAAGTCAATGATGATTATAACACAAAATATGATAAAATGATGCCTTATAAAAAATGGTAGAAGATTGTAAAGAACATTTATGTAACATCACTTTTGAGGAAATTCCAAGAATGCAGAATAAGGTAGTAGATGCCATGGCTACAATAGGGCCTCTCCTAGACATGCCTAATAATGAAACTTAGTTCAAGTTCATTGTAGAACAATTGATGGTACCCGCATATGAGATCCCCTCATCAGAATATGTATGTGTCATTGTGGGTCCTGAATTCCCATGGTATAATGAGATATATGCATACTTACATAATCAGTATATGTCTCCTAATCTATCAAGAAATCAAAAGAAGGCTCTTATTCGTCTATAATCTAGACACACCACTATTGCTGACACATTGTATAGAAAGAGCCTTGATGGGATACTTCTTTGATGTCCTAATGTTGAAGAAGGACAACTTGCCTTGAAAGAGGTACATGATGGAATTTGTAGTGCACATCCAAGTGGTGCTGCACTGTCAAAGAAGTTACTAAGAATTGGATACTATTGGCCTACTATGGAAAAGGATGCATATAAATATGTATAAAAGTGTAGGCAATGTCAATTACATAGGGACCTCATTCATGCACTAGCGCACGATCTCCAACCTATCACATCACCCTGGCCATTTTCACAATGGGGGTTAGATCTTGTTGGTAAAGTTAGTCCTACTTCATCCAATGGGAATAAATTCATCTTAATGACTACTGAGTATTTTACTAAATGGGTAGAAGCAATCCCTCTAACATACACCACTGGTAAGAAGATAGTGAAATTCATGCTTAACTACATCATTTGTTGGTATGGGATTCCAATGTGTATAGTGACAGAAAATGGATGCCCATTCAAGAATCAAGAAACGAGAGAATTGTGTGAACGATTCCAGATACAACAAATATTTTCAATGCCCTATTATCTAGAAAGTAATGGACAAGCATAGACAACAAACAAAAAAATATTGAAGATCCTGAAGAAATTTGTTACTGACATAGGATGGGATTGGTATCTCCAGCTAAATCCCACTCTTTGGGCTTATAGGAGAAACACTCTATTCATTGGTCTATGGTATAGAAGCAATATCAGAGGAAGACTATTGAGTTGCAAGATTGAAAGAGCTTGAAATGCTCGATGAAAAGTGACAAACTACTTTAAATCACTTGCAAGGCTACCAAAATAGACTAAGGAGCTACAACAAATGAGTGCGACCAATGAATTTTGAAGTGGGAGATCTAGTTCTCAAGGAGAACCAAAGGAACCTAGCAGAGCATGAAAAACCAAGAAAGTTTGAACCTAAATGGCTAGGTCCTTTTATAATAACAAGGGTCATAGGAAACAGAGCATATAACTTGGCTTCTATGGAGGGAGATCCGCTCCTTGACCCTATGAACAACATGCACCTTAAACTATATTACATCTAAGGGCTGGGCTAGTTTAGATTTTACTTTCCGCGTTGCATATCATTTTTTAAAAAAGCACTGCATTGCATATAGTTTCTTTTCAAGAACATCATATTCACAATTTTCATAGCATATAGTTTCTGCATTAGCATATAGCAACATTCCAATTTTATCACCCATTTACATTCAAAAGAAACAAGGGTCATCTCCTTTCTTAAATATTTGGACATGAAGTCTTTGAGATCGTAAGGTCATTCATTTTCAAAATTACCATATGATGACGATTTACTTATGGTTGGGTAGTTCACTATTTGAGACTTGTTAACCCAAAATCTATTAATTGCTATATCTCAAACACATTAAAAAAATCTCTAATTCATTGTAGACACCTATTTGATTATATGACTAGTGAAAAATTTAATATTCTACTTCAACGCCACTGTAATTGTCATGCCCAAGTGGGTTTCATTACTTACAAGTCAAGGCAAGAAAATATAAATAAAAAGTGATATGCCAAATATCCATCACAAGACAAAAGAGCAATGATATATAACTGAAATATCACACATATAAGTGTGACAAAAAGCTTGACTATGGGAACATGCAAATAACTCCATCGGGGCTATGGACGCCTACTGGCAATGGAGCAATATTTAAGAGATTAAATTGTATAACCTCGTCGGAGCTCTAAAATCTTGTTGGCAACGAGGCTCTATCTGGGATGATTTTTAAGTTAGAATAATCCATGTAGCTAGTCATATAGGATGCTAAGGATCTTTAGTGAACACAAGAGCAATAATTAACTCATTTGCACACAAATGGGCAAAAGATGATCAAAGTTTCAAGATTCAATGGGGGAGTTTTTCCTGTCTCCATTTGTAAATCCTAGTCACTAAGTGTGTTAATTTGGATGTTCCAAAGGACCTTGAAGATCGATTGACCACTTATCTATGAAATGTTTTGTACCTCTAATTCAATTAGTGTACTACAAAATGCTAGACAAATAGAGTCATCCTTGTCGAAATAGGAAATGCATTTTCATCATGCATATTGCATTAACATAGATCATGTTCAAAATTCATTGTCTCCATATGCATCACCTAGATCATCATATCATAATAGGTCTACATACTGGGGACATAACTGAAAAAATCATAAAAATCATATAAAGTCTTGAAAAAATTCAAAAACATTAAAAAACTTAAAATCCTAAAAAATCATATAACGTCCTGAAAAAATCCAAAAAACATTGAAAAACATAAAATCTAAAAAAATGTAGAAAGTCCTGAAAAAATCCTAAAAAATCAGATAAAATCGAGAAAAATCCAAAAAACATTGAAAAACACAAAAAAAAATCAAAAACATTCAAATACTATCCTAAAAAAATCAACCCAAAAACATTCAAATATCAATCCACAAAATCCAAAAACAATAAAAAATCAATTAAAAAAACTTGCAATAAAATTTCTCGCAAGAATCAAACACCCTAGAAAATATCCAACAAACGCTTCACACGAAGTTAATAGAGGATACAACTATCTAGTCAAACATCTACAATCAACTGATCAAACTATCTTATCAATCGTATCATATCCATATCAAGTGATCATTATCTTATCTTAAACAGCTATGGATACACTCGAAATCAGACAAATCAGTCTTAAATGATGTCCACACTTTTTGAGATCAAACATTATCAACCATCACATCAAGCAACCGAGAACGAAGGCACAAATCAATATAGTTGTTGAATTTTGTTTGGGTCAGTCTCTATCTTTGGTGACAGATTATGTTCCTATGCTACTAAAGGATGTCCACAAGTGACTAGAGGAGCCATGATGGGCATTATATTTTTCTTTGTTTGTTGTTTGTGGTGTGAACCAATGAAGTTCTGGGGCAATTTCTCTAGTGGGTGTCTATGATATGAGGATTCAGTTTGTGAATGCCACACATACCTCGACCCCTAGCGTAATTCTCAAAATGGAGGGTTCACTCCTTGTCTGCTACATGTTTGTTTCTTCAATGGGATATCTTTACATCTTGGTTCCTTATACCTTGATGTGCTAAGCTCCATTGTTCCATAATAAGGTTCAATGATGAATATATATTGTGCTATGAATAAATGACACAAGTTCGTGAATCAATCATTCTCATTTCACCTCATATGGTTATTTCTAGTTTGCTGATTCTTTTCTCATCATCTCTTTCTAAATCGTATTCTATCAATTAACTGTATTCTTTCATCAATCTATTCTCTTTTTCATCTTACTAACATTTCTTCAAAGGTATATCTAAGTCAAAAGAGAGAAAGCAATATTCTAACATTATCAAGGAAAAACAAATTGCATTAATTCATTTAAGTTGCATTCATTTAATCATATCCATCATTTCATATAGTATAAATTACATTAGTTCATTTAAATTACATTCATTTATCATATCCATCATATTCGTATCATGTAATATTGCATTAAATTAATCATTGCATCATAGACATATAGCAAACATTGCATTAAACCATATAGAATTCCTTTTAAAAGTCATATAGACATGCATCACATAACACATAGAATCATACATCATATGAAGAGCACAAAGCATAATAGATCGCCGCTAAAAAACTGTATATCATACATATAAATCAAAATGGTAATGTGTCATAATAAAATCATCATAAAATGCCCAAAGGCTCGAATAACATGATCTAAAATGTCTCAAGCTGCACTCCCTCTATCTCTAGGTGGATCTTGCCTGCTAGATCTTGCCCCAGGATGTCCCAAAGATGTCCGAGGTGGACCCATAACACCACCACTACTATTCTTCTGTGAAGTACAACTACTAGAACCCAAATGGAATCTAAACTCACTAAAGATAGGATCGCTCTATGCCTCAGGTACAATACCAAGATAGAGCTATCTATAATACAAGGCCTCTTGTGTAGCATAGTAAAGTCTACCAGACTATGAGTGTACATCTGTACCCAGAGAAAAATGTTGGTCATATGTGGCCTCAACCAATTGCATCTGCCTCACTACATCATCTCTCTCTATCTAGAGATGATCTCTCTCACTAGCTATCTAATCTCTCTCCCTCTCTAAAGCACCATAATCCCTACAGAATAGATCCCGCTCAACACCCCATCTCTCCCTCACTCTTGCCACCTCATCCTCTAGGCTCTAAATTTGTTATTTGAGAATCTGTGGATCATCATCATCCCCATCACCAGCCTGTCCTCCATCCCCACCCCCCTCTATAGATGGTGCATCCTCTAACTCAGGCATATGAATATCATCCCTATTCTTGCTGCTCCATGATTCTGAAGTTGAATCATCATCATCTTCATTGTTGATAGACTCAGTGTCTCCACCGATGTATATTTCCTCATCTCCATCCTCATCTCCTTCCCCCCATCTCCTTCATCATCTATGTTATCTCCCTTCCTCTCCTCCATATCAACCCTCCTCTATTGTCTCAGATGATGTATCTACTAAGGTGTTATAGGATCCATTGGATCAGTAAGTGGAATAGGCCTATGTCTAGCCCACCACACATCATACTAAGGTGTCATCCCTGGATCTACAACACCTGCTCTCCAACCCCACTATACTGCCTAAAGTGTATCAAAATCTGCAGCAGCCACATGCGGCTATATGCATGCACCCCAATATGAAACCTCATGAGAGATTCAAGCAAAATAAGTTGTGATAGTAGGTACTCCCTGTACCTCCCCAAATTGCCTAAGTACCTGTCCTGGTAGGTACATCTCAATGATCCTCTGCATCTCCATAGTCCTGCCAATAAGATATCTATGTTGTCTGTAGAATGGTAAATGTTGGTCATCATCTACCCAACCGGGGTAATCCAAGTAAGGTCTCCAAATTAAATGCTGCAAAATATCAAACTGATGTCGCCAATACAATGTGTTACCCGAGCTCCTATGTCTAATCCCAGGTGTATATCTGTAAGCATATGGCTCCTTAGGCTGCAAGTCAACATGAATAACTAGTCTTGAGATATAAATGTTCTCCCAAGCCCAAGTCTGGAGCAATGCAATGCCACAACTAACAGATATGTATCTCACGTTAATAATGTTGTGCATCTGGTAATATACCAATACTAACAAACAAGGACCCCAAGCATACACACTCTGATCAACAATCATATCATGAGGGAATCTATCCCATCTGTCTGGGAATCCATGAACTCTCCTATCAGGGATGAGTATATCACCTAAAATATTGCATAATACTACAGTCAGATAATCGTAATCCAATCGAGCCCATGGTATATCATAATGACCACTCATCTGCAAAAGATGCTCGTCACACTAAAAAAGGGCACATAGTCCTGTGATACCATCATCATGATCATATAGGACTTTGTCTCCATGAATGGGAATATGGAGAATCTGCCAAACATCCTCTAATGTAATGGATGCCTCATCGGTAGGAAGATGGAATGTACATGTCTCAGAATGCCACTGCTCAACTAACACGGTAATCAAGGCCTTGTTGACCATAATCTCTGGCAAATGTAATACATGATACAAACCCATATGTCATATTTGAGCAACCTCCTCATCAAGTAACTGATCACAAAGATTGAGGCTATTGGGTCTACTCTGTCAGCAGTACAACACTCCAATATTCTCCTACACAATCCAAAATGATAAAAATGTCAGATACTATACTTAACGAGAACAAATCATCATATGCATGACAAGAAAAAACCTCTTTACAACAAATGTGTAACATTTACAAAGCATGTGTTACATTTAACACAAATGCAGTACATTTCAAGTGAATGCATAATAGTTATCATGCATGTGTGACAATATAAAAAAATACGTAAAAACATAGTCTTTTGTGTAACATTTAAGATGTATGCAGTACACTTATACTATTATGTGATAGTTATGACTAAGGTGTTACACTTAGGACAAATGCGTAAAAAATGAAAGACGTATGCGTAATGCTTAAAAGTTGAAAGCTTTGAAAAAAATAGGAAAAAATGACAAAAACAGGCAAAAAATTGAGCAAAAATTTGGATACCTACCATGCTGATATGAATGTACTCGCTCAAACAAGTGTTGTCGTGCCCTAATGCCAGCCATGATGATCGAACACTCGCAGGAAAGTACCAAAGTCACAATAAACTCCAAGAACTCAAAACAATGCAAATGAGCAAATAAAAGGTCAAAATCACTATTTATAGCTCAAAATTAGGGTTTTTACCACTTCGACAGTCGTGGTTCCCTTGAACTTCAACACACTTGTAGGCTATTCAAACGGACTCAAAAATGTACAAAACTTCACACGATTGCTCACTAACATGGTATCAAAAAAATGGTCTCACTTTCAGAATTTTTCGACCACTTTTTTCGAGGGGGCATATTTACATCCTAAGTGTCACCGAGGTATTACCGGTGCAGAATTTTTTCGTTTTCTTTGAAACAACATCGTTCTTACATTGTCTCAAAGAGGGGAAAATGTAGACACTTAAAAATGTTGCATTGATCATCTACTAATTATTCGTCTAATTGATTAAATAATTATTTAATTAAGCTAGTTAATCTTATTCTTCTAAAAATCATATTTCTTCATCATCTTACTAATTACTCTATTTCTATTTCTAATCAATTAATCATTTACCCTTTCTCTCAATATTAATTATTTAATTAATTATGATTTTAATCCTTTAATTTAAATAATCTTTATTATTTAATTAAATTCAATTTCTAAATAATTAAATAGTTTCTTTAAATTATTTAATTAATTAATTTATTTATTCTTCTAATTCAAATTCTAATTCTAAATCCCCAAATTCTAATTTCATCTAATTTCATTTAATTTCATATTTCATCTAATTTCATTAATTCCCCAAATTCAAATTCAAATTCTAATTCTTCTAAATTCATTTAATTCAAATACATGTGCATGATTTCAAAAATCAAATTGAAAATCAAAGTCAAGTTCTAAATATATTCAAATAACAAATTGAATTTAAAAATAAATTCAATATTTGAATTAAATCTCATGCAAAGATTAAATTGAAAATCAAAGTCAGAGTGCAAGCACATGCTAAATTAATTAATTCAATTTTATTAATTAAATCATTATCTCTCCAATCTCTATTTCTATCTTCCACTTTGGTTTTTTCTAAAGAGCTATCAATCAGTTAACTATTCAATCTATTTTAATTGATTAATTACATCATTCTTCAATTATCCTCTTATCATTCTTTTTTCATCTTTCAATCAGATTTTTTTTTCAATCAGTTAACTCAATTAACAATTCAATCTATTTTGTTCCACCTCCAAATCAACAGTTCAACTATCAATCAACAGGTGAACTCACCTGAGTTCCACCTCTTGATCATTTTGTTCCACCTCTCAATCAATCTCACCCAAAAATCTATAAATTCAACACTCAATCTCCATTTTCAACAATCACAAACTTTGAATCTGTGTCAATTACAAGTTACCAATGCAATATCTGAGAGCCATCATACCACAAAGAAGAGAAGAACAATGGAAACCATGATGCATAATAGGAGTTTTATATTGTTTAATTTGATTCAATTATGCATCTATTTCATTGATTTATGTTTAGGATTGCTTAAATAGTTAAGGAATTCATGATTTTCCTTATTTTCTATATAGCAATGATGATTTTAAGCATATAACCCTTTATCTTGTTTGAGGCCATTTACTCCATGCAACCCCCATGCATGTACATTTAACCTGCATAGCTGCTCCTCTAGGGCATTCATCCTTTTTGCATCACTATCCAATCTGATGTCTATGCATTCCTTTGCATCTCTCTACATCTCCATCTAGTGGGTGTCCTACAAGTCTCTATATCACAGTTTTGTGGGGTGTCAAGTTGTTCCTCTACACATTCTCTGTCATGCTGCACTTGTTCTCTAGGACACATATCATCTCTTCTATTGACATCAATCAACTCTGCATGCCGTTGCATATTTGTCAAATCTATTCTCTGTTGTATCTTCATTCAGTAGGTGTCTTGTATGTCTCTTTGCAACTTCATCAAATCAGTTATGCACACACACATGTTAACATCAATGACAACCTCAATGCCAATAGCTCTTGCGGTGGTCCCTCTCCAAGCTCATCCTCCTTCTCCCTATGATCTAGACTGGGAAGATGATGACCTCCTACCAGATGACTCTTAGACTATTTATCCTTCCCCTTCATCTTTTTGTGTGTGTGTTTTATTATGTTCCCCCGTGCTTTCTTTATATGTTTGTTGCCTCCCAGAGGACTCAAGTTACTTCATAGGCACTTGGATACAGGAGGTTGACTATCTTTATCTATTGTACTCTCTTGAAGGACCTGAGTTACTCCATAGGTGCTCGGATATGGGATATTTTTTGTCGTACATCTTCTTCTATTTGTCTCTCTAGTGGATGATGCAAAGCATTGGGGGCATCTTTAGCCTTCTTCCATGTTCACCCGAATTTTTCTTTTATCTTTGTCTTCATGTGCTCTTCTTCAGATTCAAGAACTTTGACACTCTGATGATATACCCATCTCACAGTTATATTATATATCTTTTCTCACTGTTATGGGTTCTGATACCAACTATCGAATTCCTCTGTCCTCTTGCATTCATCATTGATGTTGTGGATATTTATGTGCCACCCACTACTAGTGGCATTCCACGGAAACATCTTGCTATGTCGACATGCCATAACTACTCTTCTCCTTAGAATGACATGCCTTTCATGCCTATCATTCTAAGGGGGGGCATCATATATGTATTTCTACATAATCTATATTTGTTATTTAGTCTCTTGTATTTATGTTTCTCATTGATCATTTTTTCATGCTTGCCTAAGTGGGGGCCAAACCACTTGATCTTTTCACCTAGATAGGGGCCAAACCACTTGATCTTTTCACCTAGATAGGGGCCAAACCATTTGATCTTTTTCCTTTGCTTTTTTTATATTTGCCTTTGTAGGGGCAAATCTACTACTTATCAAATCAATCTTTGATCACCTAATTGCATGGCTATCTAGTGTATTGCTACCCATGTCGGCAAAATCCTACCCTATCATATTATTACCCATACCGAGCATATATCATCACCCTATTGTATGACTATCTAGCATAACACACTTTTCTATCCATACTAGTGCATCTCATATCATGATGGACTCTCATCTTGTATCTTTTCATAACAAGGGGCTTTCCTCCAAGCGATATTTGTTTTTGTTATGCTATCTTATCTATCATCCATCTTAAACTATCCTTTATCTTACCATATAACATGTTAGTCTTCTCTCATTGGGGGAAACATCATCTGATCAAAAAAATTCTTCCTCCCTATCATGACTCTTCCTTTGTGTTCCTCTACTTTAGCTTCATCTCATTGGGGGAAACCTTGCCTGATCAATGAAATTCTTCCTCCCCATCGTGACTCTTCCTTTATCTTCCTCTACTTTAGCTTCACATATCTCAACGTAGACATGCTCGCTAAAGTGGGGGCAAAATTTTATATAAAATTCGCACCTTGTGTAGTTCAATGCAACAAGTGGCACCTTCCTCCATTTCATTGGAGGTCATGTACTGCAATCTTTGTCCTTTTATCCATCAAGATTGCTTTGTTAGTTTCAAACTAGAATTTCACCAACTGTGTTGACCTATCACCTTTGATACTATAGCGTAGTGTAGAGAAATTCATGTGGCACGCTAGCATCCCACAAATATGATAGTCTATAAATGGTCGGTTGAGCGTTATGCCTGGGCTCAAAAAGAATCGTAATACCTCCGCATACACCCATTAGCATCGACTTGCCTTCAGGGCCTATATCTATCCTATTTGAAGGCATCTTTGGGATCTTTTTTTATTTTTGAGATCACTTCTTTCATGTTGGAGCTTCAACGTTCATAGATTTTATCACAAAGACCACAATTGTTGCAGCTTCCTAGATAACGTATAGCACCATTTTCATAGCATCTTGAGAAGGGGAGTTTACTCATTCTCTTTTTCATTCATTTTATGCATTATCACTCTTTTATCTTGAATTGTATTTCAATCATCTTTATCATTTATTTCCCCGTGGCTTTATTTGGTTTGTCCGTGGAGGTGGAAACACCAAAATGAGGGTCTGACTTAGCCATAATCCAAAACACAATCCCCAACATTTTCTCTCTCGCTTGTGTGTAGGTAAAAAAATGTTGGAAAATGGTCACTTTGTAGGAGGTTCCAATCATGGACCGATTGTGAGTTCTTTTCATCTCTTTTCTTCTACTTTATCCTAGTTGTTTCGTATTCTGCATTCACTAGCTTAGTTTTATCATTTTCTGTATTTTTATTCATTATAATTGTGTCGTATACTTTATGTATGATTTATGTACCTCACCCATATAGGACAACATCATGTCGCGCTAGTGTCCTAGACATGCGTGCTCATCCTTTGGACAAAGGCTTAGGAGAATTGACCAAGAGTCTCATCTTGTGGTCTATTAGCTTAGTTTTTCATTTTCTTCCCCTGGCTCACCCTCAGTGCCAGTATAAGTGAGGTATCAAAGGGTTTATTTGTTCTCTAGGATTCATCATCCTTGAGGTGAAAATTTTCCTTCGTTACATGACCCAATTTGACTCTAGGGTTGTTGTGAGAACTTCCAGACTAATTATTCCCCTGAACCACTATAGTCCTACTTTACCAAGTCTAATGTTCATAGGTACAAATAATTTGAGTGATCCCTTTGCCTCTCATCCTCTTAAGGGTATTATTGTCAGGGTCTCTTCTACAAACAATTCACAGAATAATTTCCAAAATAATACTCAGATGAATATTCCCCTGGGGTCTCCTTCTGTAGTTAACCATGAATCTTCTCTTGAGGTTTCATTCAAATAGGTCCACTCCTTAGAGGAGAATCTAAAAGACTTTGAGGGTTTCCTTGAATGAGAAAACATTCTCCCCTAAGCTAGCTCCATTATTCATAATCTAAGAGATATGCTTATCTTGGACAAGAAAGGCCTTGAGGTGTTGAGAGCTATATCTATGATCATTAAGAGTCATGTACCACTTGCCGAGATCCCTACCCCAGATGAGAAATCTAGAGCTACTGGCCTATAGATTAGTGTTGATATCCCTAGGATATCAATCCATATGGTGGATACTAGGCCTACCATTAATTTGATTGTTGGTAATAGTGTACTTGGAATTAATGTTTCATAGATACTTTTAGGGTATACTAGTATGGTTATTTCTTCCATGACCTCCAATGCCTTTGTTGGTGCTGATACATACACTAGAGGTGGTACCGACCCTTGTGGCTCTACTACTCCACCTCTACCTCTCCCGCCTAACAATTCGGTGTTGAGTATTATTTTGCTAAATATGGGATAGTTATAGCAACAAATTACTACTCTTTCACCTATTGCTAATAAATCCTCTATGCTTGCTTATTATCATCATAGTCCCCTCAATCTAAGCATCTTGAAAATGATCACCCCTTAAAGGGTAGAATTGTTAAAGTTTGATCGATATAATGGAGAAAGGAATCCTAGTGTTCATATCAATCCTTTCATGATTGTCTGCAGTGACTATCAAAACTTGGACTTTGTGTTACTAAAGTTATTCTCTCAGTCCCTTAAACGAACCATGCTAGAATGGTATAATTTATTTTTTGATTACTCTATCAAGTCATTCGATCAACTTATGGATGCCTTTTGTACATGGTTTCAGGTGAGCATTGGAAGTGATGTCACTATAGTAGACCTTGTTCATTGCAAGCAAAAACCTAATGAGAGGATTACAAAGTTTATCTGTCACTACCAATCAATCTCCACAAAGATTCATTTTGCCTTGCTAGATAGTGATTTATAAATAATGTTCATTGGAAATCTATAGCCAACACTAAGAGAGAAATTGGCTCTTAATCATTACTCAAACTTCACTAACTATCAGCACACGATGACTCAGTTTGGGGAATCTTCTTCAAGCTCTCATGTTGACACATTTGGAGGTGTTTCTTCCATGAGAGGGTCTAAAAAGAAAGAAGGTTGTGGAAAATGTTATTACTATCCCCCAGGATACTAAGAAATATATACAGGAGCCATAGCAGAATTGGGTCTTTACAAAGTTATCTAATTCCTATTTAAGCATAATGCAAAAATTGTTGAAAGATAATCTTATAACCCTCCCTAAGATCAGATCATTGCTTGACAATACACCATATCCTTAGTGGTATGATGGTTCCAAATTCTATTAGTATCATTGTGTGCCTGGACATGATATCGAGCATTGTGTTCATCTTAGACATTTATTCCAAGATCATATAGAGAATGGTGTCATTCAGATTGGTGAGCATAAACATAAATCTAACAAGTTTGTTAATAAAACCAATAGTGAGATTCAAATCTATATTGGTCCTTTCTCACCTCATTCATCAAACTTCATCTCTTCTTCATCAAATCCTAAGCCAAGTGGTGGCCCATTTATTAATATGCTCACCATCACTCTAATCTTGTTCCTCCTCTAGGCAACACCACTTTGATGGTCCTCATAGGACCCAAGGCGATGTCAGCTACTTTTGTCATTATTCCTAAATTAGACCTATTTTGGGTTAAGCTGGGTATCCCCTAGATAATCACCATGGAATAAATATCTTCAGTTGTCCATAAGTGTTTAAAGTTCCCTAATTAAGGCATGATGCATGTTATCTAGGACACTGGGTTTTAGCCACTGATTGCCCATGAAGGCTTTTCATTGGATCATTTTTGGCTTGATCTGATCATGCCTATGCTTCCCCATGGAGATCTAGTATACAAAGATTATCATAAGTATAAAATGGGGGTGTTGGCCTCTACATCGGTCTAGCCTATAGTTTCTTTATCTCCCCCTACATCAATTTTCACTCCTTCCTTGCTTGATCTTGTGTTGCAGTAGGTTGTATCTTTTGCCCCTTCTTCATTGGGGGATAAGGATTGACCTATTCCTCAAGGTAGACCTCACCTATCTAGGACTATGTAGCCTTTGATAATGTCTTCTATTCTTACAACTGCACCTAGTGCAACCAAAGAAACAACACCCATGTTGTCCAAGTCCGTAGTCCACTCTCCCTTTGAGCTTCTGATCATGGCTGATATACCTCACCCTATTCAATATAATAAGGGTAGGCATTCACCTTGAGCTCGCTCATCACATTTGTCTCTTGCATCACAAAATCCAAGGGCACCTCTTGTTCCTTTGACTACTAGAGAAAAATGAGGAAGGGTGCTCATGATTGTGTCTATAGGACCTATTTTAGTAGCACCTCTTGCTCCATCGGTTGGGCCTTCTCCTTTGTTGATAATGGCTCTAGACACCTCTCTCATGGAGCATGATGTCACTAAGACTTATTATGATTTTATACTTGATCCCTTTTTATGCCAAAATCAACTTCTATGTGAGTGTAAGCATCATTGGTGGATGATGGCTCGAGAGTGTGAGGCCTCCCTAAAGGTAGTGAGTGAATTGTTTGTGTTCACCCCTACCTCCACTATTTTGTACCTGTTCTTGATCTCATTGATCCTATTTGTGCCCGTGTTCTATATTGCATGCTATTGCTAGCCAGTCCAAGGAATATTGATGAGCCTTGCCCTAAAATGCTACAATTCTTTATTGCTCCCTCCTCGGATCCACCCCTTATCACCACCTTGTATAATGTTCCTCCTTTCTCCCAACTTGTTGACATGTTGCATACACAGGTGGTGTCCAGTATGACCTTGTCTACTTTGCATGATTCACAAACTCCTATATATCAAAGCTTTCTCAGGGTAGTTGTTCCCACCATGGTGGATCAAAGGTCTACACCTCTGCAAAAACCTAAGTGAAAATTTGAGTAGGGCCTCATGCCTGAATTTGGTTATTGGAAGAAAGCTCTGACAAAATTTGTTTTAGTTTTTTAATGTGTTTTGATGCTTGTTTCTCTATGTGCATTTGTTTATATTGTTGAGAAGGTTCCACCTTCTCTAGAATGTCTCTACCCCTCTTCTAGAGGTCAGTGGCCTTTTTTTCTAAGGGGGATTTGTTTAACTCTTTAAAGGGTGTCTTGACATTGTCTACGATCTTCACACGATCATTGACCCTTGCCTCTAAGGAGCTTCTGGACAAGAATGTGGAAGCTACATTGCCCTTGGATCATGCTACTAGCACTACACCTGGTGTTTCCCTTGTGGTTGTCCCTCTTTGGTCTCAGCCTCCTTCCCCATATAATCAATATTGGGAGGACAATGACTTGCTAGTGGAAAAATTATAGGACAATACTTTTTACTCTTTGTTTTGTAAATGAGGGTGTGTGTGTTTGTGTTTCCCCTTTCTTTCTTTTATTTTTTTGTTCCCCTCTAAAGCACCCCAGTTACTCTATTGGTACTTGGAAATAGGGGGTGACGATTGTCTCTATTTGTTTTGTGCTCTCTTGGAGAACTTGAAATACTCTGTAGGTGCTTTGAAATAGGGGATTATATATCGTAACTTTCTTCTATTTGTTAATCTCCCTTCTTCTATTTTTTGTATCTTGATTTTCAACATTTAGGGATGATGCAAAGTGTTGGGGACATTTATGCCCTCTTCCATGTTGACCTAAATTTTTATTTATTTTTATCTTTGTCTTCATGTGCCTTCTTGAGATCCATACTATTCGGAACCATGATGAGTAACACATGTGCAACCATAGACATTGTTTTAAATTCATTCTTGCAATTTTTTCTAACATTGAATTAGAAAATATCCCTATCTCTTTGTGTCTTGTTGATGTTGTTGGTCTTATGTGTCATTTTTTGTAAGATGAAATTCCATGGAAACATCTCGCTATGCTAAAGTGGTACAACATCTCTTTTCCCTAGAATGACACATGTTTCACACATACCATTCTAAGGGAGGCTATTATATCTCTATGTTTTTGCATATTTGCATTAATATCTTATTTATTTTCATTTCTGTATATCTAATGATATTATCTTTTGCCTTTGTTGGGGAGAAATCTGTGAGAGTTGAGAAATACAACACCATAGGAGCCCAAATGATCTCTGCAAGTTGAATAACCTGTTACAAGGAGATGCAAGGAAGCAATAACAGAAAAACAAATACACAGAAAATATGCTCAAAGAGATGAGAGCTCAATATTCACAAAATGTGTAATGTGATAATCCTTACAATTCAATGAAAAGAATAAACCTCTAATAGGTCATGAAACCCTAAAAAGGAAAACCTAGGCTTGCACATAATAATTAATAAAAGGATTAATTATTATGCACCTAAAGTTCGCTTAAGTGTAAAAGAGATAAAGGGCACTTAAATAATTAAATAGATATTATTCAATTAATCAAGTCAAGACTCAAATACTCTAACACCCCCCCTTAAGCTAGACTTAGGGAGAAGCTAAAACCTAGAACAACTACTAAAAGCAAGAAAGATGGGTCCCAACAACAAGGCCTGATTAGGTACCCAAATACAACCAAATTTATATGAATTGGAGAAATAGAGAAAACCACGTGGGAATAAACTCTCCTCCAAACATAGATGGAAAAGGAAAGAAGAAGGACTGAAAAAGCCTCCAAACAAGAATGTTCCAAAAGGATAGGAACAAGAGAAGATCAGAAGAATCACTGAAGCATGAAGAACCTACAAACACTGTCGAAGAATAACTATAGATCTGAAGAACCTCCACTAAAATAGAACATGACCAAGTAGAGAAGACTGTAATCTGTATGAGTGCCCTCAAATGACACTACTCAAATCAAAAGGCAAACAAAGGAAAACAACTAAACTCAAAGATACACATGGTATGAGAAACTAAAGCCTGAAGAGCTAATCAATCAAACCACAGAAGCATTAGAACCAACAAGACAACCTCCCCATAATTTTTAAGAGGGAGAGGGACAAGTACGCTAAAAAGAACAACCAACAAGAATTGCACGAAGAAGAACCAAGAGCTTCAAAGGCACAAAGAAAGTACATAGTGTCATGGAATGAACACTCACTTGACACAAAACATGAGGCAAATGTCGTGGAAGGAACACTCACTAGACAAAGGTAGATGGCAAACAAAAGGCAAACATCAACCCCCTCATGACACTTTATAAGTAGTGCATGTACAATAAGGCACAAGATGTGCAAGATCCCAAGTAAACAATGCATGATGGCACTTTATCTCAATGCATTTGCATAAAAGAAGCTACAATGATAAGAAGATTGGAAATAGAAAGAATAGCCAAAACTGAGACATCCTACTCAGAGAAGAGATCCCAGGACCTAAAACAACCAAGATATCTACCAGAGTACTAAAAAATTAAAAACTAAATAAAATATTCCTGGAGCAGAATCTGGAAATAAAACCCATATGGCTGGAAAGTACATAGAACAAGCTTTCCAACGATATAAAGTTTTTGAAAAATGGAGTTCGGATGCTCATTCTACGGCTCCCAGAGTGCAAAATAGAGACCCCACTTTGACTGGAAAAAAAACATAGTCAAACAACAAAATTAGGAAAAAATTCATACACCACGAGGGCTGACTCAGAACTAGATTTCAGACGCCTATTCATTTTTGAAAAAATGACTCTGTTTGCCCAAGTTATGGCAAAAAAACCAACCCCCCCTAAAAGAGGCAAGAGGGAGGTGCAACGGGGGCAGGGGCAGGTAGAGGTGGCCCATGGGCGGTGCTCTGGTGGTAGGTGGGTGGTGCAGTGGTGGCTGGGTGGTGGAGCTGTGGGCGCGGGCAACTATTTTCGGTAGGCACAGGCAGGGAAGGCTGGCGAGGGTCGAGAGGGAGCAGTGGGGCCGGCGGGAGCTGGGAAGGTAGGGCTAGTGGCGGCGAGCACAGGGGCCAGCGAGGGTCGAGAAGGTGGGGCTAGTGGGGGTCAGGGAAGTGCCAGTGATAATGAGCATAGGGGTTAGTTAGGGTTGGAAAGGCGGGGCTGACAAGGGCTGAGGAAGCACCGGTGGCAGTGAGCGTAGGGGCTGGTAGAGGTCGGAGGGAAGGCAGCGACAAGGGGCTAGAGGCTGGCAATAGTAGGGGCCCATACGTACAGTCTTGTGGTAGCTCTGCGACAGTCCAGCGGTAGCCAAGGGGCCCCATGGTACCCTACGTACCATGGGGAAACCCCCCCAAAACAAGGATTTTTTATTTTTTTGAAAACAAACCTTCGCCTATTTGATTTTTTGTAATTTTTTTTCAAACAAAAAATCATTCGGCCTGCATGCCGTAAATGTTAGGTCCCAGAGACAACTGAGAGGGGGGGGGTGAATTAGTTGTCAAAAAAATTCAAACCAAAAACTTATTAACCAACTTAATGCTTAATACCGATAAACCAGTTAAGTATGCCAGTAGATAGTTTTAACAGTAAATTGCTATACCGGTAAGGATTAATGCATGAAACATAAACATAAAGTCATCCACAACACATGACACCAATATTTGTATGTGGAAAACCTGTAAGGGGAAAAACCATAGTGGGAAACCTTACCCACAATCAGATAATACTATTGCAGATAGTAAGTGTATATAAATGGGGTCTGCACATGCAAAAAGGCCAACAGCCTAGAGCTCACTGCTCAATCACAAAATGGGAGGCACACTGTTTACAGTTGGATGGTTAAATTCAATAAGAATGTACTGCACAAGATAGCATCTTCATATGCTGCACTCAGTACCGGTGTAATGCTAATATGCTTCTACAAAAACCTAACTTCACCTTCAAATGATGTCTTCGTGTATATCCCTATTTGATCTCGCATATACCTTCACTTAATTCTTTTTCGCATTGCACAGTTGATCTTACAAATAAGATCTTACATTTATATCATACCCTAAGACAAATTTTAGTAGGTCTGCTCTACAAGATATTACAATAAAAACATTTTACATACAATATAATATACAATGCAATAACTGATTGAACATGTTGGCTTAATGCATTTATAGCAATAATAAATCATCTCCATAGCGTGCCATGCTGATTTGGAAAAGATAAACTTGCCGGTGTAACCCTAGATAACCTGGACCTATTTGCCGGTAAAAAAAAATATGCGAATATCAATATACCAATGATTATTTCTTCAAAATAAAGTGTCGACATGATGTCTTCGACATTATCAAGTGTCTTCCATATCATTCCGTCTACCGGTGAACAATATATCCTACCGGTGAACCATATACCAGTAACTGTTGCACAGTTTACTACTTGCCGGTGAATGTTGCTGGTTCTCCAAAGTAGGTGTATTAGTAGGTGTTGACATCAATGACAAAACCATACCAAAATACCAACAATCTCCCCCTTTGGCAATCTCCCCCTTTGGCATTGATGGAAAAACCATCAAAGTGCCAAAATAGAAATGCCAAATATAAAAACCAACAATCTCCATTTCTCCCCCTGGGAGTGACAATACCAATCTCTCATACCAATTTCTCCTTAAATGTGTTTTTCAAAATCTCTCCCCAAAAGGAAAATGTGTTTTTCCATAGATATCTCTCCCCCTTTGACATCAAATGCTAAAGTCACAAAAAGTCAAGTTCATACAAAATACCAACTACTCCCCCTGAGAAGTAGCTTCCTCATCAAATACCGGAATAAAAGATTTGTTCATTTAATTCTTCCGGTTGATGACAATCATCAACTGTCTAAGTCTCTACCAGTGGTGGTATGACTCCAAGCTGATCTCTGAGATACTCAAAAGTCTCCTTAGGCAAAGGTTTTGTGAAAATATCTGCAAGTTGTTCTTTAGTATTCACATAAACCAGTTTTATCTCCTTTTCTTCAACTTTTTCCCTTAGAAAATTCAGTTTGATAGAAACATGTTTTGTTTTAGAGTGTAATACCGGATTCTTAGATATATCAATTGCTGCAGTGTTATCACATTATATAGTAATAGGTTCCTTGCATTATACCTTTATGTCTTTCAACATTTGCTTAAGCCATAATACCTGTGTACAGTTTGTTGCTGCTGCAACATATTCTGATTCTGCTATTGATAAAGATGTACAACTCTATTTCTTACTCAACCAAGAAACTAATCTCTTTCCAAGAAAGAATGCTCCTCCAGTGGTGCTCTTTCTATCATCTATATCTCCTGCCCAACTTGCATCTGTGTATGCACATAGATCAAAATTTTCATCTTTAGGATACCATAGTCCAAGATTTTCCGTGCCTTGTAAGTACCGAAAAATTCTTTTTACTGTTGATTCATGATTTTCCCTAGGATTACTCTGAAATCTAGAAACAATACATACTGCATTCATAATATCAGGCCTGGTTTGTGTTAAATATAGTAAACTTCCTATCATAGATTTGTATCTAGTTGGATTAATAGGTGTAGATTCATCCGTTTGAGAAAATTTGTCATTTGTAGTCATAGGTGTGCTTACCGATTTAGAATTCTCCATCCCAAATTTCTTTAGTAATTTTTTCAAGTACTTGGATTGACTCAAAAATATACCTTTATCAGTCTGAGAAATTTGCAAACCTAAAAAGAATTTTATTTCTCCAATCATAGACATTTCAAATTCTTGCTGCATTTCAAGAGAAAATTCCTTACATAATCCATCTTCTCATCCAAACATTATATCATCAACAAATACTTCAATAATCAAGATGTCATCATTAGTTACTTTGTAGTATAATTTGCTATCTGCATTTCCTTTAGTAAAACCAATCTTTAAAAGATACTTATCCGACCTTGCATACCAAGCTCTTGGGGCTTGTTTCAATCCATACAGAGCTTTTCTTAACCTACAAACCATATCATTGTCATTTGTCAAAGAAAATCCATTAGGTTGTTCAATATATACTTCTTCTTCAAGATCTCCATTCAAAAATGCACATTTAATATCTATTTGATAAACTTTGTAATCCTTGTGAGCTGCAAAAGCCAAGAATAATCTAACTGCCTCAATTCTGGCTACCGGTGCAAAGGTTTCATTGTAATCAACTCCTTCTTTATGAGAATATCCCTTACACACTAGTCTTGCTTTATTTTTGACAACCTTACCATCTTCATTAAGTTTGTTTCTAAATACCCATTTAGTTCCAGTTACATTTTTATCTTTAGGCCGGGGAACTAATGTCCAAGTATTATTTTTCTCAATTTGTCCTAATTCTCCTTCCATAGCTTTAATCCAAAATTTATCTTCACATGCCTCATTAATAGATGATGGTTCAATTTGAGAAATAAGACATACCTCTTCATTTGCCAATCTTCCTCTTGTCATAACTCCTTTGAATTTGTTTCCAATTATCTGATCTTCAAAATGATTCAATATTACATACTGGGGTGTCTTAGTTTGCTGTTGTTCTTCAATTATTGTGGAATCTTCTGATGATACCGGGGTAACTGGATCTTCATTCTGTATCGGTGGATTTAGTATAGGTTCATTTGTCACAATTTCTGTTGCCAGTTTAGAGTCTATATACCTTGAAGTTCCTCTGAGTTGTTCATCAATCTTTACATTTGTACTTTCAACAATTTTCTGCAATCTTTTATTAAAATATCTATATGCCTTGCTCTTAGATGAATAACCAAGAAATATTCCTTCATCACTTCTAGGATCAAATTTTCCAATATACTTATCTCTTCTAATATAACATTTACTTCCAGAAATTCTAAAATACTTAAGAGTAGGAGTATTACCAAACCATAGTTCATGAGGGGTCTTACCGGTTTCACCTTTGATGTGAACTTTGTTGAATGTATAGATAGTAGTGCTAACTGCCTCTCTCCAATACACATGTGGCAGATTTGCTTCTGATAACATACTTCTAGCTGCATCCAAGATAGTTCTATTTTTCCTTTCAACAACTCCATTCTGCTGTGGTGTCCGAAGTGTTGATAACTATCTTTTGATTCCATTCACTTCACAGAATGTATTAAAGTCCTTAGATGTGAATTCTCCTCCTTGATCTGATCTTAAACATTTGATTTTCTTACCGGTTTCATTTTCAACCATTGCTTTGAATAGTTTGAACTTACCAAGTGCTTCTGACTTCTCTTTGAGAAAAGTAACCCAACACATTCTAGAATAATCATCAATAATTAGCATGAAATATCTATCACCTTGTAAGCTTCTAGTTCTAGCTGGACCACATAAATCAGTGTGAATTAAATCAAGAGCATTATTGGATTTTTTTGGAATACTTTTGAAACTAGCTCTAACTTGTTTTCCATATTGACATTCCTTACAAATTGTATTATGAGGTTTCACAATTTTAGGTAGATCTCTAACTACCTTAGAAGTACTGATTTTTACTATGCAATCAAAGTTTACATGATATAGTCTCTTATGCCATAACCAACTTTCATCTATATGTGCAATTAAGCATGTCTTTTCACTATTATTCAAATGAAAGATATTGCCTCTAGTCTGATTACCGGTTGTAATTTCCAAACTCGTTCTATTCATGATTTTGCATTTTCCATTTTTAAATTGTAACTGAAATCCCTTCTCAACTAATTGACCAACACTTAAAAGATTATTCTTTAATCCTTCAACATAGTAGACATTGTCAGTGTTATATTTACCATCAAGAGATATTGAACCCTTACCTTTGATTGAATAGGCTTTGTCATCTCCAAATCTTACTAAACCTCCATTGTATTCTTGAAAGTTCAAGAATTTACCTTTGTCTCCAGTCATATGATGTGAGCATCCTGAGTCAATAATCCATTCTTCCTTTGCTTCAACTTTAGCTGCTAGGGCTTGTTCTACTGGTTGAGCAGTAGGTGCCAGTTGATCTTCTATTATAGCAACAAAAACCCATCCATTATCTCTTGGATCCTCATCAGAATCATCAGTCACACCTTCATCAACAATGTAACAAGATTTGTCTTTGTTCTTTTTAAATCTGTATCTTTGATATTCAGGATTAGGCTTGTATGTTCTTCTAGCTTCTTCTCTTAGTCTAGCATGTCTATCAGGGCATCTTGAAGCCATATGACCAATCTTATTGTAGTTAAAACATTTAAAGGGTGCTTTACCTTCATACTTACTTCCAATTGGACCTTTTGGCATTTTCCTTGCAAATAGTGCTTCAAGCTCTTCAAGCTCTTCATTCTCCCTTTTGGATTCTTCAAGTTCTCTTGCATAAAAGGATCTCTAGTTTGATTTGTCAAATGATGGAGCAGATGATGTTGATGCTTTAAAGGCCAAATCAGTCTTTATAGCAACAGGACCAAATTCCTCAATTTCAAAGGCTGAAAATTTTCCAATCAATGTATCCCTAGTTATTGATGTATTAAGCATTGTTTTTAACTCATTTATAGTAGTAACCTTCATTTTATATGCCGGTGGAAAACCTCTTAAGATTTTTGAAATAATTTCATCCTCACTCAAGGTTCCTCCACAACATTTAATACCCAAAACAATTTCATTTACTCTTTCCATAAAAGCAAAAATCCTTTCATCTTCTTCCTTTTTCAGATGTTCATACTTGACTCGGAAGCTTTCAAGTTTTGCAATCTTGACTATGGAATCTCCTTCATTCAGTGTTTCCAAATGATCCCAAATAGCTTTAGCAGCAGACCTATCTGATAATCCCATGATTTGTTGATCTAATAATGCACTCAAAAGTGCTTCTCTTGCTTTGTAATCATTCTCTTCATCTTTGGCTAAAGTAGTTGGAGCAATCTGACCAGCTATAGTAGTAGTATAACCATTCTTAGTAACTTCCCAAATGTCTTTGCCAATGCAATTCAGATGTGTCTCCATTCTGATCTTCCATATCCCATAGTTGGCTCCATCAAGTTTAGGACTATCCTTCCTGAAATAATTAGTAGACATTGGATCTCCTCAAGTTGTTAAACTTCTGCAAAAGAGGACTAGGCTCTGATACCAATTGTTAGGTCCTGGAGACAACTGAGAAGGGGGGGGGGTGAATCAGTTGTCAAATAAATTCAAACCAAAAATTTATTAACCAACTTAATGCTTAATACCGGTAAACCAGTTAAGTATGTCGGTAGATAGTTTTAACAGTAAATTGCTATACCGGTAAGGATTAATGCATGAAACATAAACATAAATTCATCCACAACACATGACACCAATATTTGTATGTGGAAGCCCTATAAGGGGAAAAACCATGGTGGGAAACCTTACCCACAATCAGATAATACTACTACAGATAGTAAGTGTACATAAATGGGGTTTGCACATGCAGAAAGGCCAACAGCCTAGAGCTCACTGCTCAATCACAAAATGGGAGTCACATTGACTACAGTTGGATGGTTAAATCCAATAAGAATGTACTACACAAGATAGCATCTTCATATGCTGGAGTCAATACCGGTGTAATGCTGATATGCTTCTACAAAAACCTAACTTCACCTTCAAATGATGTCTTCGTGTATATCCCTGTTTGATCTCGCATATACCTTCACTTAATTCTTTTTCGCATTGCACACTTGATCTTACAAATAAGATCTTACATTTATACCATACCCTAAGACCAATTTTAGTAGGTCGGCTCTACAAGATATTACAATAAAAACATTTTACATACAATATAATATCTGATGCAATAACCGATTGAACATGTCGGCTTAATGCATTTACAACAATAATAAATCAACTCCATAGCGTGCCATGCTGATTTGGAAAAGATAAACTTGCCGGTGTAACCCTAGATAACCTGGACCTATTTGCCGGTAAAAGAAAATATGCAAATATCAATATATCAATGATTATTTCTTCAAAATAAAGTGTCGACATGATGTCTTCGACATTATCAAGTGTCTTCCATATCATTCCAGCTACCGGTGAACAATATATCCTGCCGGTGAACCATATACCAGTAATTGTTTCATAGTTTACTACTTGCCGATGAATGTTGTTGGATCTCCAAAGTAGGTGTATTAGTAGGTGTTGACATCAATGACAAAACCATACCAAAATACCAACAATCTCCCCCTTTGGCAATCTCCCCCTTTGGCATTGATGGAAAAACCATCAAAGTGCCAAAACAGAAATGCCAAATATAAAAACCAACAATCTCCATTTCTCCCCCTGGGAGTGACAATAAAATCTCTCATACCAATTTCTCCTTAAATGTGTTTTTCAAAATCTCTCCCCAAAAGGAAAATGTGTTTTTCCATAGATATCTCTCCCCCTTTGACATCAAATGCCAAAGTCACAAAAAGTCAAGTTCATACAAAATACCAACTACTCCCCCTGAGAAGTAGCTTCCTCATCAAATACCGGAATAAAAGATTTGTTCATTTAATTCTATTGGTTGATGACAATCATCAACTATCTAAGTCTCTACCGGTGGTGGTATGACTCCAAGCTGATCTCTGAGATACTCAAAAGTCTCCTTAGGCAAAGGTTTTGTGAAAATATCTGCAAGATGTTCTTTAGTATTCACATAAACTAGTTTTATCTCCTTTTCTTCAACTTTTTCCCTTAGAAAATTCAGTTTGATAGAAACATGTTTTGTTTTAGAGTGTAATACTGGATTCTTGGATATATCAATTGCTAAAGTGTTATCATAGTATATAGTAATAGGTTCCTTGCATTTTACCTTTATGTCTTTCAACATTTGCTTAAGCCATAATACCTGTGTACAGTTTGTTGTTGCTACAACATATTCTGATTTTGCTGTTGATAAAGATGTACAACTCTGTTTCTTACTCAACTAAGAAACTAATCTCTTTCGAAGAAAGAATGCTCCTCCAGTGGTGCTCTTTCTATCATCTATATCTCCTGCCCAATTTGCATCTGTGTATGCACATAGATCAAAAATTTTCATCTTTAGGATACCATAGTCCAAGATTTGTTGTGACTTGTAAGTACCAAAAAATCCTTTTTACTGCTGATTCATGATTTTCCCTAGGATTACAAGACATCAATGTGTCGTGTTGTCATCCACAACCTGCACATGTGTCCTTCGACAGAGAGAAAGCATATATCACAAGAGGGTCTCAGTGACCCATTCTTTCAAATTTGGTGGTTAAAATATTTTTAGTATTATATGTACTTGTTTTATCCAGTAATTTCCATTCATAGGTTTGGATAGTTATTTGTTTGTATCTTCTTGGCTCACCACAACACCAGTTTAGTGAGGTAGTGAATAAATGCTTTCTCCTTGAGGTTTCATCAATTCAAGGGTAGAAAATCTCCCCCTCTACATTTTTATGTAGATTGATACATGAAGATTTGTTGAGAATGATACTTGATGAAGCTCTAGGTTCATTACATTTGATTCTTATTGATTGCAAGTTTTTTTTCTATGGTTAGTTTAAACCCTTTATTTATGCTATGTGTTCAATCAACAATTTTTTATTAATTTGCATTGTTTAATGGTTTTAATGATCAACTTATTACCTGAAAATCTTAAGTATTCGTCTAAAGATTGCTTCTATTTTGTTGAAGCTATAATTTAATCCAGTGAAGAAAACTTTGATCAACATTTTGGAGCTTATCTTTTAGTATGAATGTTTTCATTTAAGATTTTAGTTTATCTTTCTTAACCCTAATAATTTGAAGTTCGTTTTAGAATAAATCCATACAACTTGAAAATGTAATGTCTCATTTTAGGATTTCCCTGATTTTGCCCAGGAATCACAAGTTCAATACAATAATAAAAATTAACATAGCTAGAATCATATTCTTGTAAATAAAATATCTTCAAAAAGATAAAACTTGCAAACATATTAGAGAAGTATTGAAAGAATAATTCATTAAGCAATCATTTCAACTAGGATTAGATAGCATATATTCATAACTATTTAAAATCTTTTTAAACTACACAATATTCATAAAGCATAATTAGAGATCAACCATAATAAGGATTAAATGAGAAACATGATAGGGTACTTGAAGTTGTCCCCATGCAAAGCCCAAGAGAGGATATACCATCCCTCTTGGCCCCATGTGGTAATTCACCATCCACATGAGGTGGTGTGCTTAGTGGGTAGACTTGTACCTTCCCTCCCTATACATGCTCCTTATCCACCCTTCTATGATTGTAACTCCTTGAGTCCATCCAGCAATCAATCCATGTAGAGGTTGGAGTGGAAACTACAATAGAGTGCCCAAAGCGATCGCCTACCCTAGGCCCAAGAGCAGATATATCATCCCTCTTGGCCTCATGTGGCCTTCTACCATCCATCCTTCATATGGTGATGTACCTAGTGAGAAATCCTATATCAGTTCTCCCTCCTTGTATTTTGACCCTTGCCTTGCCATGATTGATTGCTACTTTTTGGTGAATAGATTGGACATCCACATCATTACTTATATCTTATATATATTGAGTTATGTGCCAAATATATTATTTCATATATTATCTATATTAATATGCATTTAAACATTTTATTGCTGCATATATCAATTATACACATTAAAATATCCATGCATACCACAATTGAACAATAATGCTACAATCTATAATAAATAATGATTTATGTGTGATCTATATGCCTAACTATTGGTGTATTAAGAAGTGATTTTCTCTTATGGACACCGATGCTTGTTCAATTGTTTTCCTTGATGCCTTCTCCCCATCATGGTCTTCTCCATTTAATATCTTAATGTTTCTATTAGGAGAGACATCTCTTGGTTGTGTTGTTATTTGTGGCTATGGACATGCCTCTTTTAATTGCTACCCTTTTGTTTACTAACTTAATCATATCCTCAAGTGATACTCAATAATAGGATATGCCTCTTCAATCATTTCCCTTTGTTTATAAAATTAATCACATCCTTAAATGACACTCAATTGCTAGGGTCAAATTAGGTATTGTTGTTGTATATTATTTGCCTTCTAAATTATCGTATCATTGCTTTTTATTGGGATAATTGTTATTGTTAACATATAAATAATAGTCACTCTTTCTTGGAGAACCATTCGTCTAGCCAATTGATGAATCCTTATTGCTTATCCATGTCCTGTGTTTGATTTAGGAGGTCTAAAAATTGTGAAGTCTTTGAAAATACAATTTTCTTGTATTAGAGTTTTCATTTCCAAGGTGGGGGCATGACAGGCTACCTAGGTTCTTGAGATTTATTGCACTTAAGAAAATTCAAATTTGGATGATTGAAGATTTCAGCTCCTTCCCAAGTAGCATCTTCTATAGGTAGGCCATTCCACTTGACCAAGAACTTGAAAATATACTTGTTCCTTAATCTCTTCTCTTACACATCAATCATGGTCTCCATCTCTAGAATTAACTTTCCCTCATCATCAAGTTAGGGTAGTTCCACACAGGGGGTAATATGTTACCCTAACATCCAAGTTTGAGTTGGAATATATGAAAGATATTATGGATACCACTCCTTGTTGGTAATTCCAATTCATGTGCTTCCTCATCTATCCTTTTCAAGATCTTGTATGACCCACAAAATCAAGATTTAAGTTTATTAGTTCCACTAACCTTGACCAAAGATTTCTTGTAGGGTTGTAACCATAGGAAAACCAAATTCCCAACTTCAAATGTTCTTTCAATCCTGTTCTGATCTGCATAAATCTTTTGTTGGTTGTGAGCATGGTGAAGATTTCCCTCGAGTGTATTCACAATATCCATGTTTAGTTGTGCAAAGTTCTTCACCCTTGGTACATGACTCTCTGAGAGGAGAAAACTTGCAAATGAGGTTGCCTCATATCCACACATGAATTTGAATGGGATCACTATTATCAACATATGGTGGGTGGTTTTTAACAATACTCTCCAAGGTGTAACCACTTGATCCACACATTCTATTTTCCTATGGCATAGTTTCTTAAGTATCATTCCACCCATTTAGTTATAATTTCTATTTGTCCATCAATTTGGGGATGGTAGCTTGTACTTGGTGTGAGTTTGGTTCTTTCTAAATAGAAGATTTCTTGCCAAAATAAGTTAAGGAACTGGTTGTCTCTATCATTGATGATATTCTTGGGGAAGTCATGTAACCTTAAAATCTCTTTTAAGAAGACTTCGGTGACTTGGGGTGCCTTATAATTGGTGGATATTTCCATGCACTTTTGTAAGTCCAGTTATGAAGTCCATAAAAATAATCTCCCATTTTTGGTTACGAATGGGTGGTGTCTAGAGGAGGCCAATTGGATGGACCTATTCTGCTTTGTTTTTTGGTAGGTTATGCATTCTTGAACATTTTTAAGAACATCTTTCTTGAGGCCCTTCCAAGAGTATTTTTCCCTTATTTTCTTATAAGTTTTGTAGTACCCTTGGTGGCCCAGTAAATTGGTACTTTCTAATTATCTTGTCTTTCATTCTTGACCTTGGTACAAGGAACACCCTATTCTTGTATAGCATAAGTTCTTCCACTATCTTGTATTCTTCACTTGGTAGATTCCCTTCTAGGATATTACTATCTTGAGGATCCTTGGTGTACTAGGCAATAACGGTGTTCTTCTAGTCCACAAAGATCCTTGTCATAGAGAAAAGTTGGTGGTGTTGTCAAAGAGCATCAACTACAACATTATTTTCCCCCTTCACGTATTCAATATAAAAGTCATAAGCTTGTATTTTATTTCACCCACTTTTGTTGTATATCATTTACATATATTTGGTTTAGGAAAAAAATTAGACTAATGGGATTGGTTTTTACAATAAATCTCCCACAAACTAAATATTGTGAAAAATTGGCCAAGGTGTGCATGATTTTTAGCATTTATTCGTCATACATGAAATAGATTCTTTTGACTTTTTTTTTCTTTCAAAGGCTATAGGATGTTTGTTTTGCATCAATATAGATCCAATGTCTTTCCTAGGAGCATCACATTCTAGTTCAAATGGTTTAAAAAAGTTTAGGATTGCTAGGATAGGACAAGAGCTCATAATTTCTTTTATCCTCTCACAAGCTTGTTGTGCCTTTTCATTCCAAGTGAAAGAAACCTTCTTGGTCAATTCGATCAACAAGTTTGTTAGTATTAAAATACCATTGACAAACCTTCAATAGTAGCTACAAAACCCCCAAAATACCCTAAGTTGTGTTACAATTATAGATTTTGTCTAGCTTCTTATGGTGTCAATCTTCTCGCCATCCACACTTACTCCTTGAGCACTGATCTTGTGTTTCAGGTATAAGATTTCTTCCAACCCAAATTCACACTTTGATAGTTTTTCAAATAAAGATTGTTTCTTGAGTATTTCTAATACTTCTTCTATGTGCCTTAGATGTCCCTCTACAAGATTGAAAGGTGGGAAGAGCATTTGTTAGGAAAAATCATTGTACAAGAATCTCAAAGTGTCCGAAATGGCATCTAAAGGATATCTTAAGAACATCTTCCTTCCTTACCCTAATTTAATGATACCTAGAACATAGATCAATTTTTGAGAAGTACATTGCGCCATGTAGTCTGATGATTAGCTAATGGTGTAGCCACAATAGAGATAGTCCTCAAAGAAAATTGTTTGGACCATACAACAAGAGAAACACATAAAAAGAGACATAATGTGATGGAGGTGATGCAGAATTAGACTATTATATCAAGGAATTCAAATACAAATCGACCGACAACATGCGGGCTCGTAGGTTTGGCACACAGGTTTGATATAAACATGCTCAAAATATAATATCTCAGCTCAAGCAAGAATATGACCCAACTCTGGATCTCCTAGTCTTATGATTAATCTTATATATTCTCTCCCCTTCTCTCTAAATGCTCAGTTACATTTATTTATATGATATTCATAACACTGGGATTATCCACGTCAGCCCAAGATAAAAAACAATTACCGATGAAGAAGGTGTCATGTGTAGAACAACTAGGTCAGCCCCGCCAAAAGAATTCCTCCAGAAAATACATAGATTCAAGTGTGGACCTAAGGGAAGGTCAGCCATAAGCCAAGGAACATTGGAGGCTACAAAATAAGGCTCTAGAAGCTACAAAAATGATCTGCAAGATTCTCCATTAGCAGATAGGTCCAAGTGGTTTTAATGCTCTGAGTTAGAAAACTATCTCATATTCTGGAAGTGATAACTTACCAGAAAAATATCCAAACATCCTGAGAACTTAGGATAAGGTAGATGAACATGTCCACAAACAAAATCCACCTCCACAAGATTTGGTGAACAAAATGCAGTAAAATATAGAATGAAATACTGAAACTGCAAAGCCACACTAAACATAAAACAAACTGGAATGTAAATGTTTTTGGGTGATGCAAGATTTCCAAGAACCAGGGATTCTCTTGCATCAGACATCTGAGGTTGATGAAAAGTGAGCCCCTCACTTTTTAGGGCCCAAAGAAAAACCAAGATGGTCTACCTCAACCTAAGAAATCCATGATGAGTCTTCAATTGGTTTGCCCTTCCATTTCACAAGATACTCACTGTATTGTTTGCCTCAGGTGTCGTGCCAAATTCTACTATCCAAAATGTCTTCAATCTGGTCTAGTACTCTCTGGGGTAGCTTCTTCTCTAAGTCTGCAACACTTCACTGAATTCTACCTCATGATACTTATGTAGGTCTGCAATGTTGAATATAGGTGAAATACCCAAGGTATCAGGTAACTCCACTTCATATGCATTTCCAAACATAAATTTTCTTAAGATATTACAAGGTCCAAACTTCCTCATCTTCAACTTATTATAGGTACCAACTAGAAATATTTCTTTTCTCAGTTACACCATCACTTCATCTACAACTTCAAATTCCTTGGTTTTCCTCTTTTCATCTACTTTCTCTTTATACTTGTTGTTCATGTCCTCCAAATGTTATTTGACCTGATTATGTATTGCCTTCATATATTCTAAAAATGATTCCACTTCTCCACTCCTTTTATCCTCATTACTGATATGCCTCTAGGGTGTGCTCCAATAACAATCTCAAAGGGTGTTTTATCGGTGTAGTGTCCTAAATTGTGCCTGGTGCATTTATGACACTTGTTCATGATGCCTAAGGCATTCATGATGACCCTGTGATCAAAATTGTAATATGTTGTCATTGTAAGTCCTTCATTTCAAGTATCATTGCTTAGCCTTGCCAACCCTTT
Source organism: Cryptomeria japonica (assembly GCF_030272615.1). Lineage (NCBI taxonomy): Eukaryota > Viridiplantae > Streptophyta > Pinopsida > Cupressales > Cupressaceae > Cryptomeria > Cryptomeria japonica. The sequence goes on along the minus strand of NC_081415.1, from coordinate 443,272,985 downwards.
GGGGCCTATTCTCGATAGATGACAATATGATGCAAGGACGTCTGCCCACCATTCTAACATCTTGGAAAATGGTCTGAATTCAAAAGTGTGACTCAAATGTGCATTGACGCGTGTCCCTTGGCCCGCGTTGTTCCGTAATGGCTCCCCGCACTTTCTTTGAAATAAAAAATCTCTTCAACTCATTTGAAAAGGGTTCCCACTTTGGGTTCTTGGCTATCTTGATATTTGTGCTTTCTCAAGATCTCTCAAGCTCTCTCATACAACATCAGCATCAAAGGCAAGATATCAATAACAAAATCAATCTTCTCAAACTCGTGGAAGCTTCTTACCAATTCATCTACCAAGTGAGCTCCATCATGCTCATAGTGCCAAGTATTAAGGAGGGTTTGATTTCCAAACTTTCTCTTTATTTCACTTTCATGCAATGAGTCCTTTGCATTAATAAGTGTATTTACCAATAATCCAATATTCATTTTTAAGTAATAGGAATTAGATTTCTTCTTGCATCTATTTATCAATTTACCAATTTATTCCAAGTTATCTATGTTTCTAATCTGTACCAATCTGGTTGTTTGTAGTAGTGGAAACACCTAAATCAGGGTTTGATTGAGGCAAGCCCCTATAAAGCCCCAACATTTTCCCCCTTTCTAGTGTGAGTAGGTACAGGTTTATTTGAGTCCTTGGATTTTAAGATTTTTGTGTTTGCATGACTCATAGACAATGCATCACATGCTGGCATCCTAGATCTGAGCGTCTCACAGGTTATTCATTTTCTCTTTCCTTTATGTTTAATATTTTTGTTTAAGCAGTATACAATTCATCTTATTTGTATCTTGTGAATTCTATATTCATTTATTTGTAATTAGTTAGTTTGTTAAATAGTTGGTAGTTTAGTTATTTCTGTTGTTGTTCTGTGTTTTGTTTGCAAGAACCAGATACCTTTGCCTAACTTTGTGTTCTATTCACCTAGGACACTATTGCGTCAAATTGTAGACCATGTTCTGCACTACAGTCTAGGGCCTGCACTATTGTCTTAGTTACAGAACCTCACAGAGTTCGGAAAAGGTTCGTCTCGGTTCTCTGAAAGACCCAAAGCATTGTTTTTATCCCCTGGCTTAGTGTTACACCTATTTGAAGAGGTAATTGGATGAATAATTTTTTGTTGTGGATTCATCATCCTTGAGGTAGAAAATTCCATCCATTACAGTCATTACTTCAGTTCACTGAATTATTATAGGTGAACTCTACTTGTGCAAGAACCAAGTCCCAACTTCTGGTTTTCACTCCAACTAAGCATCTCAACAAATCTCCCAAACTCCTATTTATCACTTCTGTCTGTCCATCAATCTATGGGTGAAAAGTAGAACTAAATTTCAAATTTGTCTTCATCTTCTTCCAAAGTGTTCTCCAAAAATATCCAACAAATTTAGTGTCTTTGTCAGAAACTATGCTCTTAGGTAATCCATGTAGTCTCACCACCTCCTTGAAAAATAGGTCAACTATATGCATGACATCTATTGTCTTCTTACAGGGTATGAAATGTGTCATATTTGAGAATCTATCCACCACCACAAATATAGAACCATTTACTCTCTATGTCCTAGGCAATCCAATTATAAAGTCCATTCTTATGTCCTCCCGAGATCTCTCTAGAACTATTAAAGGCATATACAATCCAACATTTTGGCTGCTACCTTTTGCAAGTTGACAAATTGTATAGATCTGAATAAATTTCCTAACATCCTTATGAATTTGAGGCCAAAAGTAATTCTCACTAACCAAGGCTACTGTCTTGTCAATACCAAAGTGTCCTACTAGTCCTCCACTATGCTTCTCTCTTATCAGGTTCTCCCTCATAGATCTCCTAGGTATACACAGCTAGATTCCTTTGAACAACATCTCATATTGAATGAAATAATCTAGTCACCTACTCCTATCCACCACAATATATTCCTTACAATTTTTCCAAGGTTTTGCAAAATCAGGGTCATTCTCATACAAGTTCTTCAATTCTTGAAAACCCAATACCTCCACTCTCATCTCTGTCAACAAGTTCCTCCTACTCAAGGTGTCAACAACTTTATTTGACTTACCACTTCTATGCTTCAAAACAAAGGTATAAATATGCAAGAAATCCACCCATCTCATGTGTCTTTGATTCAACTTACCTTGACTATTCAAATATTGTAAAGCTTGATGATTTGTATACAACATAAATTCTTTAGGTAGTAAATAATATCTCCAGTTCTTCAATTCTTAAATTATTGCATAAAACTCTTGATCATACACAAAATATCTCCTTCTCTCATCACTTAATTTCTCATTGAAATGAGCTAGTAGTCTTCCCTCCTAACTTAACACTACCCCAATTGCATTCCCACTTACATCACAATCCACCTAAAATACTTTGCTAAAATACAGTAAAACCAACACAGTATTCTCTGTCACCTTCTGCTTCAACAACTCAAAACTCTTATTTTCTCTAGATGTCCACTTGAAATCCTTCCTATCTCCTCTCATTGCTTCTATCATAGGACTACACTTTGAACTAAAATTTATGATGAACTTCTCGTAGAAACTAGCCAATCCATGAAATGATCTTACCTCCTTGATGCTTTTAGGTGTAGGCTATTCAATAATTGCTCTTACCTTTTCAGGATCCATCTTCAATCCATCCACAGATATCACAAATCCCAAATAGACTATCTCTTCCTTCATGAAACTGCATTTTTTAATGTTTATCAACAACTTCTCTTCTCTCAACCTCTACAAAACTTGTCTTAAATGCAACATATGCTCTTCCTTGGTCTTACTGAATATCAAGATGTCATCTAAGTACACAATAAAAAAACTTACCCAATAATTTCTTGAATACCTCATTCATTAACCTCATAAAAGTACTTGGTGCATTAGTGAGTCAAAAAGGCATCACCAACCATTCATATAGTCCTTCATTTGTCTTGCATGTGGTCTTCCACTCATCCCCTTGTTTGGTTCTGATCTGATGGTATCCACTTTTCAAGTATATCTTTCTGTAATATTTGGCTTCACTTAAATAATCCATTATGTCATCCATCCTAGGCAAGGGAAATTTGTACTTCACTATGATCTTGTTTATTTCTCTAGAGTCAGTACACAACCTCCATGCTCCATCCTTCTTAGGTGCTAATGCTGTTGGAACTACGCAAAGGGCTCAAACTTTCTCTGATCAAATCTTTCATTAACAACTTTTGCACTTATCTATTCAACTCCTCATTTTATGCTGGTGTCATCTAGTGTGCAACTTTATTATGCAAACTAGCTCCAAAAATTAGGTGCATGTAATGATTGATACTTCTCACAGGTGGTAATCCATTAGGTAAAATATCTGAAATGATTACTTCATATTTCATTAGTAACTCTTTTTGTATACACCTAGAAATGGTATAAAGACAATTAATTAAATAAGAAATTATTTAATTAATCCCCCTCCTAATTTAATTGAATTCATTAGCAATTTGATTAAATACCATTCATCTACTTATTAATAAATCTAAGGATTTATTTAATAGGTTCATTTCAATAGTCCCCTTTGATTAATTAATCAAAATTAATTAATCCTCCCCCCATTTAATTCATTTATTCTAATCCCCTAATTAATTAAAACAAATCAGTTTATGAGTTGTTGAAAGTTAATTATCCTTTTCCTATTATTTGAATTTTTAAATTCAAATTACCCACATGCCTCCTAACTTCTAACCACCTAACCTAATCCATTCCACCTAACCCTGGGTTTAACTAACCCTATCTTATCTTGCACATCCTAACCTCCTTATCCTAACCTCCTATGGTGTGGATATCCTCTCCTTTAGACACATGGCACTTTGGCCACATGTCTCCTCTCTTGGAAACTTGACCTCTCATGAGAAAGGCTCCTTGACACTTGTCATCATAGAGATGACAAGTGTCCCTTCCTCCAACCTCTTCTCCAACCTCCTCCAATTTCACCCTTGATATCTTCAAACTCAATCTTGACTATTGATTCCTACCATCTTACCCCTGGCATTGAAAATCCTATAAATATCCCCCATTTTGGAGCACAAATCATACCATCTAATATCAACTTAGGCATTATTTCTATAGGCATATACATTCTAGCATATCATTTGAGTATTCTTATTATAGGCAATTTCATCTTAGATCTAGTTTAATTTGATCATTTTCTAGCATAATTGTTGAATCATGTAGCTTAATCAATCTATTTTCTAGCTTAATTGTATCATCAACATAGCTTAATCATGCATATCATTAGCTTAATTAGACTCTTGGATCAATCTAGCATAATCATTCACATATATCTTGCATATCATTGTCATTTCAAATCCTTCGTCTAGGTGTAGTCAAGTCACTAGGATTGCTTATCCAGATCTGAGAGAAAATCCATACTCGCATCGCTTAGGAGGCAATAAGTCGCTTCGCCATTCTTTATCTTTCATTTTCTTTTAATTTTCTAACCATGCTTGTAATGATCTATTGAGTGTTTGTGTTGCAGCTACAGGTACCCTACTTCACACACACAACACTTTTATCTCTTTCGGTTGTTCTTCTTCAAACTCCAAATTTTTAGCCTTCTTACGAACTAAAGCAAAACACATATTCTCATGTCTTATCCCATCCAGGAATTTCCTTCCATCTACCAAACAAATCCAAGAATTTGTAAAAACTTCACTCTTAAGAGGCCCCTCCAAGGGTAATAGGATCTATTTCATCCCATTTGCAACAAAAGTGTATATGTTCTTCCTTCCATCATGTATTACTTTCCTATCATACTACCAAGGTCTACCCAACAAGATATGACATACATCCATAGGCATAATATCACACAAAATTTCATCATGATAAGATCAAATTCTCAATTTTACTAGACATTTTTCACTTACTAGTACCTTATCATCATCTTGAATCCATGCTATCTAATAAGGCTTAGGGTGCTTCAATCTCTCCAATTTTAGCTTACTCACCATTTCCTTTGAAACAAGGTTATCTGAACTACCACTTTCAATTATAATTTTGCAACACTTACCAGCTACTCTCCGGTGTGGCATAATGCTCTCCTTATTGTTAATAATTCCTTTACAAAGGTTCTTTCTTACCTCTGGTGTGGCATAATGCTCTCCTTATCGTTAATAATTCTCCATCTTTAGGTCTATTAGCTGATTTGGTAGGTTCTTCCACAAATTTTGCTCTTCCATAGTTCTCTGCTTTCTTTCATTCAAAAGAACATTGTCCTTCTCCTCTACACTTAAAGAAGGTTCATCTAAACATTTTCTTATCTTGTCTTCTATCTTCCTTTCCATAAGCCTCATCCCCGTAACCATCATGTTCTTTTCTCTAAATTTTTTTTATGTCATCCCTTTGATATGAACTACCATCTCTGCTAACTTCCTTGGCTTTGTTCTGATCCGCACAGGGTCCTCTTCCTCCGGTATAGGGCCTTCCTCCCTGAAATATTCATCCTCTACCTCTTTGCTTCTACTCATGTCTTTTATTCAACTTCTCCTCTACCTTCAGGGCATATTGGTAAGATTCCTCAACACTTTGCAACTTTATTAGATTGTGTTCATCTTGTATAGACATCCACAACCCATTAAAGTATCTAGCCACTTGTTCAATCTCATCATCAGTGTGTCCAAATATAATATTCAACTTGTAGAAGGCTTTAGTATATTCTTTTACACTAGATTCCTTTTGCTTTAGGTTCTGCAACTTTTAGAATAGATTCACTTGATAATCGATGGGAAAGAACTTTGATTTCAACTTGTTAACCATCCACTCCCAAGATTTAATCTTCTCTTTAACTTTCCTTTGTCTATCTATCTACAAGTGTTCACACCAAAGAGACACATGTCCTTTCAACTTGGTGCAAGCATATTTCACTTTCTTCTCTTCAGCTATGCTCTCAAATTCAAAATACTTTTCCATCTCTATGATCCAATCAAATAATTCATCCGGATCTAACTTGCCATCATAATCCAGTGGGTTAAAATGTGGTATGGTATTTACTCTTGTCAAGGCTCTTAGGAATCTCTCTTCTTTTAGATCAATCACTGGTGGATTTACTCCTTCTTCTCCCACCACCTCTTCTTCTTCATCATCACTCACATCGTCAACATGTAGACCTCTTCTCTGGGATGTTTCAACAACTTCCAATTAGGCTGCAATTCCTCTCAACATTTCCATAACAACAGGGTCTGCATTTCCATGCGCTCCACCACCTCTAGCATTTTCTCATCGGGTCATCTTTACACTAATCCTTTGTAGCTATAGGTTGGATCTTGAATTTGCCACCCCACAATAAAAATTCTTACAAGACTCTACAATCTCTAGAATGAAAACTCGCTCTAATGCCACTTGGTGCAGCCATGAAAAAGAGATTCCTCAAAGAGAACTGTCTGAACCATGCAACAAGAGCAATACAATAGAAGTGACACAATGTGATGGAGGTGATGCATAATCAGAATTTTATTATATCAAGGAATTCAAATATAAATCAGCCAACAACATGCAGGCTCATAGGTTTGGCACACATGCTTGATTACAAACATGCTCAAAATACAATATCTAGGCTCAAGCATGAATGCAAGACAACTCTTAATCTCTTAATCTTCTGATTAATTTCTATATTCTCTCCCCTCCTCTCTAAATGCTTGGTTACATTGATTTATATGATATTCATAGCTCTAGGATAATCCACATCAGCCCAAAGATGAAAAGCAATTGCCGATGAAGAAGGTGTAACATGTAGAACAACTAGGTTGGTGCCACCAAAATAATTCCTTCAAAAAATACATAGAATGAGGTGTGGCCCTAAGGGAAGGTCGGCCATAAGCCAAGGAAAGTTGGAGGCTATGAAATAAGGCTCTGCAAGCTACATAAATGATCCATAAGATTCTCCATTATCAGATAGGTCCAAGCAGTTCCAGTGCTTTAATTTAGATAACCATCTCACATTCCAGAAGTGATAACTTTCCAGAAAGAGATCCAAACATCCTGAGAACTTAGGATAAGGTAGATGAACATGTCCATAAACAAAATCTAGCTCCATAAGGTTCGGTGAACAAAATGTGGTAAAACACTTAATGAAATGTTGAAATTGCAAAGCCGCATTGAATAGAAAACAAAACATAAAACAAACTAGAATGTAAATATTTTTGGGTGATGCAAGATTGCCAAGAACAAAGGATTCTCTTGCATTAGCTTATCAACCATAGGTGCGGGGTATTGATATTTTAAGTTTTTTTGTTAAGTTCTCTATAGTCAATGCACATTTTGAGTGTGTCATCTTTCTTTTTTTCTAGCACAACTAATGAGACAAAAGGGCTAGAGATAGGCTGGATATGTTCCATCTCCAATAACTCTTTTATATCTTTCTCAATTTATTCCTTATGCTTTAGTGGGTTCTGATAGGGTGTGGTAATAATAGGATTTTCTCCTTCCTCCATTTCAATGGTGTACTCAAAGCCTCTCTTTGGTAGAAGACCTATAGGAGTTTCATCAAATGCATTATGTATTTTTAAGATTGGTTGTAAATTAGTGTGAATACTTTTCCCTTGAAGGAGGATTTGTCGAGCATCATACATTGGGCTACCCATTCCCCTTGTCCATGTCTAAATATCATTTCCATCTTCTTGGTTGAAACTATTCTTGGTGACCCATCGAATAATCCTCATAAAAGGATTTATTGTCCATCATATTTGAAATTCTTTCCAATTTTGGGAAATCTATGGAAATACGCACCAAGGAGTGTAACCATGGGGTGCCCAAGATCACATCAACATTTAATTGTACAACATAGAATTCTTCTTCGATGGGATGATTTCCCAAAGTGATCTTCATTTGTCTTCTTGGTGTATTTATTAGTACATCCATTGGCCAAGGCTACCTTAAAGCCCTTAAAATCCATTGTTTCTATTTCCCTCTTAGTAACTAGTCTTTTTGTAATGGTGAAAATATTAGGGTTTCACCCAATGATGTAATAAAATCACTAATATTTTTCTTAGGGACCACTATATTAAAGAGGGGTGAACCCAATAGATCTAGCCTCAAATTAGCAAGGATAGGGAAGAGAATTCCTATTGGATTCACTGGGTTAGGATTTGATACCCTTTTATGTTGAATTGTGAAAATGTTGAAATTAGGGTAAATGTTCTGAAATTGAAGCAATTATACATAAACAATGAGCTACACTCAACGAATAGAGCCAAAAACCTATATTTGAGCAATATATGAATGTTTAGAGTTGTTCTCAGAAGGTCCTCTTGAAATATTAGGACCAAAATGCCTGCCACTTTGGTCCTCCGCACTTTTCATCATCCAAAGGGGAATTTGTTATATCTATAAATAAAGTTGATCTTAAGAATTATAGCTTCGTATATTTTCATACATGCATAGTAGAGGAGGAAAAATGGTTGGGATTAAGGGTTTGCCTTAGGTCAAACCTTGGTCTTGTAATTAAACATGAAATAGAAATGAAATGTAATTGAACTATTGTAATGGAAATGAATTTCTTTTGAGGGAAATGTTGAATAATGTCTGAAGCACTAATATTATACCTTTTATGGAGTTTTGTTTGTCTCCACAAGGAATTAGGGTTTCATGTAGTCTTCATTAGCATATAACATGAATGCCATCTCGAATTATTGAATCTTGACCTTACTTCTTCTCCAATGCTTGAAAGAAGATTGATTTCTTTCTCACTTGAATGTAGATCTCAATTTTTCTCTTTTTAGTGGATTGAATTTGAATTGATTCCAAAATGAGAGAGGTAGACCTCCTTTTATACATGTTTGTCTAAAAACAACTTAATTTTCCAACATGAGCCGACATGGGATCTAGGTTCTTGCCCAAATTATGTTACCATTAAGAGGCCCCAAAATGGGCCTTGATTGGGAAGACTAGTGCACTAACACCTTTGTCTTGACCAATTAGGGATAGAGGAAGTTGGGGGAGAAAGTGCACATGATAAAAATTTTGAGTTTAGTGCATGGTGTGAGTAGAATCAGGGCTTCGATCAAGCCTCGGGAGATGAATGACAAGGTGAGGGCCCAAATGAGGACAAAGTTGTAAGGGAGTACAATTTAGGATACTGCATTTATCCCCCACTTCAGTAGGAGTAAGAGACTAAGAATACTCTCAGTAAAGTATAAAGGTTTGTATTGAAAACTTTCATCAAGACATCAAAGAGACAAGACACACTAAGTCCCCAGTGGACTTTATGATCTTAATACTTCAAAATCAAGATAAAAGGGACATTATAAGATAAAGAGAGAGAAAATTATGATTGCTAGACTAGTAAGGTTTTCTTACTATGAGGCATGAAAAACAAAAATACCAAGATTACAAAGCAAAAGGCTCTGTTTGCAAAGTAACTTGAGTATCAAGATATGTGATAGTATGTGCAGAAAGTGAAAAATTGAGTGAAGTGTATGCCCCCATGTTAAAGTGATTGCATATGCCTTATCAAGAGCAATTAATTTAAGGTAGCATGCATCCAAGGACAAGCATGTTACTAGAATGGTATGCCCCCAAGAAATGGACAAATAAGAAGGATAATAGTCACAAAACACATAAGGGTTCTACTAACTTTGGGGTCAATATACTCTTATGATAAATAATTTATATCATATAATATATTTGCATTGAATTGACCTCATCCCCCAAAGTGAGTAGAACCACAATGGAAGAAGGGAACATGTGTCTTTGAGTCAACATGGAAGAGACCAAAAGAGTGTTGGATATTAGAGTTGTTGGAATGTGTTGTTGTCATTGATGTCAACATATTCCTATGCTGTAGAGAATTGGTTTGTTGCAGAGAGTTGTTTGGGTGATCTATTGCAGATGTGCTAATGCCATTTAATGAGTTTTGAGATACTTATCTCTAGTTGATTCAGTATGAGTTTCATGATGCTATATGGTGATTTGGTTGAGTTATGTGATCCAGTGTGATGGTTGGTTTTTTAGTGTTTTGTGTTGCAGAGTTGTGGTGTTTGATCCATATTGCTTCGAAATGATTATATCTTGAGCTATGGATTTTGGAGAGTGTTTGGGATGTTCATGTGTGTCCTCAGATTTGATGGTTCATGATTTAAAATTTTGTAAGTGTATTTTTTCAGTTTGTCAGTTGGTGTTCTTGAGCTCTGGTGATGGAATAATGATGATTCTTATTATCCAAGTTGTTGCAGTGGAATTTATATTGCTTGTTGATGTTCTCTGATTGCATGCTATGCATTTTGGTGGTCTGCATTGATCATGGTGCATGTTATTAAATATTTTATTGGTTTGGTGGTATTCTTCATGTTATACGATATTTTT